>NW_026596085.1:12326110-12329733 GCF_907164565.1 Psammomys obesus
TGTGTGTGTGTGTGTGTGTGTGTGTGTGTGTGTGTGTGTGTGTGTGTGTCTGTGTGCTCACAAGTGTGCATGTGCACAGGTGTCTCTAGACACCCGTGTGCATGTGGATGAGTATAAGCATGTGCACGCATTCAGTGTGCGCTTGTTTATGCACGTACTCCCACATGAGTATCTCTGTGCAGACGTGGGTGTGCGTGTCCATACAAGTGTGAGTGTGTGCGCATACCTGTTTCTCTCCTCTGGAGATCTGCTCTGTCAATAAATACAAAACATACTTTAAAGTGCATGGGTCCTGCTGTGCAGTGCAGCTCTGCGTGGCACTGCTCCTGGTGCCCCACTAGGTCCCGGTGTCAATCACAGGCGTTTTGAATGTGTGCAGGTTTCGGTGATGTGGTGAGATGTTCCTGAGCAGCCCAATAAACACAGGGATTGCAAGGATTTTCATAAACTCACCACCCTGTAGTCCTGGGAAAGTGGAATGTGAATATGACAGGGGTGTGGTGGCAATCGGTGCCCATTGGGACTCAGGGTTACCATAGCAGCGTATCTTTTATTCATATCACAGGGCATGCATGGAGCTTTACTGAGGTCCTCAGTGAGCTGGGTTTAGCTGCCCATCTGCCCTGGGCTCAGTGGTCCTTGGAAGGGCTGAGGGTTGGCAAAAATACAACACTACCTAGTGCAATCACAGCTAGGTAAGAGTCTACAGGGTGACTCCTAAAACCGACTCTTTGGTCTGTGGAACATGCCCAGCCCCTGACCTCTGACCTCTCTCAGCTTCCTAGCCAGCCAGTCTCATTCACATCATACTGCTGGGCCCCTGGACAAGACTGGATCCACCTTGCAGTCTGGGGCAGATGAGCAGGGCATATCTTGGTGGCAGAACTTATACCCCAAAGCTAGCCCCAGGCTTAAGTGTAGCCAGGGCTGTGCTCGTCCCTGAGAGCAGTGCTCTCCCTGCATACAACCCTGTGTCCTTACCAACAGCACTACCTGGGACTCTTGAGCTCAGAACACTGTGTCCACCCAATGAGGCCAGACAGAACCTTGATCATCACCCCACCCACTGGGGGGTCCCCTGTGGAATGTCCTTTGGGGGCTTTCTTTCTTAGGGAGGAAAAGGTGACCTGAACAAATGTATAGTTTTCAACTGGAGAAAGGAACCCAGGTTGCTCAAATAAGGTAGGAGTAGGGTTCATGGCCCTTCCAACAGTTCCCTAACCCTGCTGGGAAAGGAAGCTTTGCCAGTGGGAAGACTACACAGGCCCCAGTGCCAGACATGTCATATGGAGTTTCATCTACTCAGTGATATTGTTCCTGGCTTGTCAGCTACTTCTGAGGACGACAGTCAGAGGCAGGTGTGTTTGTGGGTAGAGAAAGGAGATGGTAATTAGTGCTCAACGCTTTAGCAAGGCCAAGGTTTTTGTTTTGATTTGGCTTTTCAAATCTGGCCTGTGGCGGAGACGGCCATACAATGACGTTCACATTGTTCTGTTTGGGTTATGTTGCAGCATGGGAATCAATGTCCCCACTGACACATGGGTGACCTGGGTTATAGAGGAATGGGCCTCATCTACAGCTCTGCAGCTGGCAGGTGACAGAATCCTCCTTCAATCCAGGTGCGCTTGCACCTTGCATGTTGTGGTAGTCTCCCCATGGTCCATCAGTCATCTTCCAAGACTTCAGTAACTCATGGCAACCACTATCAAAAACACTGAAGGGAAACTTTAAAAATTCAGCTATATGCACATTTTGAATTGTGCAGCATTCTTCTCTGTCCAGTCCAGGAAATAAGGCAACTCCTCACTCAGTATATATATATATATATACTGACCCTCCTGCTCTTGTGGTATCCCGGTGTTCGTTCTCAGATTTTATTCCTTTAAGGTCACAACATACAAAAACTGTATTGCTGGCATTTCTTGGAGTATATTGTCATAGAGCTTCCATTTCATTAATTCATGTTCCTCATTCATGCCTGTGCCTAATTTCTAACTTAGACTTCATCTGGGGCATGAATACATTGGAAAAAGCATAGTTTGTCTGAGCTTTGTTTGGTTTCAGCACCTGCAGGGCTGGGTCCGTGGACCTCAAAGACAGGGAAAGACCATCCAGCAGCAGGTGTTGTCTTAGGATTTCACCTGTGACAATATGATTCACGGTAAACAAAACCTCTGGCTCTGTGTGGCAGCAAGTGTTTGGTTTATGTGGCCAGATGCTGAAATAAGTGGCAAGAAGCAGGCTGTCCCCTGGGGTTTGTGTTGGTGTTTCTACCTCTTTCTCCTGTAAGTAGCAGACCTGCTGTCCCACACAGATGGGCCCCCTTGGGCCTGTGGAGAGATGACTGAGGAGCTCCACGGTCCTTTGAGGATGTTAATTAACCTGGTGCTAGCTTGGTGGGAGCCTCCAGAAGGGAATCTGGGGAATCGGAGAGAGTTCATCAGCCGAGATGGTGATCTGAGACACTTATGCCTGCAGGAAGAATAGTCAGTGTCCAGCACGGGGCTCCTCGAGGAATAATAGGATAGCAGTGTGAAAAATGACTATGGAGGAGCAGGCCGTCCACTTAGGCTTTACGGCAGCCAGACACAATATTAATGGTGTCATTAACAGCACCAGGCAATTCCTCCCTTGAGACATTGGTGCGCATGTATTAATATGGTCCATTTCTGGAAAGCTGCAACATTGCTACCTACAGAATAATGATCCCTCAGATTACCAGGAAGTGGTATAACTACAAGTGGAATGCACTAGCCTGGACTGAGGGGGAACCTCAGCCAGGGAAGTGCCCCAGACCAATATTACTCACAATGCTTTCTTATTTTAAACCCCACACAGCAATTCAAATGAAAGGGAGCAGACACTGATGGGGCCCATGCCTATGGATAAGTGGGTAGGTGCCTCAGTTTTCCTTTGTGGCATGAAGGGTTCAGGGACTCTCAAGACTAAGGGGTGGTGCTGCCTCACAGCTCAATCATGCAGAGGAGAAGAAAAAAAAAACTCTCCATTCCGGATGCCTGCTCTTGAGAGTCCAGCCCGTAATTACTTTTCTCTTTCACAGTTAGAGAAACAGGGACACAGCAGAAAACAGACAAAGCCAAGAGGGACTCTGCATCTTGGCGATGGGTGTCCATCTGTAGAGTCCTCAAACTCAGAATGCTGGAGTCATTCTGTCCCAGGGGAAAGCAAGGAAACCTTGGGGCACAGAAGATGATGGAAGTGGGGGGTGAGGTCATGAAAGGAGACAGCAAGGAAAGGCCAGAGTGAGTCCAGCAAGTATTTCAGAGGCTGGTCCTGATCTAGGAGCTTAGCAAGGGAAAAGAGTCAGAAATATGCATTAGGAAAGGTGGACATTTCTCAGAACCATCTGGAAGCCAAAGGGACCAGTGCTGAGGACAGGGAGGGTCCAGTCCAAACATATAGGACAAGGGAGGATTAACAGCCAAGGAACAAGTGAGGCCAGGAGATGGAAGTCTCTAAGAGGAAACAGTGACTAAAGGGAATTAACCTTTCATATTCCTCAAAAAAATTAATTTAAAATGATTATATATAGATATATGCATATATATGGAGAACGTGTGTGTGTGTGTGTGTGTGTGTGTGTGTGTGTGTGTGTGTGTGTG
>NW_026596085.1:12329743-12342885 GCF_907164565.1 Psammomys obesus
GTGTGTGTGTGTGTGTGTGTGTGTGTGTGTGTGTGTGTGTGTGTGTGTGTGTTGCCAATGGAAGTCAGAAGAATTCATCCACTCTGAACAGGTCAGCTTCACAGCAGTCATGCTAAAACAGCCCGGGCCACTACATACCTCTGAGTAGGGTTTTGAAGACAAGCTACACAGTCAGAAGTGCCCAGAGACACAGTGGGTCCTCACTGAAGAGAGTTGACTGAGCTTCTGTTATACCTGGGCAGTACTTGGCATTGGGGGTGATGACTGCTTTTTTCCCATCTCAGACTGGTTTCTTGTGTGTCCCTGAGACAGGAATCCCCTTAGTTGCAAAGGTCTGGGGGAGAACCCACATGACACCCCCCCCAATAAAAAAAAACCCAACAAACCATCAAACAAAAAAAACTTCCATTATCTTCATTCCAACACAGAAACAGATCTGAGATCTGGAGATCATCTGGATAACAACAAGCTAGAAAGTTCTCCCCATCTCACGTGGAGTCAGGGCCGATAGGACACGAGGCAACCTTTCCAGAAGAATCTTTAAATCCATGCTAGTGAAAGAGGGCTTGAGGATGAGTGCCAGCCAACTTCTTTTCAGCTCCCTCAAGGAACTTCACATGGATCTGCTATGAAAACACTGTAGGTATCCCCAAGAGTAGGATCCCGTGTGTAGGGGGTGAATAATGATCCCATGTGATCCCCAAGGGGATGAACAAGTCACAGCTCCTTTGACACCCCCTGTAGCTGCCTGCTTGAGCCCCCCTGAAGGACCCAGTTCAGTGGATGATGATGTTCTGACTCCTGCTGACTCTGGCCCAGCAGCTACTGCTTGTCTTTACCTACAGCTTGATGGAGCCATTGGCTTGGCTGCGCGGGGAAGGCTTCCTAATGTTGTAGTTGCTGCGGGGGACTTCACCTGCTGCCTCTCCTGCTAGGAAGACACTGCTCATTTGTTCCAGTTGATGTGCACCCACACGTCTATGAACGCAATAACTCAAAGGAAATTGGAAGTGTTTAGTGTGAAGCAATGGCCATTTCAAGGAGACGGCTTGACCCCTGGGAGTAATGTTTCCAGGCGCCATTTACAGTCTGACCTAAAGCATGCAGAGATGGACACCAGAGTCACACATGCTGTGCCTTCTGAGAGCCATTGAGCCAGAGCTTGATGATGAGGGAAACTTTGGGATTTGCACTCTCCTGCCTGTACTGAAAGACCACGCTCCTCTCAGTGGCTCAGCTATGGCCTCTCATTCTCTGAGGAACAGTAATCAGTAGCCACATTATCTCAGAGGCTATGGGGGAGATGCTGTGGGGAGGATTCTTTGGGGA
The DNA here is from genome assembly GCF_907164565.1 of Psammomys obesus. NCBI lineage: Eukaryota > Metazoa > Chordata > Mammalia > Rodentia > Muridae > Psammomys > Psammomys obesus. The sequence goes on from NW_026596085.1 coordinate 12,331,073, forward strand.
AAATGATGTGAGCTATTTGCCATGGTGGGTGTGATAGTGGTTTGAACATCTGTTCTGAGGATCTTAAAAGGTGAAATCATTAACTGCTTGGGGCCAGTTGTACCCAGATACAACACATCATCTTAGATGAGGAACATTCACTTCAGAGAGTGGAAAAAAAGCAGTGCCCCCCCCATGTGTGGACTATTGAAGGGGGAAGAGGGGCATCTACACCATCTTCCCAGGAAGCCCCTTTCTTCTTCAGCCCCCAGAGCCCTCTCCAGAGGGATGTCATCCCAGACTGCCTGGCTGTGGTACACACAGGAGGTCTTGGGATGAAACCTTGCTAGCCTGCTGTGGAGCTCCAAAGAGAGGGGATGAGTGGGGGAGAGAAAGAGAGATAGCAGGACAAAGTCATAGATAGATAGATAGATAGATAGATAGATAGATAGATAGATAGATGATAGATAGATAGATAGATAGATAGATAGATAGATAGATAGATAGATAATAGACAGATAAATAGGCAGATATAGATAGATGATAAATAGATAGATAGGTAGATAGATAGATAGATAGATACATAGATAGATACATAAACAGATCGATAGACAGATATAGATAGACAGATGATAGATAGGTAGGTAGATAGATAGGTAGGTGGATAGATAGATAGATAGATAGATAGATAGATAGATAGATAGATAGATAAGAACTTATTTCTTTAGCAGCTAAGTAACTCTTAGTTCTTGCTGTGTGGTCATCTGTTGCTTGCTTCCTGACTCTGCATTCCACTTGATTTTTGTTATAATGGTTCACTTTGTTATCTGTGACACATGACTCATACCTTCTTCTTCTTCTTTCCTCCAGACATCAGATTTATTCTATACCTCTTCCCTATAGCATCCCATCTCTATCATTGCGTTCTGTTCCCTGACCTCACCATTGCTGAAGCTCACTCTGCCCCTTGCCCTCTGTCCTTTGCCCTCTGTCCTCTGCCCTCATCTGCCTCTTGTTCCCATTAGATCAGGGTCCTCTTTAGACTTATTCTTTGCCTTAGTCAGTGTTCTGTTGCTGTGAAGAGACACTGTGACCAGAAAAGCTCTTATAAAGGAAAACATTTGTCTATTATTGGCATAGTGGGAAGCATGATAACCGCAGGAGCATAATGAGAGACAGGCAGACACAGCAGCTGAGAGTTCTACATCAGGATCCACTGGCAGCAGGAGAATGAGAGAGCCACTGGGCCTGGCTTAGTCTTCCGAAACCTCAACCCCCCACCCCCAATGACATGCTTCCTCCAACAAGGCCACACCTACTAATCTTTTCAAATAGTGCTACTGCGTAAGCATTCAGATATATGAGCCGCCACACATACTCGTATTTACTTTTCAATACCTGGGCACACAAGTCCCTTTTTTCATCTGCTCACTGTCACACTGGAAGTATAGTGAACTCGATCAAGCCCCTGGCCAGGTACTTCTGGTGCCAGAGGTTAGGAACAGAAAAACCAAAAGCTTTAATTCTTGCTTATGACCTGTGAGCTCACATAGTCTCTAGTATCAGGCTTAAGGCCTGTGTCTCTGGACCTGAGTTCCACTCTCTGGTTACCAGAGATCCATCTTTACGGAAGTGAAGCAAAAGCTATTTTCCAGACAAATGGCTCTATCGATGATGTCTTGATTCACTGCCAGGCTCCTTCCATAGGACAGGAGTCTGCTCAGAAAGCTACTCTCACAAGGTCCCCAAAGCCCTACAAGCCCCGAATTCTACCAACCAGGTACAGTGAGGAAGTGTTCCAGAGTGTGCACATGAATATGTAACCTATCCCACTCTTGACCCACATCACCTGCTCCCCACAACCCCTAAGATGTAAAAATGCTGAGAAGACCGTGTCCCTGTCTGCATGTCCAGAACCTGTGTGAGATATAACCACTGAGTCAGGGCTGGAGTGAGCTGTTCGAAAGATGCCTGTAGATAGCGCAAAAGCCCAAATGTGTTAGCTCCGTTGGTGTGACTAAGCAACCCACAGAAACAACTCAGGAAAACACAGCTTTGAGGTTTCAGTGTGCAGTCCACGCTTCGCCAATCCAGGGTGTGCAAGAAGGCAGAGCGTGATGGCGGTGGGAGTGTTTGGAGGAACAAGCTGTTCATCTCATGGAGGACAAGACAAGAAGCAGAGAGCGAGTGTGAACAAAAACTTCCGGAATGACGCTTCATGTGCAAAGACTGATTGGCTGATTAAAACTCCAGCAACTGTGGAGAGGTGGAAATGTTGCAGGCACAGAACCTAATTATAATTTCCCAGGCTATATTTAGCCCTGCAAAGAAGCATCCCTTGCCCAACTCTGTGTCAGACCTAACATCCTTATAAACAGATTTCTAAAACCCTTGAAATGTACTAACTTAAGAAAACTCTGTTTTCCACCAATCAAAGGGCTAAGAATGCTGTTAGATAACATCTGGGACTTAACTGTCTGGTCTTAACCTGACTCTCCATGGCATTCAACACACACACACACACACACACACATAAACCCTTCCATGTTGGAACATGGAGTTTGGGTTAAACTAAATCTGTGTTTATTTGGCTTCTGAATAATCTCTTACTTCATTTGAGTTGAGAGTGAAAAATGGCACAAAGGATCAGAGACCTGGTTCTCATTTCAAGACGTTCCCGTTCCGATTGTCCAAGAAACTGTGGGCAAATGGCTAACTGTGGTGCCTATTAACATACCAAAGAGCCTCCAGGCTCTGATCTCAAGTATCTGTTGCAGAATACAGGCTGCCATCTTGTCACTTCCCAGCTCTCCCACCCTGTGTCCTAAACTTCCCCAGCTCCTGGGCTCCCCTCCCCACCACTTCTTATTACTATTTGAATACTACTACTATTTGAATTACTATTACCTGCTATTTGGGCCATGAGCTCTCTTGGTCCTCTCTGTCTCTGTCTGTCTGTCTCTCTTTCTCTCTCTTTCTCACTCTTGGCTTTCTCTTGGTCCTCTCTCTCTCTCTCTCTCTCTCTCTCTCTCTCTCTCTCTTTGCCCCATCATTCTTGGTCCACCCTATATTTTGCTCCTCTCTCATTCACCGCCCACCTCCTCTCATAGCCTGGTTCATTCTACGACTTCCTCTCCTTGCTCTGGATTCTTCAGATACCTCGGGCTGTACTCTCCTTTTTATCTGCCATAAAAACCTCAACCACACCTTGGAGTAGGAATGCCCTCATTGTATACATCCGTTGACTAACCCCCCACTTCATACACTCATGACCTACTTCCTCCAGCTAGGCCCCCACCTCCCTAAGCTTTCCCCCCACCAGCGCCACCAGCTGGGGATAGAGTGTTTAGCACATGAGTCTGCAGGGCCACATTTTCTATTCAAACCACTACTCTGAGTTCTGAAACTAAATGAGGTAGTTAAAAGCCCAGGGTCACCTTGGAGTTTCCACTGTATCCAAACGATGGGCAGCATAAGGTCCACCTCAGACGTTCTCAGACAGAGCTCAGGATCGGCTGAGAACAGCATGTGGGAAGGGATCTCAGACCTGAGAGGCACACTGCCACAGTAAAGCCCCAGGAACATCTCAGAGGGAGGCAATGAACACCTACACCGAACAATGCCCATAGTCCTCAGCTTCTACAAAGCACAGACAGTGGCAAGAGAAGACAGCGCACATAGGCACTGCCTTGTGCCAGAGGCTTCTAGCTTGCAAAAGGGACACCCTTATCCACACAATGCCCTTGCCCTGCTCCCAGAGGTATGACCCAGATGCACATGGGGAGGGGGAATCCCCTGAGCACCCCAAATCTTCATGTCCCAGGCTGCAGCTCAACTTCTTGAGAAGGCCACATCTTAGAGGGTGTACTGCAAGTGGAGAGGAGCTGCTCCTGCTTCTGGGAAGGAAAGTCAGCACTTGGCCTTGCTGTGGTATCTCCAAGGACCTGAGGCATTGATTTATGTCAGAGCTGTCCCTGCAACCTTTGTGCCTTTGTTAGCAAACACAATGCAAATGGCATTAGTGATCAGGCTGTGACTGCATGGGAGGCTGGCTCACAGGCTTTCAGAATAAGAAGAGGGTCCCTTTGTCTCAGCCGCTTGCTGTGTGCAGCTGAGGAAGTGGCTCCTAGCACAGAGTTGGAGCTGCTAAAGGAGGCACAAGCTCAAGATTCTGCTCCCTGGTACAGGCATAGCAGTTTCGGTGTACCCCACCCCCACCCCCACTGCCCTGCCAGCATGGGGCCCCACAGGTGTAGCATCTGCTGTGCAACCCACACCCACACGCTGTCACCTGAACTAATGAGGCTTTCAGTTACCACAGGGATGTGGCAGGGACTGAAACTAGGAGTTGGGGAGGACATGATGGAATTGGCCCTGTGAACATCTAGGGGTGGGGACAAAGACAAATGAGCCATTATAGGGAACACATGATTAAGCAGAAGGAGCCTCTGTAGCATGTGGTCAGCACAACAAAGGGCACAGTGGCCCAGGTTGAAACGGAAACATTGGGTTCCTCTCCCGGGAACCAATGTATCATCCTTGTGTCCTCTGAGGCTTGCCTTCCTGCCACACCAGCTCTTCCTTCTGAGGGTTAGCTCTAAGAACCAAGTGAATGACGCAGTGACAGGACCCATGGCAGAGGCATCCAGCGTTCGAACCATCTCTCCCTGCAGCTTCTTTTTGCAACATCAGGAGTCTTTTCTCCACTTCTGAGGGGACTGATTTCCAAATATGATCATCCTCTCCTTTATGTTATGAGGACGGTTACTATTGGCTAATCCAGGATGATGTCACCTCAAATCAGCTAAATTACAGGTGCAAAGGCGCTTCAAAGGGAGGTGGCCTTCATAGGTGTGGAGTCAGGATGGATGTACAATCCTGGGACAATCAAGTTAGCAGTTAGCAAATGTCAGCATTAATGAAGCCACCAACTGTGAGGCTTGTCTCTTCCCTTCCTCCCTCCCTCTGTCCCTCCCTCCATCCCTTCCTTTCTCCTGTCTTTATTTCCTTCTTTTTTTTCTCTTTCCTTCTATCTGCAGGCCATTACAAGTGGTTCTATGAGTCTTCAAAGCTGCTACAGAGTCAACCCTCTCCAAGCTTGTGTGTGCTTCCTTCCAGCTCAAGGACACAGAATCTAGATGCAAGACTTTTTTCCTACCTCCACACTCTCCCTTTTGAAGGTCCCCTTGGGGTGGGCAACTTTGAGGTTCAGGAATGTGTAGGCCATGAAGGCCCAGCTAATAAAGCTAGATGGAAGGAGCACCGATGTCTTGACAATTGCACATATGAGTTGAGAAGTCGGCCCCAGAGTACATCCCAGGGAGAAAACTGCAGACCAGAGCACAGGAGGCAGAAGGGTTGAGCAGGCCCATTAGCACTTGCTGCTCCAAGGGTTTGATTGAATGAGATCTGAGGTCTGGCTTCACCGGTTACTGTACTTTTCCATTATTTTATTGTGCAAATTCTTCGAAGAGTCAGCAGAATCCAGAAGCAAACTGAGCAGCTACTGTGAAGTGTGAAAAATTACCCTCAACTAATACAATCAAACTATTTGCTTATGGGATTACAGCATGGAAATGAGGCCTCGGGCTGGCAGTTTGGCTGCAGACACCGGTCACCTTCCCAGGCAGCTGTGGTTCTGGCCTGGGAGTTTCGAGTCTCCTGACAGCCAGGCAGTAGGACGCTGTGCTTCGTGGGGCAGACACCAGATCATTTATGCAGAATTGGCACCATCATTAGTCGCATCACTGACAGCCCGTCCCTGGAGCCCAGCAGGTTGACCAGCAAGAGAAAATATGTCCACCTTGTCTATTCATTCACCCTGTGCATATTGACTCACCTCCCCTAAACACACACAAGCCTTCAGTCTGGGCAAGGCAGGAGCCAGCAGTCAGCCTGCTAAGCTACCTAACCACAGCCAGCTCTGGACTGCAGGATGGACCAGGCAGGATTGCCTGATTTTTCACTGCCTTTGTTCCAGAGTAAGGCAACATGTCCTCTCCAACTCAGAGGGTTGCCCTCCCTCACCTTCCATAACCACGTGGTAGAGCTCCCTGAAAATATTAACCAACAATTGACAGTCTAGGCCACATACAAGACCAGTATGAGCTATTGTTAAATTTCAAACCTGGAACAAATGGCTGAGGTACCCAGTTAACATATGAGAGTGGTCATGGCTTTTAGGTTCTCCCGGTATCCCTCAGTCCCTACCTGTTATAGGGTATGGCCGGCATACCCCACCCTGAACTCTCTACTCTGCACTCTCCAGCACAGGGGTTGGGCTGCCCTTCCCCCAGAAGCTCTTCCCTATATAATCCAGACATTTGGGTTACTACTCCCTTTTGCACCTTTGGCTTCCTGCCTGCTGTATCTGCTCCCCCCCTTTTCCTCTCCCCTCTCCTCACATGACCTAACTCAGTCTGATCATGACCTCTCTGGACTCTCCCAGATGTGTCTGCCTCTGGCTATGCTCTCCCACATATCCTCAATGAACTTTCTCCTCATACCTAGGAGCAATCATGTCCTTTGCTTTCCTTTTTCTTTCTTTCTTTCTTTCTTTCTTTCTTTCTTTCTTTCTTTCTTTTTCATTCAGCTAGGGAGCCTGAATTCTCAAATGTCAACACAAGCAAGCTGTGGTGACAGCCCCATCTTAGCAGGGATGAAACAGGGTGGCTCTGGAGAGCTGGACACCCACTCTCTCACCAGAGTGTGTGGGAAGACAGACACACAGAAAACCCTCTTTGGCTTGGCACAGAGGACCAGCCTGCACATGTACAGAGCCTGCATTCTTCTGCCAGGCTAGCATCCACATGTGTCCTTTCTACGTACCAGGCACAGGGCCCCTGCTGTCAATGCCTGCTTTCTGCACCACACCTGCTTTCCTCCAAGTCCATGAACACATGTTGATTGTGTCACTGAGTGTGGTCTGAAAGAGTGGCTCATGATCTCGGAGCAGGAAAGATGAGCTCTTGCTAAAGAAGACACACCCTGAGGAGCCTGGAGAGGAAGCACAGGCTCCTGTCTGACCTCCAGGATCTGCGTCCCTGCAGAAGCTCAGAGGGTTTAGCTGGCCAGAGAAGCAGCCCCTCTCTAGCATCTTCTTATCTTAAAAGTTTGGGGGTCCTGGCTCTGGAGGCTAGGAGGGACTGAGGGGACAGAAACAATGATTGCTTAATGCCAAAGATGATGTCATGCAACTGGCACAGAGGCCTCCCCAGCTGGCAAGGAGAATCTCCATGTACAAATGAGGAAACTGTGGTGGAGTGGAGTCAGTGATGTACACACTGCCTGGGGATGAGCAGGTTCAGAGTAGTTGATGGGGGGCAGCCCACAGCCCTCACATTCACAGAGTGGGACAACACCCTGGAAGCCAGATGAGGTAAGGTTGAAAGGCTTGCTTCTCTTTTACAGATCACTTGTTAACTAGAATACCTCATCTGCTAGCATGACCCTTGGTGCAGATTCCAAGAGGGCACTGAGAGACCCAGGGAGTGGCATCACCTTGATAGGTGATGGTGCTTCTAGGCCAGTATCACATTGCAGGGCATGAGATTTCTAAAAGCATTGAAGGGTGAAAGAGACAAGGCTTAGAAGTCCCCATGGTGGGAGCCAGCCCAGTTTTGGACTCTTGGCTCCCCCTGTAAGTCACTAGCCTGCAGCTGGGGCTATTCAGATAAGTCCACATTTGCTGGTTCAGAATTCTTCATGTGGAGAGTGCTGGGGTAGATTTGCTGTGAGTTCAGCGACATTCATAATTCATAAGACTCTATAATCTTCAGAGCTTGAGTCTTTAATCTGAAATAATAGAAGACTTTACAGTCTCCCAAGGGGAAAAAAAGATAGTTAAAACAAGAGAAGCAGCTGTGAGCAGTGTCCAAGGCTGACACTGGATGTGGGTCCCAATAGCGTCTCCCTCCTGTGACCTTCTTTCTTGCACAACTGTTATGGAGCAGGAGTAGACAGGAACTCATATCTTCTCCTTGGGCCTAGTTCCCGGAGCTACATCTTCTGGAGCATTGAAAGGAATATAAGATAGACAGAGGGTAGGAGAGCAGCCTGTACTGAGATGGAAGCAAGCAGATGCGTTGAAGTTAGGGTTGGTTGGGATCCAGCAAGTGCCCCAGGCTGGGGCTGAGCTGGGACTTGGAAGGTGCCTTGGATGGGGGCTGGGCTGGCATTTGGCAGGTGCACTGGACTGGGGCTGTGGTAAGAGCTGGCAGGTGCCTGAGCTAGGATCTGGCAGGTTGATTTGGAGCCAGCAGGCACACTGGGGCTAGGCTCTCCCAGCAGCCAGGAACCAGCAGAACTAACGGCCCCACTATAAAAACATGGCAAACCCCTATAGTAGATGGATTGGCAATAACAGAGGAGCTTCCATTGTCACGAAAGGCTCTGGTGCAAGTGTGTGCGAGAGATGTGTGGTGTGTTGGGGAAGGGGGTATGTATACTGTATGTTCCTCGTGCAGTGTTTGAGGCATAATGAGGGGCAGGGTCACTCCAAGCTTGACAGGAGGGGGCTATCATCTTACTTGCCAATGGCCACAGAAGGAGGCCAAGCAGCGCTGAGATGCCTGTAAGCCCTATGAGGACAGGGCAGAGGCCCCAACTGAGCCAGGGGCACTGAAAAATGAGCTGAGTCAGTGGGCCTCCTACTGCCTGTGACAGCATGTGTAGATATAAGGTGCCAGCATAGCATAGTCTTATGTAGTATCGTGTGGGTGGGGGGGGGTGTTGTGCATAAATATGATGTGTGCTTGTGTGTGTTTAGACGGTGTGTGGTCATGTAGTGTGAGTGTATATGTGTATGTTTAGAGTCTTACTACCTAGGAAGAAGTATAGGACTCTCCATGTTTTTTGTACCCACACCTGCCCCCTTGAGACTCTGTAGCCTTGGTGAGGCAGGGTTCCCTGCTGATGCTCTGACTCTGACAGCGGATGGAAACGAGGGTCAGGGTATGGATGGCCATGGATCTTCTCATATGTGCTCACCCTTCAAATGACTAAAGAGGCCCATAAGGGCTTAGAAAGAAAACAAGAGTCCCACGCATGTTCTGTTTACAGGAAGCTAGTGGGTATGGTGACTGATGGCCAGGCTAGTCCTCCACACGCAAAGTCAACACAGTGGCCAGAGGTGCATGGAGGCACGTGGGAGGGCACATTGTGGTGCCCTGGGGACTTCTCAGTGAACAAGCAGTGCTTTCAGTAGAAGGTGAAGAAAATGTCCCTCCCTCTGTGTCACACAGACAGTCCAGGGCAACAAAGGAGGATCATGTGACTGCAAGGATGACACTAAGGCTGAGCACCCACAAGAGCAACAGTAACAGCCTCAAAGCACATCTGTAGCAAGGGGTCAGCCTACAGGACAAGAAAGGACCTTATCACACTAGAAGGGCTTAGCTCATCACTACACTGATATACCAGGTAGGAGGAAGTGGCCCCAGGTGAAGCTCTCAGAGCTGTAAGGTAAGGAAGGCGCCCAGGCAAAGGCGGAGACTAGCTCACAATGACCAGACAGAATAGCACAAGGCACCGTGTGCTCAAGAATTGACCTTAAGCAAAATCTCAAAGACTCCTGAGTCCCACAGAATCAGTAGTATGCAGATTATATTTTTTACCAAAGCACAACAAAATTAGGAGTAAGTAATTTTAAAACAACGAAAATCACATAGAAACCTAAGTGCTGTGCAAGTGTAGCTAGCTATATATATATAGCTAGCTATATATATATTTTGCATATAAACAGAATGGTATAATGGTGAAAAACTTGGAAGAGAATGAAAATGACCTTATTTTCACTTGTGGGACTCCCATACAACACTCAGAGGGATTCAGGACTTAAAAAGGTATCCACTGGAGAGGGGCTGGAAAGATGGCTTGACAGTCAAGAGCACACAGTCCTCTTGCAGGTTACTGAACTTAGCTCTAGGCACCAACCTCAAGCAGCTCACAGCTGCCTTTAACTACAGTTTCAGAGGATCCAACAGTCTCTTCTGGCTTCCTGGGGTATGTACTCAATTGTACATACTCTCACACGGATACACACCCATACACATAACTTAAAAATAAACCCAAATCTTTAAAACAGTCTGTGGAGAGAAAGAGAGAAAAAAAATATCCTGAGTCATTAGGTCCAGAAGTGAAAAAAAAATGCATAATAAATATCCCATCTACCATTCTGCAGAGAAGAAGAGAAAATAAAGTTTGGAAAGGCAACAACATGAAGGCAGTGGAAGGAAGAAAGAAGAGTGGAGATCTGGTAATGCTTGTAAGAGTGTAAACTTTGTCAGGCCAAGAAAGCAAAGAACAAAATAACAGAAGGCTTTGGAGTAAGAGGGAGGTGACCAGAGAGACACACAGGATAAAATAATCTCCCTGCAAATAGCTCAGGGCCACCAGGTGAGAAAGCCTGAGGAAATGCACCTGAGGGACAAGGGAGAATACTAAGTTTGGAGCATGAAAGAGAGGTAAGACTTCCTGGACTAGCCTGAGAGGGCTGCTGAAACAAGCTCCATGTGCGGAGGTCAGTGTCACTTTAGGGAAAGACCTTTTCCTCCTTGTTGGCAAAACCTGCTGCTGTCTGAGAAAGTGATGACTTCCAGGACAAGCCATTGCACCATGGGAGGACAAACCCTAAGCATGTCTCAGACCCACTGAAGATGAAGATGTTCTCAAGGGAGTACATCAAACTCAAGTGCATGATGGGGAAATTACTCAGTGTGATTAACTATGAGTCTTTTCTTGACTGCCAGCAGGCTTTAAGATTAGAAAATCTATCCACAAAATCCCCCAAATCAATGAACAAAAGATAAGATAAAAGAATTGAAAATCAGCACCTATCTTGGATTTGCAGATTCTGAAATCATGAGAATTAATTTGTTTTAACTACCTGGCCTGTGATATTCTATTAAATACCAGAAGTTATCTTTTGAAGAAAGACTATTTCTTATTAAAAATCTTTAGGAAAAGACATCTCCAAGGAGAGTTTCATCAGGGAATCCTACCAAACCCATAAAGGAAAAAAAGTGGCAAATATCTAAGGCTCTCAAAAATAACAACATGGTGATACACTCAAGCTTATGTCACAAAACCATCTTTGCCAAGGCACCAAAAATCATGCACAAAGTCAATGCAAGAAAATAAAAAACATACAGACCAATATTCCTGGTGAATATAGAGGCAAGAAATCCTTTACACAATAAATAAAATTCCAGCGAATCAAGCAATTTGTATGAGTAATACATTATGACCAAGTAGGTTTTGTGCTGTGAGTGCAAATCTGTTTAAGTATCTGAGAACAAATCAATGCCATCCATCATTCCAAGAGGCTAAAACAGTAAAACAAACAGAATGCTGTCTCAATAGATGCAGAAAAATTATTTGACACAGTCCAATATCCATTCATAACAAGACTAACTCTGCATACCAGGAATACAACTAACCCTCCCCAGCATGATTTGGAGCAGTGGTTCTCAGCCTGTGGGTTGGGACCTTGCTGGGGTTCAAAAGGCTCTTTCACAGAGGTCACCGAAGACCATCGGAAAACAGAGATATATACATTATGACTCATAATAGTAGCAAAATTAGAGTTGCAAAGCAGTAATAAAAATAATTTTATGGTTGGAGGTCACCACAAAGTGAAGAATTGTGTTAAAGGATCTCAGCATTAGGGAGGTTGAAAATCACTAATTTAGAGGAAGACACAAAAGTCCAGGGAACAATGTGTTACTGCACAGGAAAGGGAAGGGAAGAAAAGGGAAGGGGAGAGGAGGGGAGGGGAAGGGAAGGGAAGGGAAGGGAAGGGAAGGGAAGGGAAGGGAAGGGAAGGGAAGGGAAGG
>NW_026596085.1:12343285-12473021 GCF_907164565.1 Psammomys obesus
CACACACACACACACACACACACACACACACACACACACACACGTAGGCACGAACACACTGGGGGAGGGGAAGAGATGTTTTGAAGAAAGGTAAAAAGAAAGACCATCCATCGGAACGACAAGAGGTAAGGGAAGGAGGGAGAGAAGGAAACCCACTGGACATAAAATTAGCATGGGGCAGATCTACCTGCTGAAAGCCCTAGAACACTGAAGACAGAAATCAGAGCAAAGCCACACTGATGCTAACCTAAGAAGACCATGAACTGGAGCCTGTCTATTTGAGATAAAGCTTCTCCCCCAGTGGATGTAGATAATTTCTGTCAAAATCCTGGCAGGACTTTTTTTTTTTTCAGATCTGACAAGCCAATTCCAAAGTGTGTGTGGAAAGCCAAAGGCAACAAGGGTGATCGACATAGTCTTATGACCTGCAGAGCAAGCAGGTGGCGTGGCTGAGAGAGCAGCACAGGACAACACACAGTAGAGCACAGAGGGCAAGGCAACTCACCCACGTGACAAAGGCAGCTGAGTGAAAACAAAGAAAGTGTACATCAATGTGCTAAAACAAACCTGTCTCACTCACACACACACACACACACACACACACACACACACACACACACACACACACCTTAGCTTGAGCCAGAGTGGATGGCACATTCCTGAGGCAGGAGGATCGCCAGGAGGCAGGAGGATTGTCCAGGAATTTGAAGCCAGCCTGTGAACCGTAGCGAGACCCACATCCCAAGGAAAAAATGACTATGAAAACACCTATTTTAAAATGAATCTTGGATCTGCATCCGGAGCCACAATATTTGTTTATGAGCCTGGATTTTGGAAATACTGATACATGAAAGCAGAAGCAAACTCTGTTAAGATGTGATCAAATTTGTCAAAATGTAATCTCTTCTATCAAGAGAGAACCTGTTAAGAAAACGTTACACAATGCCAAAAATAACACTGGCAAGTCACACTTCCAATGAAATATGTAATATGAATATATATATATACTCTCAAATTCAACAGTGACACCTGTGTTCTATTGCCCCTCTTAAGCTCTTTCTCCCTTTTCTCAGTGGCTGGTTTTTAGATTCCTGGCTTCTACTCTAAGTTAAACACACAAATCTAAAGATTTGGTTCCAGAATCCAAACATGAGAGAGATGGGGATGTGTCTGTATATCTTTGTAAATATCGGTAGATGATTGATGATAGATAGATAGATAGATAGATAGATAGATAGATAGATAGTAGATAGATGAATTTAACTGGATTTGCCCTACTTAGAGGATAATGCTCCTCTCAGATGCCATGGTTGACAAATAAAAAATAAAAAAGTACCAGGTGTGAAAACCTCCCCTCAAGTTGTTGGTCAAGGATATCCTAGAGAACCCCAATATTGTGCAGGCCATTGCTATTGCTCTTGTTTTCCCGCCAGAACTCTTACTGATGAAGACACCATGCTCTCTCGTCATAGGACATAGAGAAATTGAGTTGGTACTGGCCAAGAAGCTTCTTCCCTGCTGGATTTAGTTTGCATAGTACCGAATGGTGCTGTGTAGGCTGCTGGGGGAGAAAGGTTACCCACAGTCTTATCCATCTGTGAACCTTAGGCACCTCAGTGATGACAAGCATGAGGAATACTCACAGATGAAATAGTAGCAATGAATGTTATACGGGTAACCAAAAGCGTTTTGGTTGGACTTAAGGCTCACGCCACAGGAGGAAACACATGCCTTGCATTCAAAATCTGACCGAGATCCCATAGTTGGGGAGGTCATAGTATTGACACAGTGGTGAGCCTACTACTATTATACTGCTAAATGGACACCCCCCCCTCTCTCTCTCTCCTGTCTTTTATTACATTTTGCTTTCTTTTTCTGAAAAAAAAAAAAAAACTACATAAGAAAAACAGACAAGTCAATGTGGATTTTAAGTTCATCTCATTTGGAGTCAGGCTGTGTTCAGCTGTCATATCCTTGCCTGCACTTTGGGTTCTCCTTCTCAGACGTGGCCTCAGGTATAGCTGTTCTTTTGTATTCTTGGTTTCATATAGAAACCTTTCTGATGTGATGGATAGGCATGCGAAGAGCAACCGTCTACAGTTTTATGTCTAAGGCTGAGTCTTTGGTGGGCCTTTTCCCTGCTCTATGGCTACAACGATTGCTCTTTGGCTTTATTCTTATTCCTGTTACATGATTCAAGGAGGATAGAAGGGCCTGGAGCTAGGGTGTTCCCCTCTGCCTGAGCTAGTTATGATCTAATAAAATCCCAGTGTACTGGACTTGGTAAAACTGCTCCCCTTCAAGTCAGACCTTATTAAGAACAGAGTGCTCTGTGACACAGATCCTGCCACTTGTGATGCCTGGACATCAGCCAGTCAGATTCAGTGGGACATGGGCTTCACATTCTTATCTATGCTTGGGCTAGTCATATATCATATGGCACACTTTTGACTAAGTGAAGGCAGCATCTGAAGCTCCCCATCAGCCACATTCTCAATTTACAATATCTTCAACACACAATGCTTTTTTTTTTTCGTCAGGGCTTGGGTCAAGGAACATCTGTATGTATTTCAGAATAACTCTTCCTGCTTAGAAGTATCAGAGGTCTGTTCTCTACTATTCCCTGAGAAGGCCTGGCAAAACTCCTGGATGGAAAACGAAAGTGTTAAGTGTCCTGAGTCTGGCCCCTTTCAAGTTGTTAACTTTCAACTTGCCACGCTGGGCTGACATCTCATCTTCTTGCTTTTGTTCTGGACCTCTGTGGGCGAGTGTGAACTCTGATTCTGTCATACTTCACATCCATTGGAAAGAAGTGTCTCATCTATGGTCCAAATAAAAGACCCAAGAAGAGCTTCTCTGATTTTGCTAAGCACCTGTCTTACTAAAAAGACAGCTTTGTGAATCAAGTTCTTCTTGTATGTCAAAAGGATCAGGCCCATTCTTGCTGCACAGGGGTTCAACTCCTAAGTCCTTCATATGCCGCTCTGGAAACCAAAAGTGAGATTCATTCTTTAAAATAGTCAAATTGGTAAACCTTCAGCCAGACAGGCAAAGTGATAAAAAAAAAAAAGATACATAAAGCAGTGTGGGAGGGGAGTAGGGGCAGAAGGAAATAATACAGACACAACAGAAGTTAAAAGGAGGAAAGAAGGATGACTGAGTTCATGCCCACAAATTATAACAATGGAAAGGCCCTAAGAAAGGCACAGTGTCAAAATTTTTTAAATAATAAATATATTAGGTCTGGGGAGTTTTCTCAGTGTTTAGAGTACTTGATGGTCTTTCAGGGGACCTGAGTTCAGTACCCAGCATCCACACAGAGGTTCATAACTGTCTTTAACTCTAGGGGCTCCTGAAACATTCTCTGGTCTCTGCTGGCAGCGGGCTTGCACATGGTGTACATGTATACATGAAAGCAAAGCAGTCGTATTTGACAGACAAATCTTTGAGACAAAGAATTAAAATGCAATCTGATTATATATTGGAACTATCACTTGAAGTGTCTCCTCAAGTAAAATTTCAGTTGTAGTTGGACTCACTGATGGATATTCAAGGAAGAAGCACTGCCACCCAGAGTATTTCTTTCAGGAGACACAGAAAGGGGCTTGACAATGTGCTGTGTGTCCAGCTTCTTTGCAGTCATTATAAGAGGAGATGAACGCAGTGTTAGCCTTAAAACATCATGAGCACAGAGCTGAACGTATTTCCAAATAAAGAGCAAATTGAATTTATAGGCAGACAGTCATGCACAGATGCAGACATAGCCATGGTGTGGCATATTCAAAGCCCTTCTCCCTGGTTGGCTGTACATTTGCAGATCCAAGTGACCAACCATGGACTGAATATATTTTCTAAATTGCTTCTGTGCTGACCATGTACAATATAGCATAACAGCCATTTCTATGGCACTTTCCTTCCATTAGGTATGATAAGTAACCTGGGATGATTTAAAGTGCACAGAAGGGTATGTGCAGGTGACACGCAAATGCTATACATTTTATTTAAGAGACCCGTGCATCCACAGATTTCACTCTCCTCAGGGAATCTCAGGAATATAAATGTGATTTTAAAAAGTGATTTTGTTACTATTCTGTATTAACAGAACAAAGAAAAAAAGCAGTAAATGCAGAAAAGTTTTTTTTAAAAAAAAAACAACAAAACTAAATATTCATTGATGGAGAAAATATGAGCATACAGATGAAAGAGATGGGGGAAGAGAGAGAAAGAGAAAGAGATAGACAAACATATAGAGGAGAGAGGAGGAAGGCCCTAGGCTCTTACAATCTTTGTTCAGGTGGGCACCAAAGAAAGAGATGCAGAAGCAGACACGCACACTGCATGGATGATCAGTCCTTTATTTTGAAATTAATGACAGGGCCAGAGCAAGTGTGAGCATAGATAGATAGATAGATGATAGATAGATAGATAGATAGATAGATAGATAGATAGATAGATAGATAGATAGACAGACAGACAGACAGACAGACAGATGGGGACAAGTTCTCGCTATGCAGTCCACATTGGACCCTAACCCAAAGACTTATAATAATCCCCCTGTCTCAAACTCCTGAGTGGCAGGATTGCAGGTATGAGACTCCATTCCTGGTTTGGAATCACAGTCTTGAGAGATTGGCTACACCCTGAGCTAGCATTAAAGTCATTGTCATGGTTGGTTGAGCTGGTGTTTTCTGTGACCACTGCAAACAAACTTTCTCTGTGGCTGTAGTCACAGTTCGAAGAGCAGCAGGCCCCTGTACACAGTCATCAAAGCTTTGGAAGCACCTCCGTATCTGATGTGCCTATTCTCGACAGGCCCAGTACAGCAGGTCACTCTCTTGCTTCCAGTCCTCCGAACCTATCCTTCCAGACCCAGCTGATTTGGAATGGCAAAACCTGACAAATAACAGTGGAGAACGAAGACATATAGAGACTGATATTCTGCCTTTACAGTCCTTCATCACTTTTAATTTTCTTTCCAGGTTAGTCACTCCACGTGGCTCTTAATGGCTGCATTAGCCAGGTCTCTTCTGCATTCAGCAGTGGTGAAGGACAGACTGTCATGAGGAGAAACAAATCCCAGAGAAAAGGATGTGCTCAAAGAACACAGGGCATCAAAGTTATTTGAGCTGCTGGTGTTATATGGATGCTATGACAACACCTGTGTGTGTCCCTAAATTACAATCTAGTGATTAAATGTTGGAGCAAACATGCTGTCTTCCTACATCCAGACATGCCCTTCTAACTCTGGGTGTGGCCTTTCTGCACACTGCCATCTCCGCAGGCAGGTTATGACATTTTGTTGTGACTGCGAGGTCAGTGGAAGAGAGCCAATGGCACAGTGGTGACATTAATTCCTAGAATATCAGGCAGATGCCACTGTTTCAGGGCACTGGACAGGTCCCCACGACAGCACCAGTACCCCCAGCTACACACCCCTTACACTGGCCACAAACCCTGTGACGCTCCCTGATATATAGAATGACTCACTAAGCTCAAGAAATAGACTGGAGCTTTATCATAATTTTGTCCTACTGGATAAAGCCAGCACAGGGCAGATCAAAGGGGGAAAGCCAGATCTGGGTGTGAAGAAGGTATTGGGGCCATAATGTCTGCCTTGCCTTCCAGCATAGGCCAGTATGTACAACCTACCTGGGCCCAAGGCACCAGATTGTCCTGTTGGTGCCTCAGGACTCAACCTGGTGGACCTTCTCATTCCACACTCTCCCCTCAATAGAGACGACAGCACGGGCTCAAGCCAGGGTCTCATGAGCACAGGGCTCACTTTCCTTCAGACAGACAGCCCTACAGGCTCTCCACACAAGCCAGAGCAGCCCCATCAGGAATCTGGTCCTCAGAACCTCAGCTGGACCTAAGGTTCATGAATGAAATGACACCCCTATAATACTGACTAGTCCATTGTTGACTAGACTGTGGCACTGGAGAAGAGCAGAGCAACAAAGAGGCTTTGTGCCTCGACCTCCTGGCACACAGCTCCATATTTAGGTCCTTGATCTCTGTAGCTAGGAAGAGGAGCTGGAAGCCGAATGCTAATCCTGCTGACTCAGCCTGGCCCCCTTGGCACAGGCTCAAGGTAGTGAGGTCTCACCTCCACAGCCACAGAAGGCCTCCCAACAGTTTCACCCATGTCCTAGCTTTCACACACCTAGCCTGAGGAAGAGCCTCCCAGATGCTGCTGGTGGTACCAAATGGGAACACTCAGGAAAACCCTCAGCACCCACAACTCTGCACCCTGAGGAAAAGAGAAGAAGCCAGACCCCCACTCCCTTCCCCAGTCTCCACAAAGGCCCTCAATCCAGTCATACCAAGGCCTGCAAGGCTGGCAGGGCTGGCTTCCTCTCCACAATGACACCTTGTAGGCCCTGTGGATTCTGGTTCATTAGCAGCAAACACTCACTCAAACACACACACACACACACACACACACTCACACAATATGCTTTCTTTCTCACACACATTCACTCTCACATACATTCACACATACACACTTACAGTCATACACACACAGATATACACTCACACATCTCTCTCACATACACACAAGCACACACACACACAGCTATACATTCACACACAATCACTCCCTCACACACACACATGCATTCTCTCACACACTCACATAAATTCATAAGGTACTCACACATAAATATATACTCACACACTCATTCACACATTAATATGCACTCACACGCATGTACATGCTACAGCATGTGTGACAAAAGGCCTGCGGGTCATGCCGGACTCCCAACAGATGGAGGGCCCAGCGCTTCTCAGGGTTTTATTCAGATGCAGCCATGTACTGTAACCGTGGGGGGAGGGGAGCCGTTGGGGAGAGCTCGGAGGTCAGAGGGGAAGGTGCATCCTCCCACATGCGTGGAAACCCTCCCAGCTGCAGAGGCAGCAGAGCCTAGAACCATGTCGAGCTGCAGCTTGCTTAGCCCAATGCAGTAGTGAGGGCCAGCACACACTCTGCCGTTCTCTGTCCGCAGCTGCCGTGCCGGCCGCGTGCACTGGTAGCCATGTGACCCTATGGCCCACTGGACATGGTGGCTGCTGACATAGAAGCTGATCCCTGGGTTTGGGGCTAGAGAGCAGCCCCTTGTTGGTACAGGTTCAGATACTGTCGAGGAGCCCACATTTCCCATGTGTGTAAAAATGGCTCCAGCAAGCATTGTTCTCGAAGCAGGCAGAACACGGTCGTGGGAGAATACACAGCCCTACCAGGGCGGCAGATCCAGTTTCAGAAACTAGCCAGAAGCTACCCTTTGCAGTTCTGAGCATCCCTGGTATCACTAAGGCTAACACTTGTAGAACACCGGGCACTTGGGTAAAAGAAGGAAGGTGCCTGGGATGGGCTCTGTGCGTTGATAGCTGCCCCCAGCAAGGGGGTGAGGTGGGAGACTGACAGGAATTCTGGAGACCTGTGTGCTCAGGTCTTTCCTTCTGATGTCACAAAACTGTGGTGGGGGGGGAGACAAGGGATGATGACAAGAGAACTTATAGACCAGTCCAGGATACCAGGCACATCCACGACAAGAGAATAAAGGCACAAAACTACCTCTGCAACAGAGAAAATACATCACTCTTTCAGCAAATACTTAAAGATGGAAACTAATAAACTACCGACTTAAAAGCAAATAAACAAGCCCAAAATAATGCCGCCTTCCTCCCGAAGCGTCAGCATGAGGAACTGATGTGTTGGACAAGGTGCCTCTCGGGGATGTGATAAATTCCATTTATGTGTTTCTGATTAAACCAAAAGTGATTTATTCGATTTGTAGGAAGGTGTCTTCCCCATATCTTAAAGCATAGGCCGCATGGGAAGCGCTGTTCACAGCCATCGTTTCCCGACTAGATTTACTTTATTATCTTAGTTAGTGATTTATGGCCTTACCTTTGTTCAGATTCCAATCCCAACATTGTCGGGCCTGTGGCAAAGCAAATGGCGTGCCTCTTGTGGAGGGGTTAAACTTCCTGCTCCTGCCTTTCCCAGCAGCTCAGTCACCCACTTACCCTGGCATGGTCAGGCTCAGGGGGGACAGTCCTCTGTGTTAGTGGACAGAGAAGTCTGGTGCCGCCATGCTGGGATAATAGAGGGTATGGATCAGGCTCCACCTTGTGAGAGAGGACAGAGGTTTAGGCAGAGTTCAGAAAGGTCCGAAAACCGTGGCACAACTGACGGATCAATTTAAGAGAGGCGGCACAGACCAACACAGCTGCCCTCACTGCCAGCTTTGATAGCCGATTGCACACAGTACGGAACTGGTCCCTTGATAAGCTGGCAGAGCCCTGGGGTACAACCAAGGCAGGAATGGGTATGCATGTAAAGAGGAGTGAGCTCCCCTGATTTAGATGCTCACTGTGTCACAGTCAGGCGTGAGATACGCAGATGTAAAGCACAACCAACTTCACACAGAGCTATTGTTTCAGGAGAACTTCCTAGAATCAGTGAACCTGACACCGGAGGAGTCGCCACCTTGAACAGCTGGAGACCCAGCAGCTTCACCATCTACAAGTACCTGTCTTGGGCCAGCCTGATGGCTGGGGCACAAGAGCACCAGCCAACGGCTCCGACCTGAGCTTTTAGAGAACCTGCAGCACAGCCAGACGGAATTGCTTACTCTACTGGCAGAAAAAGCACAGAGAGCTTGAGGGCATTTCTTTAAAGAGCTTCTGAGTGACATTACATCCAGCCACTGGTGATTGGGGAGAATACGCAAGAGATGGTTAGTTTCAGGATTACCAGCCCACACCCTCAGTCTCATCATCTGTGTGTCCTGCCATATCTCACAGTCCCTCTGACAGTGTGAGAGCCAACAATACAAACACCTGCCATACTATGTGAGTCAAGAGGAGATGCCCACTGTCGTACAGGGAGTGCGTTGGTTCTGTCAATGTCACTTCCAGCCTCAATGACAGAATACCTAGGAGTGTCATAGGTAAAGGGTTAAGGGAAGTGTGGCTAGATGATTTTGAAACAGCTTAAAATGGTGCTATGGGTTTCATCTTGATTAAATCCAATCAGAAATGGTTGCATACTCCTCTGATGTTTCCTGCCTCTAATGTACTAAAGATGAAAGGGAAAGTATTAGAGACACCCAAAACATGGAAGAGGACTGTAGTGTAGCAATATGAATGACTTTGTGCCTGATACACACAACACCTTACACAGGACTGGCACGTCCCTCAGTAAACAGCACGAAGGAGTTACTCAGGAGGAAACAGATGAAGCGAACACCCCCAGCTAGGAAAGGAAGAGAACCTCCCTGCAAAGAAAACATGGGTCCGAATTCACCAGAAGATGAACATCTCTTCCCAAACATTTAAGGAAGAAACAATTGCCAATGTGTATAAACTTCCAGAAAATCTGCTCCATGAAACCAGCATCACCCTGACTACAGAACAAAAAAAAAAAAAAAAAAAATCATTGCAGTAAACAACAACAAAAATCGCAAAGCAGAGGGCTGGAGAGATGGCTCAGCAGTTAAGAGCACTTGTTTCTAAAGAGGACCTGGGTTAGATTCTCAGCATCCGTATGGGAGTTTACAGACATTCTCTTCTGAGGCAGCTGATGCACAGACATACATGCAGGCAAAACATACATACAAATACAATAAGTCTATAAAGAAAAATGTGGAGAGTGATGCAAGAAGACACCTGACACCTTCTTCTAACCATCTGTAATGTGCACATGGATACACACACATACACACACACACACACACACACACACACACAGAGGGAGAAAGAAAGAGAGAAAGAGAGAGAGATCTAGTTTCATTCTTTTGCGTGTAGACACCCAATTTCCCCAGCATTGTGTATTGCACAGACTTCTTCCTCCGATGCTCACACACCCTTGCCCACATCAGTTGACTTAGGTGTGCACACTCACTCCTTGTCTTTCTGCTCTACTCTGCTTGTCTGTGTGTCTACTCTCACACCAACACCATGGCACCTTGATCACTATGTTGCTGGGCACCGAAGCCAGTTGTTGTGATGCCTCCTGCTTTTATTCTCTTTTTAGCTATCTCTTAACCTCTTTGGCTATTTTTTTTTGTAGTCACTGTAGGCCAGATTGGGTCTTGATTTCTGCTTCAGATGATTTGCTGTTGGTATGTCAGAACTCGGGTGTCAGTGGCCTCCACTGGGCTTGTGTTAGGTGGGAGACTAACGCTGTTTAGCCTCATCACACAGTTAATGGTCAATTGCTAGTGACTAACTTCAGGCTCTAGATTGGAATCCCTGGTACTTATTACCCGTCTCCTCCTTACTTGGGTCTGGCTCCCCTTACGTCACCATATCTCTAAAGATTTTCACAATTATTATTTCTCTCTCTCTTTTTTTGGTCTCACCCCAAGCTGGCATTTGCTGGCACTATTCTGATGGTGCCTTCAACAAGAGAAAATGTCCATGGGTTGCATTTTCCTCCTGTTTGTTTTCTTAATGGATGCTTCTTTTCTTTCTTATATTGTCCATTTCTTTCGCCTTCTAGCCAAAGTTTGCCTCACTGACAAATTATTTCTTCTCTGATACTACCTTCCTAGAAGGCCTGGCCTTCTGGTTTCATCTGCTCAGAGTGTGCCAGGAGTTTTCCTCAGTCCAGCTCATCTGAAGCCCCCCACCTTTTTTTGTCCTTTGAGGATGTGGCCTCATGCTACTTTGTACAACATCAGTGAGTCATTGGTAAGTGGAGTGGCTCCCAGTTGTTGTCATATTAGGGCCATGGACTATAGCTAGCTTCCCTCTAGGCGATTTCCAACTGATCAGTTCAGTCCCATTCGCATGGACAGTACTTATTCTCTCTTTAAATCCATGTTTGTTTGTTTGTTTGTTTAAATCAGTGTAGAGACTTGGAAAGGAAACCCCAGTGCTCCTCACACGTAGCAGGGGTTAGACAGCAGAAAACACGAGCTTCTAGATCCATAGCTTCTGTTCTTTCCTTCAGTCTATCTGGTCATATCTATATGAATTTGGCTACAACATGGAATTTCACTGAATCTCATTCATCTCTTGGGTCCACTGCTTCTAAGATGAAGAGGAATCCATGTCATTTTTTCCCCATCAAAGTTCACTCAATTGCTTTGTGTGCTCTATTTTTCTTACTATGTATTTTCTTACTGTATACATATTTCCCTTTTTAGTTATATGAGTGTTTTGTCAGCATGTATGTCTATTCACCTTATGTGTTCTTGGTTTCTGCTGAGATCAGAGAAGGGCATCAGATCCCCTAGGACTGCAGTTATAAATAGTCTTGAGCCCCTGTGTACATGTTGAGAATCAGATCCAAGTCCTCTGAAAGAACAATAAGCTCTCTTAACCACTGAACCATCTCTGCAGTCCATACACGTATGTATGTATGTATGTATGTACATATCATATATATATATATATATATATATATATATATATATATATACACATATGAGTATACATATATGAAGATGCACACAGTGCTACATAGTGAAGAGGTCTGGAGGCCACAAAAAATAACATGGTAAGATATCTCCCAAGTCTGAAGGGAGTGAGGACTGAGAGAGGAAGAGGTGCATGTATTTCTAACTCAGAACAATGGCGCCTGTTTACTGGTAGGAAGTTGGAAAGAGTAGGATGCTATCTGAAGATGTCTTCAAATCTTCGAAAGATCTGTAATGCCTGGAGTTGGACAAACTCAGTGCTGAATGACTTTGAGAGGGTCAGGACATGGGAGAGGTCAGGAAAAGCTCTGAGGTTTCTGGTGTCTTCTTCAGGATAGTGGTGATATGAGTTCTTGAGTAGAAGAGGGGTTCTGAGCCTGGTTTAGAAATGCTGAACTGGACACAATGGGGTATTGGTTGTGTGTGTCAGAGAGGATGCCATGAGAGCTGGAACCCTGGGCTAGGTAGGAGCAGGAGGTGTAAAGATAGGCTCACACCTGTGTTCCACACCTGAAGCTGCAGATGTGGAGGGAGCCTGAACAAAGAGGACCCCGCATTCCCTTTGAGGTCCTTGTCACCCCATGAGGGGACAAAGTCTGATCCATATGGGAAAGATGGTGCAGCAAGAGGAGAATACCCACACTGCCACCTGGAAAAATAGTGCAGGGCTGGGGAAAGAGAGCAAGAGATGGGATGCCTCTGTAAAAGGCAGTAACTGGAAGGGTTGGAGGCTGGAGGCAGGAGGCAGGAGGCAGCAGGCAGCAGGCACTGGGAATGGAGGCTGCTGGGAGGATTTAAGATTGGCTGGGAATGGTGGCTGAAGGCAGGAAGCAAGGGTACTATGAATGGAGGTTTCAGGGAGGCTTCAGGGGTAGTTGGGAATGGATGCTTCAGGCACGAAGCAGGAGCATTGGGAGGGGATGCTGCAAGTAGAAAGCAGGAGCATTGAGAGGGGAAGTTTCAGGGAGGAGGTGAGGGTAGTTGGGAACAGATACTACAAGGAGGAAGCAGGGAAACTGGAAGTAGAGGATGCCGGGAGGAGGCAGGAGCTGGTGGACATAGCACTGCGTTCTTGCCACTGCTGCTGTTCGACTCATATTTCAAACCAAGTACATTGGTTTGTGTCCTCATCCAGAGGAGCTCATGAGCTACAGGCAGCTGAGCTTCATACTTTCTCACTTGATTGGTCCTTGTACCCTGTGGTCCTTGGGGACATTTTTGGGACCCCACACCTGAGCCTCCAGGTCACAGCAGTAATCCCCAGGGTTTAGGAGGTCAGCAAACAGCTGTATAAACAGCTGTCTATACCAAGTTGGTTCTTGGTCAGGGCTTAGGACAAATACTACTCACACACACATTCACACACACACAGAGGCACTGACACTGTTTTGTGATTCAGTGACATTCCTTACTCAAAAACTGTATTTCAATTTCCTCCAAATTGATCTACTGCCAAAAAAATCCTCTAACTTAGTATTACAAAAATAATCATTACAATCTCCATAAATCATGAGCTTATAGCGGTTATGGTAATCGTGGCTCTAATGACTGCTACATTGAGATGGATGGTGTCCTAATCACTTGGCCTTCATTAGTGTCACAGATCCTATCCTTTGTAAACCCTCCCCCTTGTGTTCTGGTGACAAGCAGTCCCTCTGGCGCCCGAAGCATCGGTCTTACTCAAGTGCGCTGGTCACGAGAGGCCTGACCACATCTGCTGTGTGACATTTCCTGGGAAGTCTGTTTCACCCCAGAGAGGACAACGACAGACTGAGGAAATGATCCCATCCAGGTCCAGCAGGTGAACTAGTGAAGTTATTTCAGTCATGCAGAGAGCATGAGTCAGGGGCTTCATACAAGAACGTGGATGAAGAAGTTAAATGCTTCACCTAAGGGTTCCACCCCAGAATGGGAGATGACTCAGGAAAGCTATACCATTGGAGTCCATCTTCAGGTCAACTTTCCATGTCTTGCAGACCCTATCATTCTAGGACCATGTGCAGTGAGATATGGCTGAAGGGAGCTAGTGGCTGAAATCTCAGGTCAGGGACTCAGGACCCTTCAACTCCTCTGAAGCAGTATTAATAGGTCTGATCTCCTGAGGGTCTCATTCAATTGACATAGTTGCTCTGATTTCTAGAAAGCAAGAAGGCCAAGTCTTGCCCACAGAACAGAATTCCACAACAGCATAAATTTCCACCTACCTCCAACAAGGCCACACCCACCCATCCCAGACCTATGCCTCTGCACACCCGAATCTCCCACTGTGCCTGGAAGTATGCCAAGAACCAAGGACAAGAGCATGCAGGGAAGTGAGTGCCCCCATATGTTCTGAAAGGTGTCACTGGCCATATTGGCTGTCAGCAGGGTGCCAGGGAAGGGACTTCTTGGACAGAAGAGCCTCTTCAGGGATGGGGGGGAGGTCTGAGTTGAAGCAGCTAAACCAGACCATTCCCAATGGGACAGCACTAAAGGGAAGCTGTGTGATCTCATGGGCCTCAAGCATACATACGGGAGGGACAATGGGGACAGAGTGAGTAGCAATTATCTTTTTTGTGGGGTGTGTGTGTGTAAATATGTGTGCTCATAAATGTGAGGATGCACACGTGTGAATGTGTGTGAGACCAAGGGCAATCTAAGGTGATTTTCTCAGGTGCTGTCCACCTCGTTTCTTTGAGACAGGGCCTTTCACTGCCATGTAACTCAGAGTAGGCTAGGCTGGCCAGTGAGCCCTGGGGATCTGCTTGTCTCTGCCCTCTCAGTACTGAGATTGCCGTCTTCCACCAGCATGCCTAGCTTTTCTTCCAAAACTGGCTGCTGGTGTCATACTTAGACCTCCTGCTTACTTTAAACTTAGATCTGTTCTCAGCCCTGGTGGTTTTGTAAAAGACATTTGTCTTGCCATCTCTATGGGTTCTGAGTTGCAGATCCAACCCACATGGGATATTTGAAGTTTGCTGGGTGAGGGAGAATCATTCTTAATGAAGATGTGATCACTGTTGGTTCCCAAGAGAATGTTCAGGTTTCCTCTCCATTTCATTCACAAAAGCAGGAGGGACATGTTTACTGCTCTCATAAACATAGTGGAAAAGCTCCAGGTTCATAAAAATCCTGACTTTTCTCCCAAGACTATGTGAAGTGTTCTTGGAAGCCTGTGACTGGATGCTGCTGAATCACCACTAATCTCCATGTCTGCTCCAATATGGGACAGCCCAACCTTCACTAACCACTAGATTTCTCATATCACTTTGCTTTCATCTTCATGAAATATTTGCATAACTGATTTACATATTTATTACACTGATTCTAATTATGAAGGTCATAGAGGTTAAGACCCTTTCTGCTTCCATGTCCAGGCATCTCTCGGTCTCTGGAACAATGTTCAAATAAGGGAGCAAAGTACCTTTCTTGGTAGGTGTTCTGTTGCTGTGAAGAGACACCATGACCATGGCAACTCTTATATATATAAAAAAGATTTAATTGGGGATTGCTTACAGTTCCAGAGGGTTAGTATTTTATCATCATGGCAGAGAGTACCATGGCATGCAGGCAGACAAGATCTCTGAGAGTTCTATATCTCGATCTGAAGGCAGCAGTAGTGGGAGAGAGAAAGAATGAGAGAGACTGGGATGAGCTGAGCTTAAGTGCACTCTGAGTAACATACTGCCTCCAACACAACCACACTTTTTAATCCCTCTCAAGTAGCGCCACTCCCTAATGCCAAGCATTCAAGTATATGTGCCTACCACCGGGCCATTCATATCAAACACCATAGTCCCATAATAAACATGAGGAAGGAATGAATGAGCAGATGGGTAGTAGGACAGTGGATGAATGCACAGAAAAGTGAATGTGTAGAAGACAGGTGGATGGATGACTAGGTGGATGGATGGATACATGGTTGAATGAAGGGATGGATGATGGATAAGTAAGTGGTTGGGTGGATGGATATATGAATGGATGAATGAGTGGATAAGTGGGTATGTAGATTGATAGACAGGTGAATGAATGGATAGACGGGTGGATGAATCTACAGATAATGGATCAATCGGAGGACGGCTGGGCAGTCACTGAAAAAGGTAGCTGTCCAAATGAGTCTGCTGATCCCTGAGTCATCACACTTTTCTGGCAGGCATATGTCCGGCTACCAGCGTTATTCTGGGCAGCCAGAGCCAATTCTATCTATGGAGGGTGAGGTTTGGGGATATGGGGGGCATCTTTCACAGAAGCAGCACTGATGGGCTGCCTTGGCAAACTCACACTGGGTGAAAAGACCCCCATGGTTGGAATAGGCAAAGAGGGTGTGGGGAGATCCAAGGACTCTAACCCATTACACACCCTTACAAGAGGTGTGGCTGCACCGGGTCTCCCCATTTTAGGGTTCAGGGTCTAGTAAAGCTTCAGAGACCTGTGGCCAAGAGTGAACTTGTCTTTCAGTAAATACACAGGAACTTGATGAACTGCAGGACTTGGACTCTAAAGACAGTAGTAGGAAGTAGAGGATGCACTGACAGCTGCTACAGGTGCCTCTGGGGACCATGCTTCCACACCCCCAAGAGCCAGGGGCTCTGCTCTTGCAGGCTTACCTTTCTTCTCATGCTCTGTGATCCCCAAAGCCAAAGCAAGGTCACTGTGTGCCTTGTTGTTGCCTGCAGCTTCTGTCACCATGCCTGGCCACAAGTATCAGCTTTCCTCCTGAACAGATGTGCTTGGGCTGGATCTTGCCAGAACATCAGAGTTGAGGATACAGTTCAGGGAGAGAATTTTGCTGCCTTCCATAGCCAGGATATGTCTGATGCTATGAGGATCACATTATTTCACATTATAGGATATTTCCCAACCAGTCCATTCACTTTCTTGCAAATGACATAATTTCATTCTTCTTTATGGTTGAAAAAGATTCTGTTGTGCGTGCATATCACATTCTCTTTATCCACTCGCTCGTCTGCTGATGGGTACATAGTCTGGCTCCATACCTTGACAATTGGGTAGTGCTGCAGTAAACACAATGTACAGGTACCTCTGTGACATGTGACATGAAAGCAGAAAGGGGGCTAATATAGAAAGATGAAGGAGATGGAAGGAGGAAGACACGAAGGACCAGAGAACAAAGTTCAATTACATGTGTGTATATTTACATAAAACTGTCACGATGCATTATTATGTATACAAAACTAAAATGTTTCAAAAAGATGGGACACCTGGCTAATAAACAAAGGAAAGCATGGTGGATGGACGGGATATGTGGGTGTGGCTCTCCTCTGCCTCTCCCTATTCTACCTCTCGGGGCTGTGAGAGTTAGGAGCTGCCTTCTGCTCCATGGTTCTCTGGTCCTCTTAGAGAAGCAATGAGGCTTTAAAGGGAAAAAATGACATTCCCCCCCCATGTTATCAAATAGTGGGAAAAGACTGGATCTTTCCTGAAACCCTGAGCCAGATAACAAGGGGGAAAGGCCCCAAAAACTTCAGGTGATTGGAACTTTAAAATTTATTGACCTGAGGATTTTAAAAATCCATTTCCATGGAAGCAAAATCAACATGGACTCCTAAGGTTAACTCTCTCTTTCCTGGGGCGGGGAGTCAATGTTTGTTCTCTGAGGCTCTCACGAAACAGCTTGGACGGCACTACCCACTCTCAAGGCTAAGAGCCATTGGAAGGACAGAATGATAAAGAGATAAACAGCAGCACTGAGCTTCAAACTTACCTGGAGCTGTTGTTAAGCCACATCTGGCCTGAAAACCAGAGCTGTCAAGCATATCCCAGGACACTCAAGACAATTTAAAGCATCTTAGAATACCCCAACTTCCCAAGGTGGCCCAAGATACCCAAGATACCCAGGATAGCCCAGAAAATATCATGATTTCCCAGGATACTTCTGGGTATCCCAGGAAAGTCCAGGATGAGCTACAGCCAACCACACTCTAATATCCCTCAATTGCAAACCTAGCATGCTGCAGCTCCAGCCTCAAACCTGTCCCTTATTTAACTGAAGGATTCCGTTGTCACCTCCCATTCCCTGAATTCTCCTAGTGACAAGCAAAACCCCAAGCCACATAGGTGCTTCTGGGTGTCTTCCTTCCATATCCTTCCCCTTCTGAAGCCTCATGGTCCCTGCCAGCATAGATGGAACAGTTAGTTGTGTGTGCCAGTCTTGGGGAGTGCTTTCCTGGCCTCTCTGGCTCCTGGTGGTTAAAAAAAAAGGTTTCTTGCTAAGAGCTGAGTGTTAACTGCTGTTTGCTGCCTGCTGTCTT
Source organism: Psammomys obesus (assembly GCF_907164565.1). Taxonomy (NCBI): domain Eukaryota; kingdom Metazoa; phylum Chordata; class Mammalia; order Rodentia; family Muridae; genus Psammomys; species Psammomys obesus. The sequence goes on from NW_026596085.1 coordinate 12,360,969, forward strand.
TGTCCTAGCTTGTGGGAGCATCACTGTCATCGCAGAGGTTCCTCAAAGTCTTCCCAGATAGAAGGATGCAGGCCCTCGGTGTCCCAGATCCTGACAACCAGTCTGCAGCTGTGCTTTCTGCTGCCTTGTCCTTGTCACAGCAAGTGTGGAGCTGTCCAGAGAAGGATGCCCTTGCTGTTCTCGGCTCCTCACCCAGGATGTAGAGATGCTTGTGTGACCCCATACTATGCCAGGTATCCTCAGTGGAGAGACACACTAGAGCTAGAGACACGAGCAGGATTAAAAAACAACAATAACAACAGTGCCCAGCTGAGATGCAGAACCTGAATACAACCAGCGAGCCAGACTCACCAGATGGCCTTGCATGGTAGTAGGTGACTTCTGGCAGTCTGAGTGTTTCTGAATGAGGAATGGTGATAGCTCCTTTCTGTCTAGTGCTAGGTCATATCCCACAGTGTGGGGTATCAGCTCTCCTAGGTGTGAATCTCTCTCTCTCTCTTTCTCTCTCTCTCTCTCTCTCTCTCTCTCTCTCTCACACACACACACACACTTTCCCTCTCTCAGTCTGTGTGTGTGTGTGCGTGCACACACACACACACACATGTATTTATGTGTTCATGCATTTGCGAGTTTTCTACTCCTTTGGGTTAATACTGGGGCACAGGATACCAAACCCTGGAGTTAGAGTATTTGGTGTCATAAGATCTGTCTTCCGAAGAGCTGCATTATTTTTCAACCCCACTAATAATGCGTGGGCTGCTTCTTGCTCCACCTTCTGCTCAGAACTGATGTACATACAGATTCTGACCAATGTAGATGTGAGTGTGCAGCTGAGTGGCTTGTTGCCACTCAGACCTGTGTTTCATGACGAGTAAGATTAAACAACGGGAGGTGCTGTGAATTCACATACAGGAGCCTTGGGTTTCCCAACAGACTGAGAATGAGCCCAAAGCCCGACAAACATCTCTTCCTTTCCTTTGTATTCCATCATTCCATCACACTAACACAAACCAAGCTACAGCCGCTTGTTTTACTCTGTGCATCATGAATGGCTATCAAGAAAGACTTCGTAATGCATATTCAGCAGTAAACTCCTGATCCGAACTGGCAGAGGAAGTATCAGGAGGAGCCATGATGAGGATATTGGAATTGGGAATTTGTAGCAGCGGTGACCTATGTGTTAAGTCTTAGCTAACTTTTAGCAGCTGTGAGTCCTAAACCGTGAAGAAAGAGGCAAGTGAGAACAAACGAGCAATGTAAGCAGAACGGAATGGCAGCACATAGTAGGAATCAAAACCACAACAACAGCGGCAGAGGCTGCTTTTAGTTGGGTCATTAGCAGATGATTTAGCCGAGGAAAGCCTCTCTAAGCTTGAGGCTATCTCAGTAGAAGCCTTCAAAACTAACTAAAAAGAAAAGGGCACAAACACTGAATAATAGAACAGGATATTCGAGGACTGTCAAGGTACAAATGCACATGATGGAAAGGGCAGGGAAAAGAGAAAGGAACACATGAAGAGTTTGAAGTGATGAGTGTTAAATTTCACCAGAACTGGTAACAGGTACCAAAATACAGACCCAGGATCTCAAAGTACATCAAGACTGTTATCCCTGCCCCAAATACCCAAAACCCTTTTACGTAGGCACACCTTACTCTATCTTGAAATAATTCAGAATATAAAACACATTATCTACAGAAAAAAAAATCAAAACAACACATCCGGCTTCCTCTCAGAAGCTTCACAAGCCAGAACAGACCAGAATGAAATATTTAAAGTGTTATAGAAGAAAACAACAACCCAGAGTTCTATGCTCTGCAAAATTATCTTTCAATAGCAAGGAAGGAAGACATTTTAAGAATTTATACTGGTCTTATACACTTCCTAACTCACAGTATAAGACCAGCATGATCTATGAAACAAAGGCAGTTAAAGATACTGGAATAAAATACAACTACAGACCAATATTTTTATAAATATGAGTGCAAAAATCCACAACAAATACTAGCCAAAAATTTTAAGCACCATGTTAAAATAACCACAGACTCTGAAGAAGAGTGATTTGTATCTGGGACTGTGTGGTGGTGCTGAGTGTGAAAAGAAATCTGCTATTGTAGCACCTTAACACGGTGAAGGGAAAACAAAAATCACGTGATCAACTCAAATAATGCAGAAAAAGAATTTTTCAACCCTCTTTATAGTAGAGACACTCAAGAAACAGATTAGAAAGAAATCACAACATGCTAAAATCATATATGAGAAACCTTCAAGAGCATGTTCAGTGTTGAAAAACTGAATACTTGTCACAAAGATCATCAATGAAATTAAAAGCTTGCTTTCACCCTCCTGTTGAGCACAGGAATAGAGGGCCTAGCCAAAGCCATTAGGCAAGGAAAATAAATAGAAGGCAGTCAGGTAAGAGTGGTCTGCCCAGCAAATGTTGTTGGGCAGACCTGCATTTCATACACAAAAGAATGAATGGGAATTGGAACCCCTATCTGAACATATACAAAATTAATTCAGAATGGGATCTGGGAATCTAAGTGGAGGCCCTAGTGCAATAAAATTCGTGGAAGAAAAAAAAAATAGGACAAATGCCTCCCATAATTGTGAGTGTGGTGACTTCTCGAATAGGGTACCAAGGGCGTAAGCAACAAAGGGAGAGAGACAAACTGGACTCCAGGAAAACATTTTAAAACTTATTCTTCAAAATAGAAGTAGAGCAAAGGGGCAAACAGAAGGATGGGGAATGTCACAATTATATATCTGATACGAGATCAATATGCAGACTCTATACGGATTCCTGAAACACGACAACAAACGACGTGACTTCCTCAGTTATTTTGCTAGGCGGGCATAGTGTTAAACCATCTCCCAATGACCTACAGGCTTCTTTTCACAGTAGACGGTGATTGGCACAAAGACCACAGCTGGCCAGAAAATAAGAGACTGCAGAACGCCCAGCCACAAATGGAACATCGATGTGGCCCTCTCTCCTCTCAAGGCCCATGGATACTTATGGAAGAAGGTATGTCTATGACAGCTATTCCTGACTGTCAATGTGACTACATTTAGATTTAACTAAATCTAAAAAGTGGCTGTGTATACCTGTGATGGATTTTTTTCTTAATTAAATCATTTGAAGTGTAAAGACCCACTTTTAATAAGGATCTTAATCTGGATTTTTTTTTTTTGAGGTGGGAAGATCCGCTTTTAATCCAGACCACACCTTCTGCTGGCAGCCTATATAAAGGATATGGAAGAAGAGTGCTTCTTATCTTTGCCTGATCACTCTCCACTGGCATTAGAACACACTTTTCTTTTTCTTTTCTTTTCTTTTTCTTTTTCTTTTTTCAATTCTGGCATATGCTGGAGATCAGCTGAGACATCCAGTTTCATGACTGAACAACTACTGGATTCCAGCCATTGTTGAACTAGCTGGACTATGGACTAAAAGCCACTCTGATATTATATATATATATATATATAGCCACTCTGATATTATATATATTCACTGGACCACAGGCTGTAAGCCACTCTAATACATTCCATATATATTCATCCTATCAGTTCTGTTCCTCTAGAGAACCCTGACTACTACAGGGTGGAAAGGATGTAAGAGCCAGAGGCGATGGAAACAGCATCATCTGGACAGAGCAGGGGTGCTGCAGTTTTTGTAATAGCACAAAACCTGGATACACTTAAGCCAGCCCAAATCCCAGCATGGAGATGAGAGTTGGGCATGAAATCCCACCCAGAGCAGTGGAGATGTTTGCTGCTGGAAAAAGAAACTGTAAGTCCACCATACCATACCCCAAAGAAGTACCACACAACCAAATACAAAAGGGCACAAAGTTAAGTGGTTAAGGAAGGGGAGCATGGAACAGAGAAGAGTCGGGGTATGAACATGGTCAAAACACAGCATACAAAATTCTCAAAGAACTAATAAAATTAGGCAAAAAATTCAAGAAAACCTGTCAAAGACTTGAATAGGTGTTTTTCCAGTAAAAATTTAGAAGTGTTCAATCAGCCCACACCAATTAGAATGTGCCTTAAAACAGTACAGTAAGCACTGGGAAGGATGTGAGTACTTTGAAACTCTTGTTCACTGACAGTAAAATTTGGCAGCCACTGTGCAAAGCAGTGTGGCAGCTTCTTAAAAAAATAAGGATGAAAGAAAATATAATGTATACAGAAATCCCACTTCTGAATTATACCTAACCTGACTGAAAGCTGAGTTTCCAAGAAGTGCTCTCACACTCATGGTCACGGTAGTGTGATGTCACAACAGTGTGACTATGGCTTCCACTGCAGTGCCCATCAGTAGACAAGTGGATAAAATGCAGGAGAGTTGTAAAATCACTTGGCTTTGAGAAGGAAGGGCATTCCTGTAACACAGAACAAATGGGACCTGGTACACAATAAATAACATCAGCCAGTTACAATATGACAAACACTGAATGAGACCATTTACATGGAATAGGGAGTAGTCAGGTTCATGGAGCCCCCAAATAGAATGGTGAGTTCTGAGTCCAGGAAGATGGGGCACTGAAGAGATGGAGCTTGGATAGGAGGAAAATTCTGTGCATGTATGATGGTAGCTGCACAATGTGAGTGGCCAAGGCCACAATGATAAATTTGAAATGCTTAGAATGGTAAATTTATATTACCACATATATTTTAGCCCAAATTTTAAAGTTGTTAATAAATAATGGCAAAGAAATTCTAAAAAAAAAAATCAGTGAAAACAATAGCTAAGATTATCTTTTTGGGGGGGGGGCGAGAGAAGAAAACTTCTATGACGAACAAAAATGGAGTATTTGCTGGTAGCACTTGCTCTGAAAGAGACATGAGTAAAACTGAAAGGAAGAAAGGGTTAAGTCTTGGGGAGAGGGAGAATTAGTGAATATGATCAAAATACATTGTCTGATATTCTCAAAGAACAAATAAATAAACACAAAGAAAAAGAGTTCATTGTAAAGAAGAAAAATGGTGTAAGTCAGAACTCTGACTCACACTGAGGAAGAAATGCCAGAGGAAAGCAGTGAGGGTGAAGCTACAATATTCCCTTTTTATCACTCTCACTCTAAAAGATAACTGTTCAATCATAGCAAGAACCTGTTATATTATGTATGTACATGAGTAGATGACAGGGGATTGACAGAAAAATGCTACATAGGTAGATTATGGAAGAAAGATGACAAATAAATGAGAGATGACAAATAAATATAATAGATGATGAATGGATGATAGATAAATAAAATATGTGGATGATAGAAGAAAGAAAGGAGATTGATGAATAGGAAACTGATAGATTACAGATAGATAGATGATAGATAGATAGATTACAAACAGATGATAGAGAGAGAGAGATAGAAGATAGATAGGTAGATGATAAATGATAGATAGATACATGATAGATAATTAAATGAATAGACAGGTGATAAATAGGCGACAAGTAGGCGATAAATAGATAATAAAGAGATGATAGATGATAGATAGGCAATGATAGATGATAAATGGTAGTGATAGAAATAGATGATGGATAGATAAGTAGATATATGATAGAAACGTATGACAGATAGACAACAGATGACAGGCACATGATAAATATATAACAGACAGATATGCTTACATCCCCTGCATGGCCCTGTCATCGCTCTAATCTGCTAAGAGTTTCCCACCTAGTGAACCCAGCTTAGGGGCAAAGTCCAGGCCTGAAGTCAGCAGAAGGTCAGCACCTTCAAGGCGGCAGTGCTATTGGGCACTCTCTTTAGCCTAGCCCTCACTGCAAACTCCAAGCTCCTGCTGTCACATTAAGTGCTTTGTTGGGTCTGCCATCCTATGGTCTGTAAGTCCTGCTGCATCCATCCTCTGCCCCTCCTTCCTCCTTCCTTCCCCCTTCCCTTTTCTTTCTCCCCTCCTTCTCTTCCCTGCTCAGGAAAGCAGTGTGATATTCCATGTGCTGAAAAAGCCACTTTGCCAACCACTCCCGTCAAAGGCCATCTTTCCAACTCTTGTTCCAACTTGGCTTCACAAAGTGCTGATTTTTAATAAGTAGTTGAAGACTAGAAACTCAACAAGACATCCACTTTTGATGAAGAGATTGTGTGTTAATAAAAAGAAATGAAAACCCATCCTGGCTGAGGCCTCAGGAGATCATCATCTCTGAGGATTGTAGCTGGCCTCACTCTCCTCCAGCAAGGCAGGCACTATGTCTGGACCCAGCAGAGACAAGGCTCACCACCGGTGACCCTCACACTTGAAGAGTGGTTTCTCACAGTGAACAAAGAGCTGTTCCCATCTGTGACAGGGCCTTGGCTCCCTGCTGGCTCTGTGACCCTTGGAAGAGATCTCTCCATCAACAGTGAACATCTGGGGAAATGACGGGTCTCTGCAGCGAACAGTGCAGTGCCTCTGGGCTGATGGTGAGGCCAGCACAGATCTGTGTGAGCTCACCTCACCCTCAGGTGCTCAGCCTCAGTTCATTTGCACATGCAGTGGAGCAAGGGGTTACAGCTTCCCATCACAGACACAGACGTTCAGGGCCTTCTTTTAGCAGTAATATTCTTTAGTGGTTGATGGGGCCACTTCTGCAAAGGATGCTGGGACCTGTACCCCTGAGATCTCTGCTCTTGAGGCTTCCCCTGTGTGTGAGTGTGGGACAAGTCCAAGGTCCTACTTCTAGTAACAGAATGTGGCAAAGAGATGTGACTTAGTTCTAACAAGAAAGAAGGGGTCACTCTGAGTCTGAGTCTCAAAAGGGTTAACCCAAGGCTGTAGAGAGGCTCAGCCTCTCTAGATACACTTCAAGAGAACCTGAGTTCTGTTCTTAGCACCCACATGATAGCAGCTTACAACCATCTGCAACTCCAGTTTCAGAGGATCTGGTAACACTTCTGGTCTCTGGGAGTACCAGGCATAAAGGTGGTACATAAACATACACAGAAGTAAAATATACATGTACATTAAAAAATTAAGCAAAAAGAACATTCCATTCTCTTTCATCCACCCATTCTTTATAGCATTTTGTGATGGAGGAGCTCCATTGAAAGACACCAAGGGAGGCACCTATTGATGGCCCATGAAGTTTTTGAACACTACAAAAGCCCAGGCCAGTGTGTGGAGACAGTGGCTCATCAGACCTCAGAATGAGCATACAGCAGTCACACTATCTGTCACCCCAGGATGCTAAAAAGCGGCTCCCAGCCGAATTCTGCTGCACAGCAGTATATATCCAAGCTATATAGTCACAGCTTCTGTGTGTGTTCGTGTGCCTGCGTGATGAGTTCAGAGCCTACGTGGCTGCACATTTGCTTGTGTATGTGTGCCTCCGTGCCTGTGTATACATGTGCATTCTTCTCTCTCTCTCTCCCTCCCTCCCTCTCTCTTCTGTGTGTGTACCTCATAAAGGTGTTTTCAATAAATAACAACTGCAATAATGGGTCCTGGGGACTTCACAGCAGGCCATCTCCACTTGGCTTGTCCACCCCCCACCCCCCACCCCCGCTGCAGGAGCTCCAAGAAGGGTTTTTCTGAACTTCCCAGGCTTTCAGATCGGCACTGTCTGGATTATTCTGGCCCAACAGCACTTCGAGAGTGTTTTAAAGCACTCAGTGAGCACCTCCTTGTGAGCTACATCTCCCTCTGCACTATCTACACGTCCATTTCTAGATGACAAATGGACTCTGAAGCACATGAGAGGAAGGCTTCCCTAACACTGCCCGCTGCTCTCTCTTTCCCAGAACTAATGGCTCTCGGCGTATCTCAAGCTCTTAATAAAAATGAATGACAACGCTGAACAACTGTCTCTAATCACACTCCAAGCGAGCAGAGCCAGGAGGGATGCTGGGCTGAGGAACCTTGGGAGACGCAGGTTGCAGTCCTCATGCTGGAGTCCTCCTAATGGTCCTCACTGGAACAGCAGGGAGGTTGCTGGGCTCTTCTTAGGCCCTAAGCTCATCAGGTGATGAGTCAACATATGACAAATGAACATTGCATAGTTTCCATTCCAAGGTGGCTCTACCCGAGGGACAAGGAATAAGAAAGCGACACATGAACAGGGTAAGTTTTTTATACAGTGAGTATTATTGACAGATTATCCTTCTGTCTGTCTTTCTGCAAAATTTCAAACCAGCCAAAGCAGACCCCTCCCCAAATACCGCTTCTCGCAGAGCCCACCTACCTCTGTTTCACAGGCAAGGTTCGTCCCAAGATCTGAGAGAAAACAGAGCTTCATCCGTGTCTAGCATCCCAAGTAGACTGTGTCACACATAGCAAGTAGAGTCCCCTAGTCCTGATGGACAGTAGAAAGGAGAGAGGAACTCAGAGGAAGGACGGGAAGGATAGAAGAAGGGAGAGGAAAATAGGAGAGGAAAGAAGGTGTGTTATCCGTGGAAACTGCGTTCAGAACACCCCGGTGTTGAGGGGAGGAGGCAGCCTCCTCGGCCTATCTATCTGCAAGGGTTTCTGGGAGAATCTGTGCATGAAGACATAACAAAGATGATGGCAAGGACAGATCAGGAATAGAGGCCATGGAGCTGCTGGTCTAAGAGCATGAAGACCATGAGATACTCTCTCTCTCTCTATATATATATATATATATATATAAATATATCACATATTATTATATAATATAATATATAATATAATATATAATATATGAAGATATATGTATATATATATGTATTTTATATATATATATATAAAATACAGCAGCCTGGCGTGGCCGACCCAAGAGAGCCTAAGCCTTCTCCAAATCTGTGGAAATTGTGAAAGTGTCCACATTAACTAGTGAGAATAAGAATCAGGTGGAAAAGGTAACCTTATGTCCCTAAGGGGGCCAGGCAATTAGAGTAGACAACAGTCCAAAGAGTTTGTCCTAGACTGGACATCCTGGACACCCACTTGATGAAGCATCATACAGCCAGAGGTCCCCTGTCTTCTGCTCCCTGGAAAGGACAGGTGTACCTATCACGGTCTTTCAGGACTCCAGTGGCCAGATGGGCTGACCTCTCTCCTAGTCCAAGTTTAGAAAAAGAGAAATCATTATGAAAACATTTCACTTGTTGAAATTGAAGACTCAGGACAATGCAGTAGACTGAAGACTCTAAGGAGCTGAACAGTGTTTAGAGAGGCTTTACCAGGCAACAGCAACTGCTCCTTCAAAACATGATGGGTCACCTGTGAAGAACTGAGACTCAATATTTGTCACCAGCATTCAAGAACTCTCAGGATGGTCATCCCACTCAGGCCTGCCCAAAAGCATTCCCACAAGGCAAACTTGTCCATAACCTGCATCATTTTGAAGCATTAGGTGTCAACTGTCTTCAAGCTACATGCTCCCAGGGAGTGTGGGAGCCCCATCAGCACTATCTCTGGGTCTCAGTCCCTGGGGAATGATTATCAAGCAGAATTCTTTCTGGACAGGTAAGTGGACACATAATTCAAGAGGCTGTTGCAGGAACTATGCCCAAGCTCAGACGTCAGCATGGAAGGGTCAACCGAGGAAAGCTCTGTACTCATAAGATCAGGCTTTACAGGGCAGTTGGGGATGAGGTGAGCAGAGAGCATGATGGGGCAGGTAGTAAATATGCACCTGTGCTCTGCTGATCCTAACAGACTCGAAATTTTAGAACTTTCTCTCAATTGGGGATGCACCACTGTTCAGAGGCCTGTGGGTACAGACAGGCCAGCTGAAGCTTGGTCAAGTTGGTCAGAGGATCAGAAGCATGCCCTTCTACAACTTCCCCTTGGGAGCTGGCTGACCTGGACATTCTGGTCCCTCAGCAAGGTCTGGCCCTGCCCATTTAGATGTGAGTGGGTAGACAATCCTGGGGTTGGGCTTTATCCAACAGCCCCAAGGACAGACCCTTCTCCTTTGCCTTGTGGATCCATTCACCCATCTTTCCACGAATTGTGGTGATTTGAATAGGTATGGTTCCCATTCATGTGTTTGAATGCTCCACCTATATTGGTGACACTATCAGGGTGTGTAGCCTTTTAAAGTAAGTATGTCATTGTGGGGTTGAGCTCAAGCCAGTTAACTTCCTGTTTCCTGCTGATCCAGATGTACAACTTTTAACTACTTTTCCAGTACCATGCTGCCATGCTTCCTGCACTAATGATAATGCAAGCCAGCTGCAATTACATGTTATTTTTTAATAGAGTTGCCATGATCATGGTGTCACTTCACAGCAATAGGAACCCTAACACACCCACCAATCCACTGATCCATCCTTCAATCCATCTGCCTACCTACCTAACCATCCTTCTTTCCATCTATCCATCCATCCACCCATGCATCCACCACTTGGTTAATTATTCCATTCTATTCACTCATCAAACCAGCCTTCCATCTGTCCATCCATCTATCCAGCCTGCCAGCCATCTACCACTCACCCACCTGCCCACTTGCCACTTACCCATTCTTTCATTCTCCGATCCATCCACTTACCTACCCATCTAATTATCTGATATCATATCCATCCATCCATCCATTTATCCATTCATCCATCCACCCACACATCCACCAATTAGTACTCCCTTCATCAACTCATTTATGCATCCATGTGTCCATCCATCCATCACCCATTCTTATAACATCTTCCTGTTCTGTGGTCTGCAAGGATAAGGAACAGAGAAGATACCATGAGGAAGAAGCTCCACTTTGTCTTTGGAGAGGGAATATAGGCTCATGGGATTCATGTTCACCAGTCTCTTGAACAATCTTCAGACACAGATACTGCAAAAAGACTTCTTCTTAGAGAAAAGACGGCCAAGGCAAGAGTGAGGATATCAGTAGCCGAGGTACACAAGGCCACATGGCAGGCACTAGAAGATGAAGGCAGTGCTTAGGCCTCGACAAACTCTAAAACAAAACAGAAAAGCATGGCTGCCCAGCCTCAGCGATGGGATAGTGATGAATGGAATTTCTGGGCACCATCGATTTCTCAGGAGGTTTGGGCAATTTCTGGGAGATGGGTTAGAATGTACTCTTCTGGTTGGAGCCTGCCTTTGAACAAAGAAAAAAGTGGAGAATATATGATGGAATGGATTGGATGGGAAGCCAAAGGATTGAGTACATTGTGGGTTAAGTGGAACAAATCACCCACTCAGCCATGCTGCGCAGGCAATGGCACAGGACCAGCAGATTCATATGCCCTGTAGGGAGCATGCTTCCACCAGCCTACAGGCTGCATGAAGAGGCCACACAGAATGCATGAAGAACGCTGGGATCTGAAGGTGGCTCGTTCCTTACCTTAGGTACATGCCCACCTCACAGTGTCCAGCCTAATCTCTCATCAGGACACAACTGGTCTCTGGCAGGAGAGCCTGTTTCTGTGTGCTGATTTACCTCTAGATACCCTGGAGAACACAAGTCCAGGACTCAGCATCACTCCTAACTTTACATGCATGGAGATGCCTGGGATGACGAGAGCAGCCACAAGAAGAGGCCAAAAGAAAAACAACACCAGCTAAGATCCAACAAAGCCAATAACTTTTCCCCCACAGATAATCCCACATGAGATGCAATTGTCTGATTGTCTGCCTAAAGCCCAGGATATTGGGGAATTTGTCCAATTACTACATGATCTGCCTTTCACACCAAACGCCTGCTGAGACTGCAGGCTCCATGGACCCTAAGGAGATCTATGTCTGGTCCACACACATTTCACCAGGCTCATGGAGGAGGGACCCCACAGAAAACTGGTGGATGAGGAGACACCACAGCTCAGCCTGGGAAATAAAGAATATCACCTATGGATATGTCATGTGCATACATGGGCACATATGTACACACATGAAAGTACACATGCCTTCACACAGACATGTTCACACACCTGCAGAACGCACACCTTTTTTGTCTCACAGCACATGTGTCTGCACATGAGAGCACACCACTGCGTCTACATACATGGACATGCTGGAGTCCACATAGCTGAGATCCATGACAGAGAAGGGCTTATTGTAGAGCCAGACTTAAGGAAGAGCTGCTGCAGAGTCACTGCCTGGAGGACTGGTTCCAATCTGAAAATTGGCTGCATTGGGCTTCAGATCTTCTTCCTTTGCAAAGGCAGTGAGGCTTCTGTCTATGGACTGCCCAGAACCTGAGGGAGTATCAAGGTGATGGAGGAGGAGGGAGATTCATGGAAGGGACATTTGCAGCTGACACACTCACTGCTATTCTGTCTTTGTAGTTCCTAGGTATTGGTAGAGATGGAGGCCAATCTACCCAGAAATGTGACAGCCTGGGCTCATGGTGAGATTATCCCAGATGTCTAACAACGGACTAAGCCGGGAGCTCCACAAGGCTGTTCCTGGTCCCTTGCTCCTCTCTGCCCTCCATATGCCCTTGCCCACCTTGGAGGTATAGGGTCTCTACTAATGTCCACAATAAAATTCTCACACTCAGCTAGAGCAGTGATCTCAACCTTCCTAATGCTGTGACCCTTTTACGCAGTTCCTCACGTTGTGTTGGCCCCGACCATAGACTTATTTTTGTTGCTGCTTAATAGCTGCAATTTTGCTAGTGTTATATAATGTAAATACCTATGTTTTCTGATGGTGTCAGGCAACTCCTGTAAAAGGGCTGTTGGGCCCCCAAAAGACCTGTGACTCACAGATTAAGAGGCACTGAGCTAGAAACACACGGGAATGTGAACAGTCCATCTGTAAATGGGACATTTTGGGGAATCTGAAAACTGGCTGTCAATCCAGACACTCAGGCAAGGCCAGCCAGGTAAGAAGCCCTGTTACTGACCATGGAGAAGGAATTTCCCAGGCTTCACCCCTTGAGAACCTTTTTGGCTTGTTCAACTACTTCTAAGCTCTCCAGGACCAGCACAGCAGTGAGCATGCGCCAAGCCCATCTCCACACCCATAGAGTCAGAACCTCCAGTGCAGTGTGTTGAGGTTACCCCCTCAGGTTGAGGATTATAACACCAAAAGGCAGCAGGCTTCTGTCTGTTGTCCAAGATCCATGCTCTCTATTCCTAATCCACTTCCAGACTCTTTCATTAAGGGCAAGACTTTCAGCAAGACATGGGGAGGATTTGAGGAGGAAAGAGCCGGGTCTTTGACTTTTAAAGAAATCTAATCTGGAAACTCAAAAGAGGCTCCTGCTGAATGTCGTGCACACAGACAGTGTGGTAATGTGTCCAGGCCGTCAAAAGATACAATAGGAGGCCAGATCCCATTTACACAGCAACAAAAGAGACAAAACACCCATGAATAAATTGGACAAGCATTGTGCAAGCCTGCTTGGGAGCCACGAGGCACACGTGAGCAAAAACCAGAAGCAAATTTGAGCAGATGTAAATTTACACTTGGGGAAACAGCGGAGCATGGCAGGGACTCTGTGGTAAGCTGATGTGTCATTTTAATCTTATGACAATAAAGACAGTGGCGGGCTGCCTTCTCTGCTAGGAGTGCAGGTGAGGGCAGCAGCTAAGGAAAAATGGAGCTGGAAAGGAAAAGCCAGCTCTATCTTGGAATTGCCTGCCAAGATGGAGTATGGTGCAGAACAAACTCTTTCTTCATCAAGTTGCCTTTGTCAGGGCATTTTATCACAGCATTAGACAAGAAACCAAGACAATCCCTCCGCTCAAAGACTTGTTAGCAGATAATGCCCACCTGTGCCCAGTCTGACAGACGCATGGTGTCTGAGCTTTGGCAAAAGATACCATGAAGGTTTGGGGACTTGGAATAGGGGTAGATTAGGAGGCAGTGTGAATGGAAACAGGGGTGAAAATTTCAGGGAGGAATGAGAACTGGGAGGAGCCAATGAAAATAGTCCCAGTGGCTTGATAGAAAGTCCCATGCAAGAGGCTGACTGAGCTAAGTCAGGAAATCCACATAGGAGCAAAGGCTGGGGGACTGACCCTGAAGGGATTCCCCCTAGCCCTGGGGACTGTGCCAGGCCAGCTTATAACCAGCCCCTGCTCCAGTGTTTCCAAATCTATCTATGAGACCTCAAGGTTCCCTGTACACTGAACCTGGGGAAGGAAGCACCCAAGCTTGAGAATTCTTGGAAACTACCCGCCTCCCAGTCTCCTTCACACATACCCCAGTGCTAGTGTGTGTCCCTCGTCCAAGGGGTGGTGGCCTCATGAGGACCACGAGTCTGGAACTAGACTACGTGTTAGGTAAGGAACCTCACTCAACATCTTGTAAGGGTCAGTTTATGACTTCTAGCCACTGAGAAGCCTGATATACTCACACTCACTCTTAAAACCAATGAGATTCTGGGTCACTGAAAATTGAAGAAAGCAAAAATGAACCAAATAGAAGTCAGTGGAGAGGAGCAGGGTCAAGCCCTGTGGCTCCCACAGCACATGTAGGGGCAAATCCTACTGTAAAAGGGTTTCTGGTCATGCCAGAGAAGTGTCAGCATGGGAGATGTGGCCCCAGTCTGAGCGGGTGCAGTTTTCCCAGCAGTCCTTACCTTGGGAATTGGCTGTTGTTCCTCTGCCTGAGTTCTAGTTACCCATCTACCCCCAGTGCCCTGCCATCCCTTCCCATCTGAACTCCCAGAATGGTCTGACCCAAGCTGGAGAAATGCCGCCAGTTCCCTTGCCACATTTTGAACACTACCAAGGAATTGTTTGAATGAATGTGCGCAGTCCCAATACAACTTACATATCTGCCCTTCACTCTTCAGGTGTGAAGACTGAAAAGGGGGTTGATAAAATCCTTCTCTTTTAGAGTGCTTGGGGAGGCATGACACCCTTGTTTGTGGAGTGAATTAGCACCTCGCTGATGGCGTTGATATTGTGACTCTGTCTCTCTCAATCTGGCTGCAGGAGGTGACCTCCAAATAAAGGTAATTTAATCTGCAGAAATCACCCAGCAATTGACTTTCTCGAAACTGGTATTAGATGAAATATCTGTTCCACTGAGCCTGCCTGTCATTAGCTATTCCCTGCTATTCCCCATGAAAGGCCTAATGTACATAGCTTAGAAACCTCCTTTGATGTTGTCGGGTTTTATAAGCATGGTCTTTTATTAAGGAATTAGCAGCAATTTGGGCTTTGGGCTGGGTGAGTTTGGACAGATAAGGAGGGAGAACATTGCTTTGGTCAGACAAGACTCCCAAGGACTGAGACTGAGGAGTAGCATCAGAAAGGCCAGTACCATCTATGTACAGGGCAAGAAGATATGGGTGCAAGGAGAAAGGGAAAACCTAATTCCTCAAATCCAGAAAGGAGCACTGAGTATCCAGGCTCTGATGGTGATCTCTGTCATTACAAGCCAGGACACACTGCCCGTCCTGGGCCACTCTCCCTCACTTCCTTCCTGACCCCAGCTTCACACGCCATATAAACAGTGTGCTGATGGCTATAGTCTCTGTTCAGGCACATTCTTGCATCCATCCCACACTCCAGGGAACCTGGCACGTCTTTCTGGTTTCTTTGCACATGTTTGTTTTGTGTTCTGGGGATGGTTGGCACTGAGTCCAGCATCTTTCTCGTTGGCTCAGAGCTAACTACAAGGTTCAATTCTGTCCTTTTCTTCCCAACTTTTGAGTAGTCACACTTTTATTTTTCCTACCCAATCCGTGTCTCTATGAAATGGACATGACCATGATCTATGAGAACTGCATTGGGCATACAGAATATATGCAAACTCCAGACACACAGTTTATAGCCTTTGTGAAAATGAAACCAAGACATAACACAGACTAAGTTAAACAAAAGAACTCTCAAAATGACAAGAAGAAAACTTTGAAGACCTTGGATACCACACGGCTGCTTGTGTAGCATGTCCAAGGCACAATTCATGACAGCAATACATAATTAGCTGTCACCAAAGGCAATACTTCCATTGTGTGAAAATATCACCAAGGGAATTAAGATTAGGAGAAAGGTTTAAAGAAGGAACCTTAGCTAAAAGACTTTGACCCCAAATCGACAAAAACCTCTAAAACTCAGTAGTAAGGAAACATGTAATAAGAGTATTATTACGAAAAATACAATGTGGAAACTTTGCAGAACAGTCTCTGCATAGGCACATTGACATACACCTGTCTCTCCAGCTACTAGAACCTGAGGCAAAAGAGTCACTTGGGCCCAGAATGGTGGAACAACATAGTCAGCCCCTGCCTGAGTGCATGGCAGAGGGAGAGAAAGAGAGAGGAAATCTTCAGAAAGAGAGAGAGAAACACATACAGACAGATAATGGAGACAGATGAAAAGATGAATAGAAATAGGTTATAAACAGTCATACGCAAAAATGATCAGTTGCAGAATAAAACAAGATACACAACCATGAGAAAGGTATGACAGGATACTGGGCAGAATGTGGGGAAACATGACTTCTCATTCCATGCTGGTGGGAATTTGAAACAGGACAGCCACATGTAAAGACAATCCATTGTTTTATTAAAGACTTCATCGTGAAATCCAGCACTGTGGCCCTTACCAGACACCCTAATGAACAGAAAACTCATGCGCGTGCAGCATCTGTACCCAGATGTTTGAGGCAGCTTCATAAATACTCACTGAAGCCTAGAAACAACCCTGAGCCATAAGATGATGCGATTAAACACTCTCATGTATCCATAAAATGGAATACTACTCATAGCAGAATGAAGAAAGCCACCAGGACATGAAAACACATGAAGGAACCTTAGCAGTATATCATGAAATGAAAGAAGCCAATCTAAAAACCCTACATGCTGTATGATTACAACTATATAATTCTCTAGAAAAGGCAAAAAAAAAATATCAGTTATTGTAGAAGGTAAGAGGAGGGAGAAATGATTAGGTGTCACACAGAGGATTTATTGGTCAATAAATTCACCACAGGTGGTGTCATTCATCCCAAACCACAGACATGCCATTCCAGGAGTGAGCCCTGGTGTGAACACAGATGCAGGGTGACAAAGACCTGTCACTGTAAGGTTGCTGGTACAAACCTGGGATGACCACGCCCCACTGTGTAACATTCCTGGTGGGTCAGATACCAGCAGGGAGAAGGAGGGGATGAGGGAGAAGGTTTTTGTGCAAAAATCTCTGCACTCTGCAGTTTTGCTGCAAACCTAAAAGATCACTAAAAAATAAAGTTTTATTTTTTATGAAAGGAAAACAAAAATTTCTCATTGCTTGATATTAATCTACAGATTGAAGGAATCTGTGGACTTGAAGGAGCCGTGGAAAATGAAATTTAGCCAGAGACACATAGAATAAGACTGTTGAAAGCCAGAGGTCCTAGGGAAATGTTAAGAATGTTAGAGAGGGTGGGAAACACAAAGAAGGTTTACTCTAAAAATGTGAGCGAGAGACAACAGAAACAATGAGCAGGGGAAGCAGGATGTGGCACCTGGATGGTCCTGAAGATCACAGAGCTTCATGCTTAGACGATCTCCCATGAAGAGGCACCACACAGGTCAGAGCATGAGGAACAGGAAACTGGTGAGGACCCGCCTAAACAGAATCATACTTTGCAGCATCATTGTTGTTTGGATTTTGAAAGCCATGGTCCACCAGAGGGAGACCAGAGAGAATGGAGGAGGGAATAATCTAGAAGGCAAACAGAGGTGGAGTTTCTTCTCATAGGACAGTTATGATAATTTTATAGGACAGTTACAATCACTTTTGAGCCCTCTAGCATAAGAATTTAAATGCAGGACAACACAACACAGCTATGAGAAAGGAGGGGGAGGAAGACTGTATGTCTTAAGATCCAGCCACTTTAGGGATTTGTGTTAGAACATTCAAAATCTTTAGAGCTTCTGGGTCCAGAGTGCAGGCTGCAGTGCTACTCAGCATTGAGCATGAGATAGATAATGGAAAAGAGGACAAACCATGAAAATAACCATCTTAAATGTAGCAAGGAGTGACTAAGAAAGCCATGCTCAGTGGGCAGGTCATTTGTGTGAAGTCATAATTAATCCTTAGTATACCCTTAATTGTGTCAAATGAAACGGAGATGGGTGTTCCTTATACAGCCAGAAGCCATCTAGCTGAAGAAAATGTGACTCTAATATAGGGATGGGAGTGGGGGGTTCATACAAGAATGTCCCGCATAGTCTCAGGCATCTAAATACTTGGTGTCCAAATGAAGACACTGTTTGGGCAGGTTTAGGAGCTATGGTCTTCCTGGAGGAAGTATGACATCTGGGCAGGCTTTCAGAGTGTATAGTCTCACTCCATTTCTGGCTTGCTCTCTCTGCTTCATGCTTGTGGTTTGAAGATATGAGTTCTCAGCCTCCTGCTCAGCCTAAACCTTGCATCCATGCTTCATTCTACAATGGTCTCCCATCCCTCTGGAACTGTAAGCCTAAATAAACTCTTCCATATGCTGCCTTTGGCTCTGGCATTTTATTACAGTTGCACAAAGGGACCAATACAGAAGTCGTTCACAAGATAGATGGATACAGTCAAGGGGCAGGGAGCACGGGAAGCAATAAACCACATAAAAACACTAAGACAGATTAAGCTACTATTGGTATAGCCTTATAAAAAGTTTAAAAAAGGACTTTGTCTCCCTGCAAAACCTACCAAAGTATGTGGTATATCAACACAGTGGGGTTTATTGGCCATAAAGAACAAAATAGTTTCATTTTGGGAAACATGGGTAGAAGTGGAAATCATATTAAACAACATAAGTCAGACCCAGAAAGATGACTATCATGTTCTCTTATATGCAGACTATCTGACAGAAAGGAGGGCTTCTTAGATAGGAGGAACAGTCTTCTCCCTAAGAAACGTTTTAGATGAAACTAAAGTGTGCTAAGCACAAACATGAGGATGTCACAGTGAAACCCAATGTCCTGTATTAATTAATACAGGACACTGATAATAAAAATTAAAGGGCTAGATAAGACCAAACAAACAAACAAACAAGGGTTAGACAATGAACCTCTCTGTTGGATACAATATCTCACCAATGAAACAGGAACAGGAACTGAAGGTTGGGCTTTTGAAGCAAGAACAATGGCACAGAAAATGAGATGGAGTCAAGCTGAGAAGCAGAGCTAGACCACATGAGCCATAACCTGTGGCAAGGCTGGCTCTCTGGAGCTGCAGAGAAGTCTTGTTCAATGAAAACAGTATCTGTGGGGAAAATACAACTCATTTGACCCCCAGTCATTCTTCCACCATTCTGTAAGGTGATGCTCTTACAGAGGAACTGAATTCAGTTCCCAGTGCCCACACTGAATTGGCTTACAACCTCATGTTACTCCAGTTCCGAATATCCAATAGTCTCCTCTGGCCTGTAGAGGCATGACACATGCATGGCATACATCACATACACACAAACACACATATGTGTGTATATATATATATATATATCACATATATACATAAACGCACATAAACACACACACACACACATAGTAGAACCCCCAGTATGGACTCTGTCCCTGCCCTTAGCATCACACCTAGAGTCCTGGAATCCAGCACACTTGAGTTCCCCTGTCAAGTGCCTTCACTCACCTCAGCCTAGGAAAACCAAGAAGCATTCTTAGTCATCCAGAGCTGTGCCTAGAGGAGTCGTAGGACTCCGAATAAAGCAGATAGTAAAAGTAAGGAGAAGGTTGGCAGCTTGTCTGGAGCCAGAAGCCTGGCTGGGCTGTGGATCCATTCTCCACTCCAGCCCTCCCTCTCCAGCCTAGAAGGTAGGCTTGGGTGCCTAAAGGCCCAGAGAGACGCACTGTTGGGCCAATATTGCACACAAAGATATGAGGGGTCAATTCCATTAGGTCACATGCATTGATATCATTGCCACTGGAGCCCTAGGTTCTGCCTTAGCTCCCACTCTTTCCTCTCAGGTCACCTGTGCCCTGAAAGCCTTAGGACTGCTGATACCATCTGCTCTCACTCGGTAGAGCTGGCATGTGATGGCACTGGGGTTCCAGGTTCTGGCCCTCTCTGCAGCTCCTGGGCCAGAACATCCCAGTGTGAAGAGAAGTGAGGAGAATGTTGCTGCTGTGCCAGCTGCAGAGCTCCACCCTCACGTGAGGCAGCACTGCTGTCCAAAGGGGCAGGGAGAGGACAGGCAAGGAGAACAGGTACCCCCCCTCTCAGGGCTCACTGCCAAACCCTGAGGTCTGAGGTAGAGAGGAGGCCTGGTGGGGCAGGAGAGTGGGTGTGAGAAATGGGACGAACAGTGTGTGGTCCCCGAAGCCAGCCTGAGGGCAGGTGCCAGATGGATTACCACAGGCTGAACAACACCAAGGTGTGCTGAGGTAAACCACCTCCTGGGAGCCATGTGGCTTGTGGGAAGGGCAGGAGAAAGTGAAGGCAGAGCCCAGACTGCCTTTTCTTAAGCTGCACGGAGCAGAGAACTGGCTCTCTCAGGGCACCTCCGGGAAAAACAAAGAGAGATATTAAGAAAAACAAATCTAAGATCCTAATTCCTCCGTGTTCTGAAAGGCACTCTGAGGGCAGGTTTTCACTCCCCATTAAATAATTCACTCTGACACCAAAAAGCAACAGTGGCTATTCTTCAAACAGCCTAAAAGAGCAGGGTGAAAAGCAAGGAGCCGGAACAGCTAGTCTTCCTGGGATGCCTGTCTGAGATGCCCCACCCAAACCAGTCAGTTCTGGCTGCCCAAGGCTTGACCAGGGGATGGAGGGAAAGAAATCTTGGGGGTCGCAGAGAGGTTAATAAAACTGCCTGCATGCACCTTCCTCCCGTGACCCCATCGACATCCGTTTCTGTGACTTCAGGACCCAATTCTGAAGAATATGATTGCACTGTCCATTAGTCTCCAGGAGTTTAGGCTTCGAGCCAAAACCTGGCTTTTGCTAGGCAGCAGCTACAGGTACAGATGCATGCTGGCTCACCTCATTTCAAGAAACAATCCTAAAGAGTCCCTTCCACCCTGTTTTGCTCACTGACTCCCAAGGCCAGATGAGCATGAGCCCCAGGACCTTTGCGTTCTGAGTCTGTTCCCCAGCCCCAGGCAGTCTTCTGGACCCAACCTGTTGCCCTAAGCACTGGCCCCACAGCACTGGAGATGAGTTGGGCAGCTGCTGCCTGTTAGTCTGGACCAGTTCTGGTACTCAGTGGCCCCGGACAAGGTGAGTAGAAGAGATGGAGCCCAGTGAGTGGCAGGGGGACCTGTAAAAAGGACGGCTGGTCCTGTCCTAGAGGAAGTACCTGGGACAGGAAAGGGGGAAGGAAGCTTGTCTACCAATAGGAATGCTATAAGGCTGGAGCATCACAGGGACCAGGCTACTAGGAGTCAGAAGAAGGTTGCTGCTGGACAGCATCTGTGGGGATTTTTGGCCTGGCCAGGTGTGTGTGAACTTCTTCAGGGGTTCTGGGCTCCATCTCTATGTCTACTATGGAGGGGGAGCCAAACATCTAATGAAATAGCCTTTGGGGGTTCTGGATTGATGGTGCTGGCCAGGGATAACAGGGAGCAGACCATCTCCCAAAAAGCACATAAAGTCTGATGTTGCCCTGGAGTACTAGAACTGGTTGGCTGGAATCATCTCTGATGATGCGGGAAGACTGTGGAGCCTAAATCAAAGCCATCAGCACATAGTGGCATATAAGAGGGAAAGTGAAAAACAGTGGACAAGTCAACGAACGGCTTTCCTCAGCTACACTTGGAGATGGGTCACATCTTAGAGGCATCTGGGCTGTCCTCATGACTGCTTTCCCCACCACATACATGCGCACATACATACACAGAGGTGGGAGACTGCTCAGAGGTGGGGGATTGCTCAGATTTGGTTCTGCCCCAAGTGAGTGGGGAGCCCTTGCGGCTGGGACACCAACAACTTCCTCACCTCACTTCTCAGAGATGTTCTGCCCCAAGAGATGCAGTGAGGGAATCCCAGTCCCTTCCCACCCCAGCTCTACAGAGTGAGGACAGATGAGTTCAACAGTCCTGAGCTCTCCAGGTGCCCCTCAGCATCATGGGCTGACAGTTTTCCTGAATTAATTCTCCCTCTCCCCATTAGCCTACCTAAGTGGTCCTCAGCACACGTGCAGAATCTAGTCCTTCCCTAAGCTCCCTACTCCGGATGCCCCACCATCCATCCCAGTTTCTGCTGAGGTTTACCCACACTTCTCTGACCCATGATCCCACAGTGCAGCTTCACTTAAGAGTCCCAGCATCCCTACAGTGCAGTTTTATGCACCGTTTCCCAGTCTGCCATCACCCTCTCTCTTTCAGCCCAGCTGTCCATTGGTCCTGTCATCCCCAAAGCTCCATGGCCAGGAGCACATATCTGTCTGTCTGCAATCACCTTTTTTATATCTCTGCTTCAGATAGCGGCCAAGCCATCACTTCCCTGTGGTGCCTGTTGTTGCGTTCTTGACTTTGCATTTCTTTATGATAGCCAGCCTGTGCCTGCTCCTTATTTGTCTGACCCCATTGGTCTCCTGCCTCCCTCTCATCTCCATATACTTCATGAGCACAGGGCCATGTCTGTTTTATCCCCATTTCATGCCGCCCATCAGCCAATTATCTCATGCTTCCACCTCCCAATAAGCTACCAGAGCCTCCATCTACCTAAAGGATCCAGAAGCCTCTGACTTACCCAGAAGGCTGTCTGTCAACAGAACTTGAGAACTCTAGTGGAGACAATGGAGGAAATACAGCTGGAGGTGTCCAGTGGCCCCCTGACACATCTGTCTTTGTGTCACTTTGCCTCTGACAGGAGCCTCCAGAGCCAACGATGTAAATCCTGCAAACACAGCGAGGTTCAGTAATTGCTCCGTGAAATCCAGATACTCTTCCTGACACGCATTTTAGCCACTCGGCTAATCATTAACTGATACTTTGCTGCATGGAGATAATATTTCTAATATGTAATGCAATTTGCTGAGTAGAGAAAATGCTTACAGTACAAAGCTGTTACTAGAGGTCGAGGCCCTGTATGGAAATTGATGAAGATACGGCCTCTCAAAGGTGGCGTGGCGTCTTCTGTACCAACAGTCCTGGTGTTTGCTGTTTGTCTATGCAGGAGATGTGTTTGTAAATCAAGGAGAAAGGAAAATCAATGAATCTGCATCTTTTCTCTCTCAGAAGCCTATTAGACAGACTTTATTTAATGCGGGGCTCATTTGTCGTCCATCACTTAGGGTGATGCACAGGGGTCAGGACCCACCAATAATTTTAATCTCCTAAAAGCACATTTCTATGCTAATTTTTAATTACAATTAGTGCCAATGTCAGCTGTTAGCTCTGGTGGCTGACTTAATGATCTGCCTGTATTATACTTCTGACGTGAGACTTGAAGGGAGAGGTCATTGGGGCAAACAGTGATTCGGATGTTCAGTGAAATAATTTGAAATCCACTCAACTCCTACATCTGATGCAGATGTCTTTGTCCTCAGCCCAACGCAGCATGGCTCACACTGTCTCTACTGGGCACAACAGGCCCTGATCTGACCTCATTCCCCTGCCGAATTCTGCACCTTCACTTTCCCATATGCCAGCCAGCTCCTTCCAGGAGCGCAGAGCCTATTTCCAGCCAGACACAAAAGAAGGATGGACACCAGCCATGAGGACTCTGAAGCAATTTCAGCAGGCTCTGAGAGGGAACTTTGTTCAGGTTCCCAAGGTTGTCACACTGCAGGCTTTTCATTTCACACTGGACAGAGAGGTCCTGATCAGCTCACGGTGGAGGCTATAGAACTACAGCCTGCTCCGACTGTTCTAAACAAACAAACAAACAAGCCCCTTTATAGCCGCTCAAATCACGGGAATCTCTGGGCCCTGAGGACTTTCAGGGTTTGCATATATTCTGTATGGTTGGCTGTCTTTCCTGAGATTATTTTGTCAAGCTCATGTGAAAAACCAGATTCTCTAAACTAGAGGTGTAAACAAACCTTCCAAAACCAGAACATCCCTGCCCCAGCAGCAGAGGGCAGAGACGTGGGTGTTATCTTTAGTGTTATCACTTACATGTGACACAAAGTCTCCCTATACAGCCACACTGGTCTCATGCAATTCTTCCACGTCTGCCTTCCTAGGAAATGCTGAGATTATAGGTGTTCACCACCATGCCAAGCCAAGACTCACTTTTAAAAACAGTGTGTGTGTGTGTGTGTGTGTGTGTGTGTGTGTGTGTGTGTGTGTGTGTGATATACACAGGAAAGATAAGTCTGTGGTTGAGGCCCATACATCAGTGTCACAAGGCCAGACCAGTGCAAGAGCAGCCCAGCCCAGCTAATGGAGGTTTTAAGGGCCTTTGAGGGGGAATTTTCATGACCTCAGGGCTGGGCAGGAGCCCTCTGAGAGGAGAAAAGTTGGATAACAAGAAGAAGGGCTGGCTTTGTGGCATCTCCATCAAACAGGATCTAAAGGTGGAAAGGGGCACTGGCCTCTGAGAAGGGAACAGAGGAAGGGGCAGAGAAGAGAGAAGTCACCCAGAGAGCAGGCCTGATTGAGTGCCCATCACCTCTGCAGGCTTTGCAGTGCCCCGACCTGCCTAGCAGAGGGCTCCTTTCTTTCCTGGTGTCCACGGGGCCTTAGTAATGGAAGCTGACAGAATGCAAATGTGCCTCTGAAAGAAGCCGCAGAAGTAGCAGTTTCTCTCATTTAATTTCAGATGGGCTGTCCGTCTCCTGGGTGTACAGTCTCATTAGAATTCAGAGACTAATTTTGTCCATCAATATGAGATTATCGGTTTGAGTAAGGCACGAGGGCGTCCTTAGAACGGCTGGCTTGGAACTGCTCTCCACAGCACAACAGGGAGAAGTCAGAGTTTGGGGTAGAAGCCTTGGGATCCTAATGTGCCAAACACTTGGGGAGTTGAGCCAGATGTTAAACTCTTCCTGAGAAGAAGTGAGAAAGGAGCTACAGCCCCACCTTTTCTCCAGAGAGATAGAACAGCTCAAGGCCCAAGGTATTTTGAGAAACTTCAACACAGAGTCCTGGAAGTCCACACCAAGGACCCCTTTGGGAGTCTCAATAGGAATCCCACCAGACTCTGAGATGAGGAAATCATGCCACCATTTCACTTAATCCTTACAACCCTTCCAAGAGACATTGCTAAGTCCACCTTACAGAAGAGTAAATGCCAGCTGACGCGTGGCCACTCAGGGACACCCACAGGGATCCCTGGTGCTTGTGCCAGAACTGGAGCTCAGAGCTGTTTGCTCCTAAGACACAGTTGTTATCTTTATGGTCAACTCCCCGTGGCTACCTTGTAGGGACTGGTGCTTGAGGGAATGATGCCTGGGAGAGCCAGTTGCCAGCAAGTGCCGTTTGGTGTTGCTGTTTTCTCTAAATTGAAGTGTTCTTTCCCGGAAGGAGGAGGGGGACTCATTAAGATTCACCAAGCAAATGAAATACACTGGACTGGGGAAGCTCAGAGGGGTAAAAGGTTCACAAGGCCCTCCCAAAGGCTGTATGAACTTGCTTCAGGGAGATGTATGCATGGAATGGTCTACAAACTATATAGAGAGCTATGAGATCATCGCTTATGCTTGACAGACTCTTAAAAGATGAGACTGATACTCGAAACAAGGACCATGCATGGAGATAACTTAGAACTTCTTGACGGAAGTGGCCCAAGGCAGCTCAGTGTCCAAGAGGGTTCCCCAATAATAGGACGAGAGACCATCTCTGACACAAACTCATGGGCTGGCTCTTTGATCACCTCCACCTGAGGAGGAAGCAGCCTTGCCAGTCCACAGAGGAAGACAAAGAAGCCAGTCCTGATGAGACCTGATAGACTACGGTCAGATGGAAGGGGAGAAGGACCTCCTCTATCATTGGACGGGGGAGGGGCATAGAAGAAGAGGGAGAGAGCGTAGGATTGGGAGGGGATGGAGAGGGGACTACAGCTGGGATACAAAGTGAATAAACTGTAACTAATAAAAAATGAATGAAAAGAAAAAGATGCAGCTACCTTTGACTCATCCATGGTCCTGTAAAAATCCTAATAAGCTCACTGTTTTGTCTCACTAGACTTGGGTGGCAAACTTTTTTAGCTTGTCCTTTTTTTTTTTACCATAGCAGACTGAACAGACATTTTATCATATCCCCCAAGACAGAGTCATGCAACACGCCAGGTACAGAAATAGGAGCAAAGGGCAAAGATCCTAGTGGTGATGTCCAACCCTCTTGCGTTCCCTAGACACATCATGTGATCTCACACTCTATGTTTTACGTTTTCTTCTCACATCGCACCTGTCCTGGGGTCTCCCACCTTTCGGATCCCCCAGTAGCAGAAACTGACATCATAAAACTGAGAGGAAGTGCAGAGGGGTTTAACTCCCATGAAGAGTGCAGACCATCAGCCCCAGCGATTTACTATGGCACTACATCGACAGACTTCCTTATCTACCCATGGAGAGCCCACTCTTCTTTTGTGATCTGGGCAGAGCTTCCACCTGGGTTCTGTCGCACATCCTCGGGCAGCGAATGACCCTTGATAGGTGGTCCTCTATGAAAATTAAATATACTAACTGATCAACTCAACAGTGTTGGAAAATGACCAAATCTTAGGAAAGCACCCATGGCTATAAAGCAGTGGTTCTCAACCTTCCTGTGACCCTTTAATACAGTTCCTCAATTCATAGTGACCCCCAACCGTAAAATTATTTTTGTTGCTGCTTCATGACTGTAATTTTGCTACTGTTATGAATAATAATGTAAATACTTTGTTTTCTGATGATCTTACGTGACCCCTGTGATAGGACCATTCAACTCCCAAGGGGTCACAACCCACAGATTGAGAAACACTGCTATAACGGGTCAAGAAAATGTGCACTGGAGTGAAAGGATTGAGTTTAGCTGGCTCCTGGTGGACAGCAGCCAGCATATACAGAGCACTCCCCTTGTTCTGGCATCCACTGCTTAAGAGAGAATCACATTTCATATTTGTGATGTCTCCAGGGCAAGTCCACCATTATCAGGCCAGGCTTACTGATGGAGAAAAGACACAGGAAGTATCTGTGAGTAGCTCAGAGCTAAAAACAAGAAGAGCAAGAAAGGCAGCAGGCTCAAGTGTTCTCCACAGAACACAGGTTTTAGGCCAGGTGGTCTCCATAGAACCCAATTTGCAGGCCAGGTAGTCTCCACAGAACCCAGATTTTAGGCCAAGTGGTCGTCATAGAACCTAGCCAGATAGTCTCTACAGAACCCAGATCAGCCCTGTGCTGTTAGTGACACTGCACAGCTCCTTAGAGCACAGATGTTGTAAAA
The DNA here is from genome assembly GCF_907164565.1 of Psammomys obesus. NCBI lineage: Eukaryota > Metazoa > Chordata > Mammalia > Rodentia > Muridae > Psammomys > Psammomys obesus. The sequence continues at coordinate 12,388,092 of NW_026596085.1, forward strand.
CAACACCTCAGGGCCAGAAATAGACATATGATGACATGAATCTTCATTTTCAGGAACGCCAGACAATGAACAACCTAAGAACTCTCCCACCACAGGCCCTAGAACCCAGGTCATGCATAATTACACAGTGCTAGCATTATTGACTAACACCTCAAGGCAGATGTGGGGAAAACACTGGTGATTACAAACCAGGTTGTTAGCAGTCAACCACCCCACCCTGACAACACCTTTAATGAAACTACCTAACTGGGTATTCCCATCACTAGGGACATGGGCTGATGAGCACCAGGATCACATGAACTTGTAGAGGACGGCAGATGGGAGGATGAGGGCTCTCTCCACCAGGGGCCACAATACACCCCCATAAACCCGGAAGCAGGAGGGAGCAAGCAGCAATGTCAAACCCAAGAGAGCTCTAAATCCTAGTCTTCACGTGCTCACAAGAGACTGTGAGGGCTCTAGGAAGAAGATAGAGGATTCAGACAGCCAAGGTATCAACTGTGCTAAGTGTCCCCAAAAGGTGGCCTCCTTGTGGACAGACACCTGCTTCTTGGGAGAGAGTCTAACTTGCCAAGGGCAAGAACATGGTAGGAAAGGAGAGAGGAGGCTGGGGCTCGTGTTCTAGCAGTGGCTCCACCAAGAGATACTATGAAGCTGGGGGACTCCGTGGCCCACTGCTTTCCACACAGGGCATTGCATCTAAAGCACAGGAGCATGGACCCATTGGAAAAAAATGAGCAAGAAAAAAATGGTTCGAGATAGTCTGGAGCTGCCCTGGTGAAAGCAAACAAGCAACACCTGACGCTCCACCACTGTGAGCATGCAATAGATACACTGGGCTGGACAGATGCCCCAGCACGACCACAGGCTAGATAACACAGGCTGAGTGGACACAAAAAAGAGCCCGAATCAATTGGTGAACTGAAGGAAGTGAGAGAGGCCTCAGACCTCTGATAAGCAGGGGAGAGAAAAACCAGGAAATGAGCCAGTGAAGCAGGGAGAGGCAGAGAATGGCTGACAGCTCGGAAGATAGTTTTCCAAAAAAAGGAGAGCACAGTTTCGAAATGACAGTTCAGCAAGAGAAAATGGACAGAGATCAATCAGATATGTGGGAGAAAGGGGAGAAAATGGGGACAATTTTAACAGAGATTATAGAGAAATGGGTAGCCAGAGAATTGAAGCAAAGAAGATACAAGATGGTTTGTGTGGGTTCCCTCAGGACAAAGGGTTGGAACACAGCTCACCATGCTTACAAAGAAAGACGTGATCTGCAGGAGGGGTTGCTATGCCCAGACCTGTGGGCATAGAAGAAGCAGCATTCCACACACCTTTGGTTTCTAATGATAAGGTTTGTCATGAGGTTAAAGGGTCAAGTGCATCTGTCTTCAGGAACACCTGAGAAATGATAGCAGTTGTTTGCATGTGTACCACTGTGTGGACCACAGGCTAAGCAAATGACAGGCAGCTCACTCATCAGAAATGACAGCAAGACCACCGCAGAACTGATTATCAGGAAAGCCTTGTGCCAGAACATGATGGAACCCCAGCAAAGCAAAACACAAGCCCGGAGATTTGTAATCTCGCATCTCACACTATCAAGGCCACAGAAAAACAGTTCTGAACAAGTATGAACACAAGCCCTGAATAGCACACAGGTCCTTTTCAGGGCCAGCACCAGATAGGTCTGCTGAGGTTTGCCCGGGATCCAGGTGAGAAACAAGCACTAGTGTGTGCAAACTTGACTATGAGTAGGCATGTGCTAGTGTACATGCATGTGGAGGCTAGAGCTCATTGTTAATCAGTCTTCCTGCATCACTCTTCTTTATTTTTGAGGCACTGAAACTTGGCTGAACTACAGCTCACCTAGCTCAGACGGCTAGGTTGACCAGCAATCTGTGGGAACCCACCTGTCTCCATGCTGTTCCTCCAAGAGCTCTGGGCTTATACGGAAGAGCTGCCACCATGTCTATCTTTTTATAGAGATGCTGGTAATCCAAACTCAGGTCCTCACACTCACAAAGCAAGCACTTTATCCATTGGGCCATTTCCCAGCCCCTTCACTAGATTTAATTGTAGAATTGCACCAAGTGACAGGTTTATAGTTGGTACATGCCAACATGCTTTAAAAAAAAAAAAAAAGAACTGGTTTCAGGGACAGTTAGACTGCATGGGGAGGTGGATGGTCTCATGGCTCCTGGGAAAGGGTTTGCTAATTGCTGACAAAATGGGAGGGGGGAAACAAAACAGAGGCAGTAGCTGATTCCATGAGTTCCTGTTACAGAGACTGATATGTAAGTGTGAGGGCAGTCCTGGAGGAACAAGCAAAAGTCTTGTCAGAAACTAGATGGGCATGATAAAAATCAAGATTTTTTTTTTAAAAGAATGGATTATAGTACAGTTATACACACAGTGAGGATGGACTTTATGGTCCATGTGGCCTACTGTGTACTCTTCCACCTCCTCCCATGCAGCCCTGTTAGCAAAGAGAAATTGAATTTATCTTAGGCACAGGAGGTGTGCCTGAGACAGAGAAAGAGGTATAAAACAAAGCAGGGCTGAGCTCATTAAGAGAGCAATACCAAAGAAGTCAAGGATCACACCATTGACCCCTGACACAAGATAATTCAACCCAAAACATTGGGCAAAACAACAGGTCATAGTAAGAGTACAGCATTATTGATACTAATGCATGTGAAAGCACATAAAATTGATAAACAGAAGCTATAATTCAGATGCAGTGGCTCATGCCTGCAACTTTGGCTCTGTGGTTATTATGGACCAGGGAGGGAGACTCAAACCAAAATCTGAGCACTTCACAAATAACAAAAATGAAGATTATGCTTCTAGATGTTTGAACACAGTTGTGCTCTGAAGAAAGCATAGAGTGGTATTTTATGAAATGAATGAAATTAAGTAATCATTTCAATACATGGCAACATACCTATCAAATTCCTGTAGCAAAACAATCGTGTATAATCAATCAAAGGAAAATAGTTACATACTGCAGTGAAAGTGCAAAAAGCCTGTAGGCGTTACTCAGGTGTCTTGGGCAAGGTCGGCCCAGACCTCCGTGTTTAAAATACATGTCCTTTCCCATTCTTTCTGCTATACATCTCCCTGTCCCATCTTTCCCTAACAGCTCATCTGATAAAGAGTATGGGTCCTTCCTCTGTTGCTGTACCTAGAAATCAGTAAACAGATCTTCATGTCAAACATAAATTTTTAAAGGGAAAAACTATAAATCTATGAAGTAGGGGATGATAAAAGCAACATCTGCCAAAACAGAGCAATGTTTAATGTTACCTCACTCAGGATGATTTTTTTTTTTTCTGGTTCCATCTACCTGCCTGCATAATTCACGATTTCCTTGCTTTTAGTGGCCGAGTAGTATTCCATTGTGTAAAGTACCACAGCTTCTTTATTCGTTCTTCGGATGAGGGACATCTGGATTGTTTGCAGTTTCTAGCTATTACGAGTACAGCTGCTAGGAACATGATTGGGCAAATGTCCTTGTTGCATGGCGGAGCATCTTTTGATTACCCTGAGTGAGGTAAGACGAACCCAGGAAGACACACATGGTATAAACTCACTTATAAGTGGATTTTAATGGTATGGTACAGGGTAGACATATTAGAATGCACAGACCCCAAGAAGATAAGTCCAATGGACATCGTAGGCTTCATGTTGGCCCACTAGTTAGGGGAGGTGGGGTATCTCTGACATGGACTACGTTGCCTGCTTTCTGATAGGACTTACCGACAAGGCCACAAGGGAGGAAGACGCACTTAGTCCTCATGTGAATAGATGGCTGGGTGTCTATTCTCAGGAATAGGGGGGGAGGAGATTCAGGAAGAAGGGTGGGATTGGGAAGAGAGGAGGTAGGGGCCTATAACCAAGATGTAAATAAAAAAAGAAAAAGAATGAGGACGTGGATGGGCACTGGCTCAGGGGGTAAACTCACACTTCACAGCCACAAAGACCTGACTCCGGATCCCCAACTCCCATGTAAAAATCCAGGTGTGAAGTGCTCCTCTAACCCCAGAGCTGATGAGGTGGAGGCAGGAGGATCCCTAGACTTTACCGGCCAGTCAGTCTATCCAGCTGGTGAACTCCATGTTCCGTGGGAAATACTGTCTCAAAAAAATTAGCTAGAATTTCTTCCATATGCAGACACAAGTTACACACACTTATATATGTATGCACACTCACACTGACATAACAGAATGAGTTATTTCTATGAAAATAAAATTTAAGACTGAATTAAAGTTGAAAACATGCAAGAAATTGCATTTGCCAGTAATTAATTCAAGTCAGGGTAGGCGGTTTACCACGGCCAAGTTTCCATAAGAAATAAAGCCATGTCCAATCGGAAAGGAATATTAGAACTACTTTGAGATCCCAACTCATGCTGGTCAAAATGACTTACATAAAGAAAACTGAAGACAAAATGATGAGGAGGATGTAGGAAAAGAAGAGGCCCATTCACTCTAGGTGCAAATGTAACTAGTAGCCATTATGGAAATCAGTATAAAGGCTTCTCAAAAAGCCACAAATTTTCATGCAATATGACCCAGCTACACCATCCTTCAGGATATACCAAAAAAAAAAAAAAATCATCCAAGTCCTACTACACACCCCTACACCCACTCTAATACTATTCAACTGTAAAGAAAAATAGAATGATAAAATTTGCATGACATTGCAGGGAACTGGCAATTATTATCTTGACCAGAGGATCCCAGGCTCATGAAGATAAATACAATGTTTTCTGTCTATGTGAATCCCAGATTTTAATATTCATGAGGGGGCATAGATCATGAAACTAGAAAGGAGCCACCAGATGGGAGAAGGAGATCTTACGAGTATAGAAAAACAGCAACAAAAAGGGAATTTTTAAAAGGGGGTGATGGTCATAATTTCACTTCTGTTGCTGTGATGATATGTACTGACAAAAAGCAAGGGGGAGAGAGCTTATTTTAGCTCTCGATTCCAGGTTAGGGTTTGTCATCATCATGGGGAAAGTCAAGGTGCCTTCTGAGGGAGGTAGCCACATATGCAGCTGAGAACAGGGAGATAGGAGTGTATGCACGACCACTTGTGCTCAGCCCACCTCCCGCCGAAGCAGGCCCCCCAGCCTCAGGAATGATGCTGACCGCAGTGGGCTGGTTAAAGCGATCCCCACAGAAACAGTTCCTCACTGACAGTCTCTTCCCTGGAGATTCTAGGTTGTGTCCAGTTTTGACAATTAGAACTGACTAGCACAGTAACAGAATACATGTGAAAACAGACACAGGGTTTAGGGAAGGGGAGGGGCGGCAGGAAGGAATAGGAGATGGGGAAGAAGTGGAGCAAGAAGATCCACAAAAGCAACGTATTATGAAAATTTTGTAAAGAAACTCATGACCTTGTATATTTAATTTTTATAAAGCTAACATAAAGACCAAAGGAAGAAAGAAAAGGTATCAAGATCTCCCCCCACAAAACAACCCCAAACACACACATATTAAGTTAGAATTTCACTAAAGCTTTTCCTGTTTAAAAAAAAATCTCATTATTCATGATTAATTAATTTTTCAAACTCTCTTTCTGATGCAAGGTATCTGATATTTTAATACCAATACTTGAAAATTATTCACAATGAAAAGGCAAATTAACAACAACTTGTGCATATTACTTCAAAATGTCAAATACAATATTTAAAAATCTGCAAACAATATGACAGATGGTTTGTAAGCAGCAGCCGAGTCACAGAAAATTAACTAAGACATGACAACTGGGGTTCATCCTGGGAACACAGGTGTCATTCAGCATTAAGAGGAACCTTCAGTGATTTATCATCCTACTAAGTGACATAATGGAAAAAGTTCAGATGGCCATTTCTACAAAATTCAAGAAAGCCTGTAAAAGAATTCAACACTTGTCCCTTTTTCTAGGTAATGTTCAGGGTTGAAAGAGTTGATATATTTTTTAGGTTGATACATACTAGCCAACACAAAGCAGGGCATTCCAGTTTAATGGGGGGCCACTACGAGAAACAGTTGCATGAACACACCAGGACAAGGACCCCACTCTTTCCACTACTGCCCACCACTACTGTGTAAGCAACAACCAGAGAAATTAGACAGAAGAACCTAGCTACAATTTTAGTGGCTAAAAAGGAAAAGATGAGTGTTTTTCAGGTCACACATGTTATGAAAACATGCTCAGAAACCACACAGAACCAGGCTGGTTTTATGACTATAGTTTTGTAGTGTAACTTGAAATCTAGGATGGTGATACCTCCAGCAATTTGTTTATAGATCTTGTTTTTAATGTAAGAAAGTATTAAAATAATCTTGTCATTAAACTGAGTCTTTTATGTTTCTAAGTGAAATTTAAGATTAGTTTTTCAATTTCTGTGAAGAGTCACAGACTTGGAATTTTGATGGGCATTACACTGTTTTTGGTAGGATGGCCATTTTCACACTGTTAATCCTACCCATTCATGGACATCTTTCCATCACCTGGTGTCTTCTTCGATTTCCTTTGTGGGTGTTTTAAAGTTTTCATTGTATGCAGCTTTCACTTCCTTAATTAGATGTTTTTTTTGAAGCTATTATGAATGATATTGTTTCCCTGATTCTTTCTCAGGATGTTTGTTATTTGTTTATTGGAAGAGGAAGACTACTGTTTTTTTATGTGTTAATATTTACCGGCTATTTTGTTGTGTTCATCAGCTATATGAATTTTTTGGTGGACGTTTAGGGGTTTTTATATACAGGTTCATATCGCTGGCAAGTTAGGATAATTTTCCTTTTCTGATTTGTACTCTCTGTCACTTTCTTGTTGCTCTAGCTAAGACTCCAGGGTGGGGTGTGGGGATCTGGAGGGAGTTGTAGCGAGGTGAATCTGATCAAAATATATTGTACAAAATTATCAAAGAACTAATAAAATGAGAGGGGGCGGGATAAAATTCAAAACAGTGGACTACAGGGAAGTGTTAAGAGCCACTGTGCCACTACATTCCAAAGCATATTTGCCAAGGCATAAAAATACACAAGCAAGCCTCTGCACACATGGCGTTTCTTTCTATAGCAAAACTCAGTGAGGAAATACCAGCAATGACAGAATTGATAGAACAGATTTCTATTTTCTGTGGCTGGAACAAAGTAAGAAAGGTTAGGACATTTCTAAAGAAGAGAAGTCTATTTAATTCACAGCATGGGTGATCCCAAAGCATTCCACCTGCTCTGCTCAACTCTGGGGGTGCTCCAGAATGTCCTAGCAAGAAAAGGAGCCAGTGAGGAATTCAGAACTTAAGTTGGCTCTTTCATAGCAATCTGTGAACTAATTAGGGTCCCAGGAGAACAACAGCAATCTCTTTGTAAAGTAGATATCTCCCTGGTCCCATTTCTTAAATGAGCCATTATTGTTTATTTGGTCAACCAAATAAACAATAGGCACACCAAGCTTCCAGCCCAAAAATCTTCGGGGTACAACCACAGTACCCATGATGAGGTGCTGCATGTCAGTAGACAAACTGCATACTCCAGCACACAAGAAGAAACACATGGGACTCTTGTCTTGTCTCTGTGTCATAGTTCTCATTAATGCAAATGAAAATCTCAACCAACATCCACATGAGAACCACACTTACTGATCAGCGACTTCTACGCAGTGCCCAGTAACAATTGGCACTCATCCTCAGGCTGACTCTGTCAACTGATCACTAAATTGTGAACACAAGTTGGCTACAGATCTAAGTATTTTGTCCAAACCCACAAAAATAATCTATGAGAATTGTTCCTATGAACAGAACAATGAACAATACTGTACAGTCTATTATCATCTATAGAATTGTGTGCTAACCATTATATCAGATGTGTAGATAGATGGACAGATGGATGGATGAATGGATGAATGGATAGATGGATAAATGATATATAGTTATAAGTCGATAGATGATATATTGATAGATGATATAGAAATGATAGCTATAGAAACAAACAGATGATAGACTAGGTGATAGATGATAGATAGATAGATAGATAGATAGATAGATAGATAGATAGATAGATAGATTCTGTACATGTAATAAAGTGGGATGACAGGGAAATCTAGTTTCAGCTCATTGTTATTCATAAATAAGCCAGATTCAGAATCATAACCGTGATGCAAATTTTTATGGAAATGAGATGGCACAAATATACGTTCCAATGCGTTTGTGTTTTCTGAAAGAAATATTGTCACCATAGAGTAGAACCCAAAGGTGAAAGGAACAGAAACAGAGACCGGATTAGTGGAGGCATTTTTTTATGTCCTAAGCTGTGACTGTAACACCATTTAAGCATTCGATGGAATAACAATTAAATCAAAGGGGATAAAGCCTGAATAGTTGTGAAGCAAGCTAATAAACTCTGCCTAACTTTGTAAGAAACAGACAAGTACAAGGAATCAACTGGGCTCAGCTCCCAGGATGAAAGCACAATGTTTTCACAACAGATCCTCATTGGAGGCAGCATGAAAAGAAAGCGAAGTAACTTGATAGAAGGAGATACATCTGTCTAGCCAGTGCTACAGTTGTGGTTTTCAAATGTGTAGATTGTAGAAAAAAACAGATATGGTGTGCTGGGGCAGAAAAGATGTAAGGATGTTCGTAAGAACTGGTAGGAATCCTGAGCACAAACTCAGGGCATTCCTCAGAACTGCAAGAAGCAATGTCGTGTTTGTGCTGTCTTCTTATTTGCTTAAAAATTACCATTTTAAGTCTGGTTTAGATATGCGCAATGACAAGTGGAAACTAAGATTCTACCCTTTCCCCATTCTTTTTTTTTTTTACTATGCACAATGTCTGTCTATCTATCTATCTATCTATCTATCTATCTATCTATCTATCTATCTATCTACCTATCTATCTAACTAACTATCTGGAAAGTGAGAGATACCCAGTGCCCATCCATCCATCTCTGAAGCTGCTTTCTTCCCAAAGGGTTAGGGTTGTGTGGAGAGATGGCCACTGCAGGGAAAGAAGGCAAGGACAGAACATTAGAAAGCAGGAGTCAACACCATTGGGACTGTATTAACACAGAGTCCAGGGCTCCTGCCTGACCAGGATTCTTTTAGACACATATAGCCTATGTACACAAAGCCTATGAGTTCCAATGTGACTTAAAAATGGTGCATCCATGGCCATTACATGGCCATTATTACAAGGTGCTGGGCAACCATTCATTCACATAAAGTAACAGGAAAAGGAAGATTGCAAAGGGTTCTGCACAGAGCTGTATTCCAGAAGCCGAATGGAGTAGAAGACAGTGCAGCATCCCTGGATGTTCTCTAAAGCTCCAGCTCTGGTGCCACTTATGACATACTCAACGACCTACAGCCACCTAGGCTTTGCTATGATGGAGATACCCCACCCCTAGTGAGCAACCCCACCAAGCCAAAAGAACAAGTGTTCCACTTCCTGCCCAACCCCACAGTGCTGAGAGACCTGGCAGAGCCAGTTTGCATTCCTCCCTGTGGTCCAGGAGCCAGGATAGAGAGATGAGCTTACCAGGTGCAGGCTCAAGCTAAGTAACACACAGTTCCTCTATAAGGTAGGGCCTCAGCCTTCCTTCTCATTGCTCCTCAGACACCTCCTGAGTCCTTCTAATGGCTTTCACCCCACTCCCTTAGCATACAACATCAGAGTCCGGAACATTCTCTCAACTCAAAGTAGAAAACAAATTCTTTGAATGCAACAGGCACTCAATGCCTGTGGCTTGAATGAACTTGTTAGATGAGCCTAGACCTGCTTTTTAGCTTGTTAATGGAGAGGCTGATGCCTTGGGCAACCCTCCCAGCAGTGGGGCATCTACAGATATCTGTGTAGAGCTCCACAGTGACCCCAGCCACACCCAGCATTGACAATGGGCCTCTGAGCATGTCCCTCTTTCCCTTTCCAGAATGTTCACATGATGATCTATCCCTTTGGTCTCCAGTTGCTCTCAAGGAAGGTCCCAGGAGACTCTCTCCCAACAGGGCCAAAGTGTCTAGCCAATGTGGCTAAAGCACTAGTAGAAAGGAACACATGGGTAGAAAGGTTGGGAACTCACAGAGGCCTCGCTAAACAGACCAAAAAGCTGTGGGTAGAGAGGGTAGGGGCAATTGAAGCCAGTGTTCATTCCTGCTGTCCCAATGTGCAGAGCCTCCCTCCCACCCAGGTGTTCCCATGTGGAAAGCCTCCCCTCTCAGGTGTCCTAGTGTCAGCACCTGCTCTGAACAGCCATCGAGTCCCCCCTGTCCTGCCTGATGTGCATAGACATCACTTTTTCCCTTCTGTCAGCAGCAAGCCTGGTCCCTGCCTAAGGCTGAGGTGGCAAGCACACGGGATGCTAATGGGCATTCTGAGTAGAAGATAATCTTTTAATGTTTTCCAAGAGGGCTCCATGGGCAAGATGCTTTGTGAGCACACCTGAGGAGCCAAATCCCAGCTTATCCTCCACTTAGAAGGAGGCTGATTAGGCACCTTTGTGGAGGACACCAGGGGAGGTTCCGGAGGTCTAAATCCAACTCTTCAGGGGAGAGGACAAGGTGGGCTGGGCTCAGGAACACATCTGCAGCTCAGAAAGCCCTTGGGTCTCAAACAGCCACATGTGCCCAGCTGCAGTGTAGGGAAGGAATCCTGCATCCTCAACAGTTCCCTGAACAAAGGAAGGGATGGGCCTGTCTGACAAACTGTGCGCCTGTGTCCAAAGCAGAGTGGGTGAGACTAGGGGGACATCCACCAAAGAGCAAACTGAGTGTATGGAGACTTTATGACTGCCATCAAGCTGGGGGTTTTGCTCCTGCCACCCAGTGATGTGATGCTTGCCCATCCTTCAAGGGTCAGGCAGACTGGAGAGCCTCCTTCCTGAGCTGCAGGCAGGGGTGACCCGAATGCTCGCTCATGCATGCAGGCACACACACACACACACACACACACACACACACAGACACATACTTACACATGCATATATACAGAGAGCTGGGGTCAGAGGTCAGATTTATCCTTTTCTTTTTCCACTTTCATGTGTGTTTGTGGTATATATGAATGTCTGTACACCTGTATATGTGCATACATGAGTGTTTGCATGCTTGTTTGTGTGTGGGGGGGGTGGGGTTTCAAAGTTGATATATGGAATCTCTACCAATTGCTCTTACATCTTATTCACTGAAGCCGAGCCTCTCAATCCAACCCAGAGCTCAGCGATGTGGCTAGTCTTGCTTTCTCTGGAGATGCCCTGAATCTACCTCCTCATGCTGGAATTATAAGCACAACACTAAGCTCACTGGGTATCTGTTGGGATTTCAGGATCTGAACTCTAGCTCCCACACTTGAGTGACAAGTGCCTGAACCACTGGGTTCCCCCGGTGTTGCTCTTATCTAGAGCTCCCATAACAGTGAGCCTGGAGCCCTGTTTAGTAGACTCCATGTGAGGCCAGGGAGTCATCTGGCCTCACATGCCACACAGCCCAGGGGGCTGTGTTTCAGCTACCAACATGGAAGCAGCACTAGCCATCTGTCCCCAAAGGGGCTCTGACTGTCCACTGTCCGCATCTGCCCCAGGCTGTCTGGTGCAGAATTCCAGACTTTAGACAGCCTGACCTGCAACCAGTGCTGAAGGAGTCATCAGCACTGGTTGGTCTGGATCACCAACTGCCTGACTACCAACCTGACTACCTTGCTTTGATGCGAGCCTGTTCTTCTCTCCCAGCCGCACTGGGAGCCCTGTCCTGCAATATTCCGAGCCTCCCACAGGATCAGATGCTGGAGGCTGGGTAACAGGCTGCCCTCCTTCGGGTTTTGTGCCCTCTGCCCTGCCTTGACAAAGATGCCAGCTCCTCCTACCTTGCTCAGGAAGCACATGAATAGAGTGGCCTGGCCATCTATCTCCTTAATGAGTCCATTTGTCACTCCAAGTGTCACTGTTGGCCTGCCTGATTGAATAGACCTGTTCTGGCCCAGACAAAGGCGAGCCAGGCACAGCTGGTTAGAGGTCACCCCCAGGCTGAACAAGAGCTTCAATGAGGCCATTGGTGGGCACAAACAGGCTGTTCAGGCCACTTGCTTGCTGTGTACTGCGACATTCCTGAAGTTGTCCCAGGTAAAGATCAGGGTCCATTTGTCCCTAAACAATATGGTTCAATTACTGATCTGCTTCTTGCTCCCAGCAGAGTCATTTGCCATCTTCCCTGCTATGTTTGTTTACATCTGTCCTGGCTCATGAATATTCATGACATCCCTGGGACAAAGCAGGTGGCTACCTCTGTGCCTGGACAGGTATGTTCCATAGTTTAAGGGAGGGTCCAATCAAGAACAGGGAAGAGTTCAAGGAAGTGTCTTCAAGTCCACCATTGTACTTGATCACTGAGCCATTTTGGAAATGTCAATACTTCTTTAGCTCTTCCAGAAGTTTCCAAAGGATGCAGGGAAGTTCATGGCTGTTGTGCCAAGGATGTTATGTCAAGGCCAACTCTTAGCTGCTAAGCTGGACAATGAGCTATCAGGGGATGACAGGCTGTGTCCTCTTATGAACTGTGAAAGGCCCCAGGTAAATGGCAGGGGCTAGCAGTGCAGACCCCACAGGTGTTTTTTGAGTATGATGCCAAATGGAGATTGTCCCTGATTTTAACAATGGAGACATGGTAGTATCACTGCCTTAGGATTCAGGCAGTCTCCACTTCATATCATGAAACCCTACCAGGGGTCTATAATCCTGACTCTGTGACATATAGACTATGTTAATTGTAAAATAAAGGCCACTGCCAGAACTGCCTCCACCAATCAAATTACAGATGATGCACGGGTCATCATCAGCAACCAGTCACGGTGCTTCTTTCAAGGACAGTCTGTAGTCTGGATCACTGACACCTGTAAGTCCCCTGAGAAGCTGGTGTGATGTTGCTTCCTCTCATTGCCATGACAAGTTCAGTGACATTTTACTAAAAATGATGATCACTGGAAGCAGAAATCGAGGACAGCAGGGACAGAGTTGCTGGAGGAGAATTTGGCACCAAACACAGTGGCTATGGGGCTCGGGACATTCAACCAGGGGAAGAATTGAAAGGACATGTCTACATCTGTGAAGAACATGGATGAGAGAACAGGAGGGATGTGTCTACAGGGGGGACACCTGACTACTGTAAATTCTATCTGTTTTTTAGGGCATCTCACACAAAGGGATTCATGTCTCCTGGGTCTCTGGTACATGATACCCAGAACTCAGCAGTGACTATGGCATTCCCAGGAGAGTCAAAAGGCATGCCTCTATACCAATGGTTGTCAATCTTCTTAATGCTGAGATGCTTTAGTACAATATTTTTGTGTTATGGTGACCCCAATCATGAAATTATTTCATTGCTACTTCATAACTGTAATTTTGCTACTGTTATAAATTGTAATGTAAATGTCTGATCTGAAGGATATCTGATTTGTGACCCCCAAAGAGGGCAAGATGCACAGGTTGAGAACCACTGCTCTAGATGGTTCACAAGAGGAAATCTTGAGTGATGAATGGACCCTTTGGCTTGGATACATAAGAACATTTTTGTGACAAGCCTGGGAACCATACAAATTAAGTTAACAAGAACAACTCAGGCAATGTATGAGAAAGTAAGAAGCAGAGGGGCTCCTGCTACATCTAAGTCAGCCCCAAGGTCCCTGGCTTGTCATAGTATTCAGGATCAATGCTTTGGGGTAAGAATCTGCTTTGCCCAGGGTCTTCTCTATAGAAAGGTGGTGGGAACACTAGGTAAGATGGACCTAGGGAGTGTGGACTCATGTCTGCAGAAATAGACAGTGCCTGGTCTTCCAGCAGTGCTGGGGTTTTCTGAGCACCCCAGACATCTGATATAGACTCCATGAAGGTTACTCATGAATAGAGTGGGATGAACATGTGCAGAGCCTGCCTAACAGGGTTGGGTGAGTTTGGGCTCATGATGCAGTTGTAAGGCCCATGATGGGACTTTGGAAAAAGCCAGAAAGTAAGAAGAATCCTGGTCTCTACATTGATTTTTGGGACATCAGAGCCTCTTGCAATTAGCCATGCTCAAGACATCATGTGAATAGCCGAGGCTCTCATAGCCACAGAAGAATCATCAGTCATGAGAAGACCATGGGACTCCATACTGGGTTTCCATCAAAAATAAGTCACATTAGGTTTCATCCCAGTCCACACCCTGCAAGGTTCTCAGAAGTTTAAATGTCAAGAGGCAGACACAAACTATCAATACTGCCATTTCAGAACATAAGACGTATTTCACAGGAGCTGTGATGGCTGGGACAGGGACACTCATGGGAGTCATGGGAACCCCACCCTGGTTTGACAGACTCTGCTCAGCAGATGGTCCTCCATTTCCTCCATTCAACCTGCCTTTAGGACAGAAACAAGGACCAAGAGTCAGACACAATGCGGTCAACATTAAGTTGCTTATCATCCAGGTTCTCCTAATGCATCACCTTGTTTCCTGGAGAGAAAAATAAACATTTGCCCTACTTCATGAATCATGGACATTGTGATGAGCAGGCTCTTCACCAGAATGCACTTCAGTGAGCTTATTCCATTTGAAAGACTCTCATGGGTATTGGAGGTAGAGTGTCCCTCACCATGCATCCCATTCACTCTCAGCATGGCACCAAAGATGGGGCAGAAACTCTGTTTGATTCCTGTTCTTGTCCTGCCTGTAGGCTAGCTACATCCTGCTCTACTGCCACCTGGCTTGCTCAAGATCATCTCTCCCTTTCTCCTTCCCCAGTACTCTTTAAGCTCAGGTCATCTCTGTGTAGACACCTCCCAATTCCTGTTTAGAGGAGGCATACCCCCCTCCTCTGATCTCCATTCCTACATTAAGGACTAGAACTTGTTGTCAGGGAAGCTGCAGTAGGGGCTGTCCCAGAACCCGATCTGCCTCCCCCAGAGCTGAAGAACCAAAGGAGCACCCACCTGAGGCTCCTGGCATTAGATGAATTCCGCTGAGAATCTCATTCTGATTTCCAGTGTTGGGACTGTGTGCTATGGTCCCCATCCCCAGAACCTCATTGTGCAACCTTGCTTGAAAACAAAGCTATGCAGGTATCATTCATTAGCATGTTGGCTCAGGGTGAGGCCCAGTTCAAGGAGAGCTAATGGCAGAGGGGGGTGGAGATTGGGCTCACACACATATACAAGAAGGTCAAATGTAGGCAGAGATAGGTCAAGTAATAGTTGCTACAAGCTAAGTAATACCAAAACCGTTGGCCAATCCCAGCAGCAATGGAGAGACTGGACCAATCACTCTTCCTCCCCAAACTCAAGTCAGCAACTTTGCTGAGACTCATAACCTCTTGAAGTGTGTGAAGATAGACTCCTGTGGTGACTTGGCCCATCTTAGACACTTGGTGGGAGAGCTGGGGAGATGACAAAGCCTGGGAGCATACTGTCTTATTATGTAGCCCAGGCTGGCCTCGAACTTGCAGTGGTCCTCCTGCTTCAGCCTTCCAAGAGCTGGGGTTACAGTCATGAGCCACCATGCCTTGTACTGTCTACAGTGATTTTTATGGCAAACACAAGAATCCAATGGGTAAGATTCTCTGCAGATGGCAGAAGGGCATGTAGTGCATATTATTGTGGAAGATGCTATTCTTGAAAGATCAAATCTCCCAGAAATGCAAAGCACCCCGTTCCCCCTTCTTAGCCTCTTATTAGTGCATCATCACTGATGGCAGTGAGTGTGTGGAGCACATAGCCATGAAGCCCATAGAAGTAACTGCAGCCACCCACATGATTCTTTCTACCCATTTATTCTTATCTCATCAGCCTCTAGGCACTGGGGCATAGGAACACATGACAGGATAACAGTGAGCATATTATTTATAGAGCATTTGCCTACTAAAACAGATAAGTAAAGAAGTAGGAGAGATATAGATGGATGAAGGTAGATATATAGGTGGAGATAGAAGACAGACATATAGAGATACAGGTAGAAGATAGATAGATAGATAGATAGATAGATAGATAGATAGATAGATAGATAGATACATACATACATACATACATACATACATACAAATGTACATAGATACATAGAAGATAGATAGATGACAAATGGATGATAGATGGATAATAGATGATAAATGATATATTGATGATAAATAGATATACAAAAAGATAGATGATGGAAAGATACATTGATACATACATGACTGATGATACACAGAAGATGATAGATAAATGATTAATAGATAATAAAAATGATAGCTATATACAAAGATAATAAATACATAAATAGATGATAGATATTTAGATGAATGACAAACAAAATAAACAATAAGAATTAAAGAGACAAAATAATCAAAATAGATTATATTGATAAAATATCAATGAAGGGCTGTTGTTTTGTTCTGTTGACAGTATCCTTTGCTTTACCGAAGCTTTTCAGCTTCGTGAGGTCCCATTTATTAATTGTTGACTTTAGTACCTGAGCTGTTGGTGTTCTGTTAAGGAAGTTGTCTTATGTGCCAATGAGTTCAAGGCTTTTCCCTGCTCTTTCTTCTAGTAAATTTACAGTGTCTGGTTTTATGTTGAGGTCTTTGATCCACTTGGACTTTAGTTTGGTACAGGGTGATGAATATGGATCTACTTACATCTTTCTACATGAAAACATCCAGTTAGACTAACACTATTTGTTGAAGATGCTATCTTTTTTTCAAATTGTGTGGTTTTGGCTTTTTTGACAAAATTCAAGTGTCCATATTTTTGGGTCTTCAATTCAATTCCATTGATACACGAGTCTGTTTCCATGCCAGTACCATGCAGTTTTTATTACTGTTGCTCTGTAGTACAGCTTGAGATCAGGGATGGAGATACTTCCTGAAGATATTTTATTGTACAAAATTATTTTGGGTATTATTTGCTTTGTTTTTCCATATGAAGTTGAAAATTGTTCCTTCACGGTCTGTAAAAATAATGTGTTGGGCAAAATGACAGCCTATACAAGCAGGGAAAAGATCTTCACCAACCATTCACCCAACAGAGGGCTAATATCCAAAATATATAAAGAACTCAAGAAATTAAACACTAACAAACGAAATAATACAATTAAAAATGGGACTACAGAGCTAAACAGAGAATTCTTAACAAAGGAATATTGAATGGCCAAGAAACACTTAAAGAAATGTTCAATGTCCTTAGTCATCAGGAAAATGCAAATCAAAATGACTCTGAGATTTCACCTTAAACCTATAAGAATGGTTAAGAATAAAAATTCAAGTGACAGCCCATGCTGGCAAGGTTGTGGAGAAAGAAGAACACTTCTCCACTGTTGTTAGGAGTGTGAACTTGTACAATCACTTTGGAAATTGTTCTGGTGCTTTATCAAAAAATTAGGAACAGCTCTTCGCCAAGAGCCAGCTCTACTACTCCTGGACGTATACTTAAAAGATTCTCCACCTACAATAAGGAGATTTGAGCAACTGTATTTACAGCAGCTTTGTTCATAAGAGTCAGAAACTGGAAAGAACCCAGATGCCCCTCAACTGAGGATAGATAAATAAACTTTGGTACATTTACAAAATGGAATACTATTCAATACTATTAAAAACAAGAACATCATGAAATTTGCTGGCAAATGGATGGGTCTGGAAAATATCATCCTGAGTGAGGTAACCCATACCCAGAAAGACACACATGGTATACACTTACTAATAAGCACATATTAGCCATATAATACAGGAAAACCATTCTACCATCCACAGACTTAAATAAGCTAAGGGAGACCCTAGGGAGGATGCTTACTTCTCATTCAGAAGGGCAAATAGAATATACATCAGAAGTAGTTATAGAGAAGGAACAGAACTGGACCCTACCATAAATGTCCTCTGGAAGACTCCACCCAGCAAGGGATGGAAGCAGATGCAGAGACTCACAGCCAAACTTTGGGCAGAGCACAGGGAGTCTTATGGGACAGTGGTTGGATAGAAGGGACAGGAGCTCCACAAGAAGACTTACAGAGCCAACAAATCTGGGCCCAGGGGTGAGGATGTAGACTGATGCACCAACTAATGACTATCCATGGAGAGGACCTGGGCCCCTGCTCAGATATAGCCCATAGGCAGCTCAGTCTCTATGTGGGTCTCCTAGTAATTCCAGAAAATTCCACAGGTGCAAGGAGGACCTGAGTTCATTCTACCTGTGTCTCTCTATATACCCCAAATATGCATGTGAGGTTTTGATGGAGAAAAAGAGTTCTCTTTCATGGCACAGATCAGGCTAAGCATTCCATCTGCTTTTTACTACCCTACCCACTGCTGTGACTAGGTGTCAAAATCCTCACTTCCTAAGAAGAAAACAAGTGCTATTTCCAAGATCACAAGGCAAAAGAGCTGCTAGACATTAACAATGCATGTTCTAGTCCAGCTCACAACAGGCCAGGCTTTTGAGGAGGCCCTGCAACCTGGTGGAAGAGCCCTAAGGTAGCCTGCCCAGGCTTCACTGAGCGTCCACGTAGTCAATTCGCCACATGAACAAGGAGAAATGGGAAAACCTCAGGGTACTCTTGTACGCGGAACAGACATAGCAGGCTTTCCTAATACCAGGACTGGCAGAGAACTATGCAGGACATGGGGGAGGCCACTGCTTTATACAGAGAGGAAACAGTCACCTCAGAGGGTAGACCATCAGAGCAGACCATCCCAGAGGAGACCCTAACTGAACTCTGCTGTCGATGGCAGTCCCTGACCTGATAGCTGACCAGAAGAGCCTCTCTGTGTCAGGCACGTAGCTCACCTCATGTGAGTACCTGCCTCATGTGCTCCTGCTCTGGGGTGGCTAAGGGATCAACAGACGGATGGGCATCTCTGTTGGGTCATAAACTCTACCCTCAGATACTTTATGAGTTTTATAATCAGATACTTTTCATCACCAAGATGATTTTTTTTAATTTTGAAATTAATAATCCAAGATTCCACTACATATTTTATGAAAAAAACTCTATCTTCCATTTAATGAACTCTGAGACTGATCAGAAAATAAAATATATAAAGTGGGACACTGGCTTGTAGAGTGAGGAGGGGAGGAGATGGGCTGCCTTTGGCTGGGGTTGTCCTTGAAGATGGATGAAGACAGGGCCAGTGGAAGCCAAGCTTTGAGGAAGGTGTGAAGGAAGACTGTGCCAAGCTACCTGTGATCAGAGGTGAATGACTAGAAGGGGTGGTCCTGCAGATCCCCCAACCCTTATACCTCCACTACCATAGCTATGTCCTATGGTAGTGATTCCCTTGATGGTAGCACTTCCACATAACCACATCACTAGGAATCTTCACGCTTACAGAGATGGACAATGAGCCTCAGTCTTCTACTCCCCAAATCTACATTTTAGTGTGG
This sequence comes from Psammomys obesus, assembly GCF_907164565.1. Classification (NCBI taxonomy): domain Eukaryota; kingdom Metazoa; phylum Chordata; class Mammalia; order Rodentia; family Muridae; genus Psammomys; species Psammomys obesus. Next base: position 12,407,453 of record NW_026596085.1, read on the forward strand.
TTGACGCTAGGGTGCACAGTTGAACATACCACCATGGCTGCTGGTTATTGACTTAGCATTGAAGTTCAAAAGCTTTAGAGATAAAATGCCACTTCCATTATTCAGTCTCTCTTTGGCGTGAAGCAGAGTTCCCTGTTGAAATGCAAATTTCCTGGAGTAAAGCCTTGCCAGGCCAACCTGCTGGGTCTTGAGGTGTGTGTCCCTGAGAGAGAAGAGTAGCCCTCCAACACAGAGAGAGAGAGGACTTAGTAACTAGAGACACTGTGGTAAGTGGGCTACAGAGTAGCCTTAGCCTTCTCTCTGAGCTGGCCCCAGGGCTTGATACCTCCCACTATAGCAAGTCACTTGGCTTTTAAAATGTTCCAGTGTACTCGCATAAGTGGCCAACAGATGTATGAGTGAAAAGGTGTTCAAACTCAAAAGTGATCAAAGGCATTCAAACTAGAGCCACAGAAAGATGGATAATCTTTCATGTTTTATAAACTGGCAAAGATTAAGAAGAATCATAATCTCCACTTTGGTACCAAGCGAAGAGTGGGCATCCTCTTGCCCACTGTATGGCTGGCGGGTGGGTCAGAGTGCCTCTTCCTGGAGGGTGATTTGGCAGCACACAGCTGGTTTTAGAACACATGGGCCTCTCATGCCTTTTGGCTCAGTGATGCCACTGCCAAGAGTTTTACATTATTAAGTGAGGGTAAAGGGCTAAGATGCTATGCTTACCAAGGTCCTCACAGAAAAGGAAGGAGCCATAAATGCAATGAAAAGAGATTGGTTCACAGGGATGGGCTCTTTACCCCATTTTAAGTAGTGAGTTGACCTTCACTTATTGACACGGAACAACATTTCAATGATAGATAGAAAGATAAATGAAGACTGTGGAGAATAAGCAGGATACATGGTACATACCCAAACACCACATAGACACTAATGGAGCATCTATCAGCTGCTAGAAAATTCTAGGCTTTCAGGTTACAGCATGCTTCCCATGAGATGCAAATATACAATTTGATCGTCTCCCAGGTCTGCTGTCACTGTGGCCACTCACCAGGAAAGCCACATGGAGTCACACCAGCTACAGGGTGGTTAGAGTCTGTATAAACCTTCATAGAAAGTCTCAGATACAAGCCTCTCCTGCCCGTGGCTTCACTCTTCAGGTTTCAGTTAACTGCAGCCAACCTTCATCCCACAAGATGAGTGAGGAGATGGCAGAAATAAATAATTCACACTTTTAATTCTCTTTCATTACAAGATGTCATCAGAATTATTCCACCTCATTATTGGTCCCTGCTGTTATTTCTTGTGCCCGATTTATAGCTTGAACTTTGTAGAGGTATTTTCAGGAACAAACTGGATGTGAGTTCAGCACTGTCTAGAGACCTTCTTTCTAAATAAGGGAATGTCCATGGTTGCAGTGTTAATAAAAGGGAGGGGGAAGAAATGTATCTCAGGCCCTCCTCAGCCCCGGGGACTCTGAGCCTGGGTCCCCACTGGGTTTGCCTCATGAGCGGTGAGGGGCATTCCAGGATAGTAAAACAGTGCATGAGTCCAGCACTGGGTATAGTTCTGCCAAGATGGATGTTGCTCTAAATCAAAGCTACATTGGGGAAAACAATAAAGAAACAACACAGAGCAGGTGGCAGATGGCCCTACATGCAGTGGCACAGCCTCCACTCTGAAATAAACACACAGGATGTTCAAGCCCAGGGTGGATGGTAACCACAGCTATGATGGCTTACTTCAGTGACCCAAACAATGACTTTGGCAAGTGAACCTAATCCCAGGTTAGAGTCAGAAGGACCACTGAGAGTCATGCTCCTTACACTTCATACCCCTAAAGGGGTACATCAACATACTTATGCATCCTCCACATGAACCTGATGGCACAGGATAATGGTATCCACAGAGTCATGTGACCAGTCTTCACTCCCAGGCCCTGAAAGAGAGATTGTCCAGAACTAGGGTCACTATGCAAGGTGACTTAGCTAAGTGAAGTTATCAGTCTTGGCCATGATCTAGCAGGACCCATGACATAGACACAGTGAGGGATAACCCAAGGAAAGGAAAGAGGACCCAGGAGGAGCCACCCTGAAAATAAATGCCTTGATGTGGCACCTCTGTCCTGACTGTGATGAAATCCTTATGTTGGTGATTCTAGGAAGCCCCCACCCCCACTTGAAACACAGCTATGGTTGAAGCCTCCCTTCCAGCTCAACCACCTTTCCCCAGCTCAGCCTCCCTCCCAGCTCAACCTCCCTCCCAGCTCAGCCTTCCTCCCAGCTCAACCACCCCATTGACTGCATCTGTTTCATTAAAAAAAAAAAAAAGATTAAAGAGCTGGAGAGATGCATCAGCAGCTAAGTGCAGTTGTTGCTCTTGCAGAGGACTCAAGCTGGGTTCCCAGTTCCCACATGATGGTTCACAACAGCTTGTAACTCCAGTTCCAGAGGATCCAGTGCCCTCTTCTGGTCTCCATGGGCACTGCATGCAATACACAGGCATACATGAAAGCAAAACATCATACACATTAAAAAAAAAAAAAAACTTAAAAATTGATTGCTTTCCCCTCCTTTTTGTGAGACCAGGGCTTTCTATGTAGTGTAGTCCATGCTGTCCTGAAACTCCTGGGCTGAAGCAATGTTCCTGCTAGGCTCCCAAGTATCTAAATGAGAGGTTCGTGCCCGCGTCTGGCATTTATGTTTTCTTCTGCTCTTTCTTTTCCTCCTCAAATCCCATCTGGCTTCTGCAGCCAGCTGGTCACTGATGACTATGTGGAGTTTATTTCAGTGAGACCTTATTCCCTAGGATGGAGGTGCAAGCCACCCCTGTATCTGAAACACTCAACAGACAGGAAGCCATGTCTTTGTGGCAGGTTGTTCATCGCTGATCCACACTGCTGCAGACTCTCCCCTCTGACATGACACCTTTGGCCTTAAAAACAGCTTGAAATAAAACGCACTGTAATGGCTGGGGAGATGGCTCAGTTGGGAAAGCGCTTGCTACATAATCATAAGGACCTGACCTGTAAGCCCATCACCCATATGGAAACTAAGTGCAGTGATGTGCACCCATAATCCCAGCACTGGAGAGTCAAGGATGGGGTTCCTGGGACTCACTGGCCAGCCGGTCCAGCAAATTGGTAAACTGCAGGTCCAGTGAGTGTGCTACTAGTTTTATATCACCTTGGCATAGCCTACACTCTTCTGAGAGGAGGGAATCTCAACTGAGAAAATGCTTCCATAAGATGGGTGGTAGGCAAGTATGTAGAATTTGAAATCTCAGCCCATTTGTGGGTGGTGCCATCTCTGGGCTGGTGGTCCCGGGTTCCATCAGAAAGCAGGTTGAGCAAACCAGTAAGCAGCGCCCCTTCATGGCTTCTGCATCAGCTCCCACCTCTAAGTTGCTGCCATGCTTTGGTTCCTGCCCTGACTTCCTTCAGTGATGAACAGTGATGTGGAAGTGAAAGCCAAATAATGTTTTCCTCCCCAAGTTGCTTTCGATCGCGGTGTTTCATCACAGCAGCAGTAACCTTAGGACAGTGAGAGACCCTGTCTCAAGAATATAAGATGGGGAGTGAATGAGAAAGATGCTTGATGTCAATCTCAGATCTTCACACACAGGTACACAAATATGCACACTACCTGCAAACGTGTACATACATAATATATACAAACACAGAGCTTAACTTCACCTCACCACATGCTTGTAAGACAAAGATCTCCTCTGGCTTCTTAGGAGCAAGAGACGATGCTTGCAAATGGGAGTACGCCAGCCCCTCCAAGCTTCTCCCTGGCAGGTCCCACAGGCACAGCTCAGAGGCGGGAAGAGCCAAGACCAAACCAGATTCTCGGGTCAGTGAAACCTGTCGAGCCGGTCACTTTGCTGATGTTCAGTTAAATTTCAAGCAAGTTGCTCAGAGTTTTGCAATGTCCAAGGTTACAGGAAAATAAAGGCAAATGGTCCATTTTATGGTTTGACATCAGCTACCATCCACGGGCAAGTTGGCTTCTTAGTGTGGAAATGGGTGGGTTGATCTCCCCCACATCCCCTTTTTTTTCCAGTTTGCAGAGAGCAGTGATCTATCCATCACATCTCCTCCGCTCTTTTCCCTAGGACATTGCGCACTGGCCACAAGAACAAGTATTCTTTTAGGGACAGTCTTCCTGGACATTTGACAAGTGCATCAGCACTGACAGTCTCCTGCCCTGATCCCATTCAGGGTTATCTCCAACTTGCCTTAATTTGTCCATCAGTCAGGGACCACACGGTAGCCAAATGGGGCCATGATTCTTACTAAGAATGTACCACTTGCTCTGACAAATCCCACAGCGGCTCTCCTCCCTCTCAGTGGCAACCAGAGTTCTCAGTGCTCCTCAGACCTCCAGGGTTTCATATTCTATCACTCTACTGATTCCCACCTACAGCTCCCAACCCTACCTCTTAGCGTTACTGGTGCCCCTGCTGTACTAGACCCTGAGACCCACACCTCAGCCAGCTGCCTCTAGCTCAATTCTTTTCATACCTCTCCTCCCTGTGCAGTGTCAGTCTCATGTTGCTGCAGTGACATGCGTTGTGTGACAAAACTTCTCCAGAGAAGATGTAACACACATGTCTACTCACCCAAGTTAGGGAGCCCAAAACAAATAAAAGTACAGATAACACCGAAGTCCAACTAGGTAAAGCATGATTTTTATCAGGGTTACTTATAGGGATATGAGTAAGGTGTTATTGACAGGGATATGAGTGAGGGCCAGAAATGACTCAAAGGCAGCAGCATCACAAAAGCCCACAGCATGGTGACAGCTCACAAAGCTGAGAATCTGGAGCTCACTGAACAGTCTTCAAGTCTGTAAGTGTCATCTTTAGCCCCTCAGTAGAACTCATCCCAAGATTATGTAAATTTGAAGTGAAAAGTCTGGACAAACCCCACCAATCCCTGAGCTGGAAAACTGACCAATGCCTGAACAGGAAACTTCACCAATCCCTGAGATCCTCAAAGCTCAGGACTTGAAATCCCACACTCTGGAAATACCTGCCTTAGAAAGTTCTGCCCCCTAAGAATTCCTATATAAAGGCTGTGTTTGACCAGTTCCCTGCTACCATCTCCTGGAAGCAGAGGCAGCCACTTCTGGATTTATCCCTCCAATAAATCTCTTTTAATAAATTTACTCCCTGCTGTGACTCACTCATTGGAAGAAGAGGAGGAGGAGGAAATGGAGGAGGAGGAGGAAGAGGAGGAAGAAACAAAGAAAGAGCATAGCTCAGGCTTCAAAGCTCCTGAGCTCATCAGAGGTTGGAGAAATCCTCCCCTAGGAGCTGCAACATCTCTGTTGATGAGGCCTCCTTTCAGAGCTGTGTGGTTCCTTGGCTCCCATGCTTCAGGATAAACTTGGGACACTGTCCCACCTCAGAGCTGGGATACCTTCCAGCTCTCAGAGTTTCGAGAATTCTGGACACTTTCCCACCCAATCAGGAAGGCAGGCCAGCAGCAAACAAACAAACAACACTGGTGCCATGACTTGGATTTGTGGCCTTGGAGTTGTAGGTTTCCTGCACACCCTTCCATCAGAGTACCAGAAGGCAGGCCAACAAACAACAACACCTGTGTTTTCACCTATAAATCCTGGGGTACATGAGACCTTAGAAACAAGGACCAAATCCCAAATGAAATTTGTTGTTTGATTTCACTCCATCTCCAAATGACCACATAAAGAGAAAGGAAGGTAAAGCAGTGGGAACCACAGCCTGCTGCAATACTGGACGTAGATGACATTTGGGCTTCAATATATTTCAAAAAATAAAAACACCTAGAGGGCACAATTAACAAGGCAGGGAACCCTATGCCCTCTCTGCAGTCCCAAGGAGGGTGGTGGGACTTGATGTGTCCCCCAGCAGGTAATACACCCTGCTGCCGTCCATGTGGACCGCATGGGGAAGCACTTTGCTACAGATTCTCCAAGATAGTGCACATTGAGAGAGGAATGGATGAGAAAAGCAAGTCTGACAGTCGAACAAGGACAGATAGTCCTCAGTTAGGGACCCAGAAGCTCTATGGAAGACTCTCAGACCTAGAAGTGTTGATGACAGGTGTGAAGGCCAAGTTCAGGTAGAACTATGAGCCAGAAGAGAAGGTGATCCAGGAGTAAACAGCAACTTTAGGCCCTTTTTCTACCTCATCTCTGTGAACATCTGGCCTGAAAATATCTCTTCTCATCCAAACAAAGGTAGAGATAACAAGAAAAAAAAAAAAACAGAAATAATGTAGAAGAGGAAATTAACCATATATACCACAGAGACGCTTGACCTGGGATCAGATTGAAAAACATTAGGAGGAGAAATCTCATCACACGCAAGTAAAGAGACTAGCTTTACTTTTAAGTTATAATGAGTTAGGAAATTGGGACCTTAAAAAACCAAAAACAACAGAGGCCCTGAAAGCAATAACAAAAGAGTCGGAAATTAGTTGTGACGGAAGGGGAAATGCACAACAAACCATGGCAGGGGAAGCCATGTTAGAAGCATCCTGTGGGTGGATGAGCACAGTGAGGGAAAGACTGGCTTAAGGAACGTGTGGGAGCTGAAACAGCTAAAAGCCACATGATAGTTCCAAAAAGTGTGGTTTACGTATGCTTATATGTCTTTATATCTGTATACATGGATGTATGTATACACATTCCCATATATATTTGTACTTACATTTTATGGGTATAATTATATAACATGTAATCATTAGCCATAAAAGAGAGTGAAATTATAGAAATTAGAGATAAAGAAGTAGTATTGCAAGAATTCACTGTTCCCAAACATGTAGTCTATATAGAAGACAATATTGAATTGTCTCTAGGCTCTTTTAGTGTCAAAAGAGTGCAGAGCAACATTTACAAAGACTTTAGTGGAATGAAAATGGTGCTCAATAATTTTATATCCAGCTAAGCTATTACCCAAGTAAAAAAGTGAAGCTATAGCTCTTTCATTGGAGACAAGAGAACCCACAAGCTTTTAAAGACAAAATTGAAAAAAAAGTTATTCAGATAAAAGTTCAATAAAGAATCTGTAGCAAGCAAATGTATATTGAGTTTCTTATGAAGTCTTATCAATCAGTATTAAGGTTCAAAGTATAGAAATGTTGAATAGGGTGGGCAATAAATATGTTGAGTCATAGTGCAGTGCAGTGGAAATGGCAATGTGACTACACTGTGGTTGGCTAAAAAAGGCAAGTGAGGATGATGACAGTGATAAAGACTCAATGGCATTGTCAGGTCAGGTCCGTGGACATTGCTTAAGGTTCATGGATCAAAGAACAAAAGGTAGGGCCCTATTATTTAGTATTAACGTGACCAGGAAAATAAATAAAAATAACCACACCAGTAATGCTGGAAGCCTTTTGCACACCCTTGCATTTTCTCCCCGGCTCACTGTTTTGAAGTCGATTAGAATCAATAGAGACCCAGCAAGTGATATAAGAGAGAGGCATGGCATAGACACAGAAACCTCTCCCCTACATTGACACCCTTCTTGAGCCACTGGTCCCTTGGATGAAGTCACTGCTACTCTTAACTCATCACCTTTCCCTTCCAGTTTACAGTGACTGCTTTCTATAAAGTGTCTAGGCTTGGTTCTTATTCTTCCTGAATAAAACACAGAAAGAGGGAGAGGAAAGACTTGCTTTCCAGAGGAAGCAAGACATGAAAGAAATTAAAGCATAGGAAACAGACATAGGGAGAAGAATCACATACCATGAAATTGCAAGAGAAAAGAAAATGCTCAACGCAACCAATTCCAACAAAGCCAGAGGATTTTGTTTGTTTATTTGTTTGTTTTTAACAAAATAGGTATAAGCTGAATACCAGAGACACATCTGTCACATAAGTAAACACACTTCAAAAGAAAACAGAAGGACAGAATCCAAAAAATTGTGTGAGAGAAAGAAGCCAATCTTTTGTCATTAAATTAAAAAAAAATGAAAGTTCTAGAAAGGAAGAAGATATTTTGCAGTGAAAAACAAACCCACTGGAAGACAGGTTGTATTTGTCAGGCACATCTAAAAAAGTGCAAGCAACTTACACATATTTTCAAATAAAAAAGATCGAAAAACATGACAAACAGAATATTTGGGAATCCAGGTTGTTCACCATATGATGCTCTCTATGAAGATTGCAGGTACTTGTTTCTAAGTGTACATGGGACATTCATGAAAGTCATCTGTGTAAGCCCATCAGATCTCAGAATAGTATGAAGCAAACAAAATGATACCGTGAAACAGAATGTAGTCTGTGAACATGGCGTCCATTGCAAAATGGCACACTGGTGAGAGTGAACTGTTCTGTGTCTACACCATGGGATGTCATGATCTAGTTGTTCACACAGGGCTGGGGTATGTTTCATGTTTCGTGTTTCATGCTTCTTTAAATTGTCCACACACAACTTTGAATAGATGATACAATTCACAAAAACTCAAGTTAAGATAATTCTACAAACAGATATTGCCCTGGTAAACGTGAAAACTTAAACTTTTTCCTAGGGGAAAAAAAAATAGAACTTCGAAAGAAAAAAAATGACCTCAAAAGAAATAGCAAGCCTAAGTAGACCTATAGTCATTAAATAAATAGAACAGTTTTGTTTTTAAGACTATCTCTGGCATGTTTTTTTTAAAGGCTTGAGTGGTTTTATGGATGACATCTACCAAGTAGTCAAGGAATAGATCATTCCAATTCATAAAGAATTTTCCAGACAATAAAAAAATGAACGAACTTACTTTATGACATGAATCTAATCTTGATTCCCAGCCAAGCAAGGGCATCATAAGAATGTAAATCCTGGGTCAATATAATTAATGGGCATAGACTTTTAAATACCATTCAAAATATTAACAATTCAAGTGCAGTAACCCATTGAAAAATGACTCATGGCCAAATTAGATTTTCAGAGGAGTAAAAAGCTGCATTAACCCCTCGCGTTATGGCTCACCATATTAAAACTACACAGTCAATGTTTGGTGGTGCGTTTAAGAATCTAACCCCATCTTTATTCAGAAGGTCTGAGTGAGGTATGCCCAGGACAGAGAGTCCCTGACCAAATGCCCAGGACAGAGAGTTCCTCACCAAATGCAGGCCATCTATGATCATCGCAGCAAGCATGATCCTTCCAGAAACCTTCTGTTTAAAATTTGCAGCTGGGTAAGGACACTCCAGTTCAGTGAAGTAAGACAAGAAAAACAGGTAAAGGGTAACAGGATAATTATTGACTTTATGACTGATAATTATTGACTTTAATGAACTGAAAAATTTCAAATTAATGCAGCAACCCCACAGACTCTGTGCATTAAGACAAAAGAAACAAAACCCTACGGTGTAAGTGTATTGATGGAGAAAATCATAAACATCATTGAAGGATAAACAGATGGCTTAAACAATAATAAAATGCAGAAAATCTGATCAAAGAAATAGTATATGTGAAACCATACAAGGGCCAGAAAGATGGCCCAGCGGTTAAGAGTCATTTTTTCTTGCAGAAGACCTGAGTTCAGTTCTAGCACCAACATTAAGCTGCTCATCACAGCCTGTGATTCCAGCTTCAGGTTACCTATCACCCTCTTCTAGACGCCATAAGCTCAAACTGCATGTACATGGATACAGCACACACACACACACACACACACACACACACACACACCATATACATAATTTTTATAAATCTTTCCAAAAGCAGAAAATTTAGGTCATAAAATGAAATAAAGAAAAACCTAAGTGAATGGGTGAAAGGAGATGACAGAAAAAATAGTCAAGATAAATAGAAATTAAGAAAATAGATAAAATGTCATTTTTTTAAGTTAAAGCAGTGAAGAGTAATCATGACAGAAAGTGGGATTTTAATATCCAGGAACTACAATTCATATATTTGGTGAAATAAATAAAATTATAGATGTAAGAATTGTAGAAGGATTTAAAAACTATCTATGTGTAGTCATATCAAATGCAGCTCTGGGTGAGCAAAGATGAAGAAAAATCATTGAGGTTAACTAGAGACAAATGGCGTGTCAGAGCAGGAGAGAGCAAGTCAGCAGGTGCACCTTCCTCTCAGGAAGAGCAGAGTCTGGAAAATGAGCCTCAGCATCCTTAAAGTGCAGAGACATGGCGGGGGAGGGGTCAACAAACAACAAAACCACCTAAATCTAAAAATCCTTCAGGAACAAAGGCAAGGCATGAGGATTTTCTGATAAAAAAAGAAAGCAGGAGCATTTGTTGCCAGGAGACCTCCAGGAGAGAAGCCAGGAAGAGCACAGAGGCACCCTCTGGGCTCTGGTGAGATCTATGGGAACAAGTGGAGGAACAAGTGAAGATTGCCGGGATAGAGGAATGCTTGGGGAAATAGAAAAAGGGCTGTTTTCCTTAGAAATGAACGTTTCTAACTAGATAAAGCAAGGTTGATTGCATTGTCTTAGGGGCTTTCCAGAATCTGAAGAAGTTTACGTAAGACAGAATAAAAGGCTGTGGTGAAAGGGGAGGGGCTTTCTAGATTTCACACAAAGCACAGTGCCAACTCGGAGGAGACTGAGGCACTGTGTATGCATCCTAACTGAGAGAACAGCAGCTAAAGTACAGTGCAGACTTGCAGAGTTCCAAACCAGAGGATAAAAATGTATGCTCCAGGGATATGCCCAGGAGTGGTATAGCTGGGTCTTGGGGTAGCATTATTCCCTCTATACCAAGCCTGGGCATATACCCGAAAGATGCTCCGACATACAACAAGGACATATGCTCAGCTATGTTCATAGCAGCTTTATTTGTAATAGCCGGAATCTGGAAACAACCTAGACATCCCTCGACTGAAGAATACATAAAGAAATTGTGGTACATTTACACAACGGAATACTACTCAGCTATTGGAAACAAGGAAGTCATGAAATTTGCAGGCAAATGGATGGGACTAGAAGAAGATCATACTGAGTGAGGTAACCCAGAACCAGAAAGACATACAAGGTATGTGTGTCTTATAAGCAGATATTAGCCATATAACACAGGATAACCATACTAAAGAAGAACCACAGACCTAAAGAAGCTAAATAAGAAGGATTCTAGGAAGGATGCTTGATTCCCATTCAGAAGGGCAAATAGGATAGACACTGGAAGCAGTTGAAGAGAGGGAACAGGACAAGAGTCTACCATAGATGTCCTCTGAAAGACTCCAGTAGGGGATCAAATGCTGAGATTCATATCCAAACTTTGAGCAAGTGCAGGGTTAGGAAAGAGTCCTAGGACAGAGTAGTGAAAGAGAAGGACCAAGAAGGGACAGGAGCTCTATAGGAAGACCAACAGAGCCAACAAACCTGGGCCCAGGGGTGCCTGCAGAGACTGATGCACCAACCAAAGACCATGAGTGGAGACCAATCTAGAACCCCTGCTCAGATGTAGCTCATAGGCATCTCAGTATTCTGTGGGTTCCTTAATAAGGGAAGCAGGAGTTATCTCTGACATGGACTCTGTTACCTGCTTTTTGATCACTTCCTCCTGGCAAGGGGGTCTTCAAAGCCACAGAGGAAGAGGGAGTCCTGATAAGACTTGATAGTCTAGGGTCAGATGGTAGGGGAGGAGAGCTCCCTCTTTCTGTTTTCTGGGGGAGGGGGGAGGGAGAAGAGGGAGGGAGTGTGGGACCAGGAGGATATTATTTTAAAAATAATTAAAAATAAAAATGAATAAAAGGAAGTTGAAAACTAGAAAAAACTGTATGTTTCAAATAGTTTTAAAATGTAAGAGCAGAACAGTGCAGAGTAGTATAAAAAAAATCAAAAACAAATTTCAACGTGAGATCTAAAAATAGGCATGGGGCTGGAACACAGCTCAGTGGACCCGAGTTCTCCCCATGCCCACCTCAGCTCACTCATAACTGACTTTAACTCCAGTGCTAAGAGGTCTTGTGTCCTTTTTTGGGCTCACCAGGCACCTGCACACACATGCGCACATACACATATGTGAATAAGTTAAAAATAAATCTTAAAAAGGGTTAAGCTTTCTAAAAGAAGGGTAAGAATAAACCCAACTATTCACAATAAGGGGAACTATGGGTATGTGACAGAGATGCTGGAAAACTACGGTAAGATACATTCCACAGACAAGGGAGTTTTCATGTCTGCTTGGTGATTTATAACTCAACAAGATATGAGGAAACGCAGGAAGAGTTTTGAAGAACTATCTAAATGTGTAGCTATTTATTAGCATGAAGGAGAGGTATAAAAGGTACATAGAAATGGTCAGTGTCGCACTCCATACATTGTCACGTCTTTCAGGAATTTATGGAGAAAGTGGGCAGAGGTTCCATACGGAGAGAACACTTGAACAGCCCTCATGGTCTTCTCCTCAAACGGTTACACACAGAACACTACCCCAGCCATTGCAGTGTATACATTTCCTTAATTCATTACAAATTCATCACATTCGTTTATGGATTTTATTTTTTTGTGGGGGTGTGTATGTGGGAGCTTGTGCCTTGTACACACCAGAGCACCCCAACCAGAAAAGACTCCACCAGTGCTTTCTACTTGGACCTTCAGCCCCACAGAACAATGAGGATGTGCTTTTTAACTTGCCAAGCCCGTGTGATGCCGTTGAGATGGCTAGAGCAGACTGGGGCAGAGGTGAAGGTTCCAGGCTATGGATATATGTTAGTACTCACAATTTTAGGCATTAAACGTGTGCTGTTAACCGTCCACTTGTCATACCCTGAAAGAGCCATGCTTAAAAGCAAAGGTTTGGTTTTATTGACCTTCTGTGTTTATTCGTGTTCCAAGAGATCATTTGTATACGGTCTGATTTCTGTATTGTTGATTTTCTTCTGTTGGTCCTTCTACCTGCCTTTTTCCTTCCCTGAGCCCTTCACTAAGAACAGGGAAGAGGGTGTGCTGTGTGTTGTTTTATCAGATTCTGCTTCTCTCATTTTTATTGTACTAACACTTCACAGCGCTGCATGCTAGTGAGGTATGTGTGAACCAGGACACCTGCCTGTGAAGATCAAATCAGGGCATCTAGTCCTCAGTCCTTGCCTTCTCTTTATTCAGAGGCTTTGAGCTCCTGGCAAGATAGAATGTGTGCTAGTGAGCTGTACTTACCCATTGTTCTATGGAAGCTGCAACATCTGTTTTGCGGTTTGGTTCCTTTCCTAGTTTGTTTTCTGTTGCTGAGATGAATATGTTGACCAAAGTAGTTTGGGGAGAAAAGAGAGTATTATGGATTATAGTCTGTGCTTGAGGGAAGTCAGGGCAGGGACTCAACCAGTCAAGGAAGTGAAGCAGGGACTGTGAAGGAACATAACTGACTGGCTTGTTCAGCATAGCTTGCTCAGTTTGCTTCTGAATACAGCCCAGGCCTGTCTGCCCAGGGATGGCACTGCGCATAGTGAACTGGGCCCTCCCATATCAATTAGGAATCAAGAAAATGCCCCACAGACATCCTGAGAGGCCAATCTGGGGGAAGCAATTCCTTATTTGAGGTTCCCTCTTCCTGAGCGTGTCAAGTCAACGACCAAGATTCACCGTCACAATTGCTGTAATCCAAACTCCCAGCATTCCCTCCTCTCATATTCTCTGTTCCTGCTTGTATCTACCAACAGCATATTCAGGTTCCTCTTTCTCCATACACTTGACAACATTTCCTTTTATCCTTGAGTCTTTTGGATACCAGCCCCTCACCTCTGGGTTCTGATTTGCATTTCTCCATGGCTGATAATTCAGAGTTTCTTTCCCATTTGTTCATCATTTCCCTTACTTTAAGAGATGTCTGTTCCGAAGCTCTTTAAAACTTCCTTACAGATTTTACATATTAATCAATTATTGGATGAAACATTTGCGAACTTTTTCTCCCAAACTTTAACCTATAACACTTGTGCCAGGAGATCCAACGCCCTCTTCTGGCCCCTCTGGGCACTGCATGCATGCCCTACACAGGCATACTTGAGGGCAAAACCCGATATATTTAAAATAAAAATAAGTAAAACTTATTAAAATTAGAGAAGCAGTTTTTTTCTCCACTGTGTGCTTTGGAACTTTGGTAACGCACCAGTTGGCTGTGGGTACAAGGGTTTATTTCTTGGCCCTCTATTCAGTTCCACTGATCTGCATGTCTGTTTCAGCGCTTTGTGTTTTGCATTATTATGTTACTGTTTGGTTACTATGCTCTGTAATATGCCTTGATATCTATAGCTTTATAGTTTTTTAAAATATAATACTTTTATTAATTCTTTGAGAATTTCATACATGCGTACCATGTATTTTGATTATATTTATCCCCATTCCTCACTCCATTCCTCCTAGGTCCAAACCCCACCTCCCTATACCCTTGCAATTCTATGTACATTTTTTCCAAATAATTCACCGGGTTACATTTGTGCTGGCCATGTACTCATGGGTGAGGGGCCATCTGCGAGTACTCTATTATTTTGTTCAAGATTGCCTCAGCAATTCGGGATCTTTTGTACTGCCATTTGAATTTTTAGATCGCTTTTTACAGTTCTGTGAAGAGTGTTATTGCTATTTTAATGGGAGTTTTAAAGACTCTCTAAGTCACTTTGAGGAGTCTGAGCATTTTACCATGAATTTTTCCCATCCATGAACAGGGCACATCTTCCTTTCGATGGGTCTTCTTTGGTTTCCTTAAGCAACGTTTGGTAACTATCACTGAAGAGAATTTTCATTTCTTCAATGAAATTTATTCCTAGGTAATTTTTCTTCTATTAAACTATTAAAGGGATTTGTTTCATGGTTTTTCTTCAGTAAGTTCATTACACGTGCAACTGATATTTGAATGTGGAATTTGCATCTCCCAGCGCTTCTGAAGTCATTTGTCAATTCTATTTGTCTTTTATACTTGATCTTAGCCTTCAAGGCCAAAATGTAATTTTTAACCATACTTAAATGGAATCTTTAGGTTTTCTATATATGGAATCCTAGCACCTGCAAATAAAGGATGATTGGACTTATTTCCTTCTATTTACATGCTTTTGGTTTATCTCACTTGCCAGTTGCTCTGGATTAGTCTTAGTGCTCTGCTGAATAAGTTCAGTGGTGGTAGACAACCGTATCTTGGGTTCAGCTTTGGATGAATGTTTTCCATTTCCGGCATAATGTTGATGGTGGTTTGACACATCTATCCTTTATCATTAAGACGCAGTCCTTCTGTACCTAATTTGTCTAGTTGTTTTTAAATTACAAAGGAAAACTGAATTTTATCAACTGCTTTTAAAATGTGCATTGGATGTTAATGTGATTGTTAAAAACCATTTCTTGTGTTGGTATAATGAATCGCACTCACTGGTTTGTGTATGTTGAACTTCTGTATATTGCACCTCTGGGGTAAGTCTAGCGAGATCATGGTGGATGATATTTCTGGTGTGTTGTTCCATTTGGCTAGTATTGTGCTATGAACTTTTACATGTATGATCATCAAGGATGCTGTAGACAGTGCTCCCTTTGTTGTGTAATATTTTTTGGGTATTACGGAGTTTTTTTTTGCTTTGGACATTATAGAATGGATTTCAGTGAATTTGTGAATTTTGTTACTTTCAATTCTTCCTTCAGAGAACCTTTACAGGTACTGGTGTACATGTACAGTATTTGGTGAATACTTGGGAAGGCAGAATAAGGAGAGTTGGTGCACACTCAGACCTGTGTGGGCTACATGGCTGACCCTAAGACTGAACTACAGAGTGAAAACTAGTTTCAGACAATCAACAGATCCATCAACTAACCCAACAAATGAGCAACAACATATAAATTTAAAAAATAGACGACAGAATTTGGCAATGAAGTTTCATGGTTCTTGGCTTTCTTTGGTGATAGAATTTGTTATTGTTTTGACTTCATTTACCCATTACTATTCTATAGAGCTCTTTTGTATCTCCATGGTTCAAATTTTGTAGGTTATATGTGTACAGAATTTTATTCCTTTCTTATCCACTTTCAATTTATTGTTGTATAGTTGTTCATAACACCCAATAATTATTTCTGTCTGATTTAGTCATCCTTTGTCACTGTATCAAACACTTGTGAGGCAAACAGGAAAGGTTTATTTTAGCCCACATTATCAGGGCTTTTATTCCACAGTACCTGCAGGCCTGAAGTGAAATGGAAAGCCAGGGAGGCAGAAGCATGAGAAGCAGGAGGCTGCTCCCCTCACAGGACCAGATAGCAGAAAAGAGGAAGAGCGTAGGGGATGGAGGTAAAAAGGAGAAAGCCTTCAGAGATGCACCCACCGTGGTCTCTACTTACATCTTACTACCCCATCTGCCATGAACCCAAAGTGGAATAATCCATTGTTGAAGGTAATGCCTAGATTCACTCACCTGTTAACAGTGCCATCAGCTATGGGACCAGGCCTTCATGAACCTGCGAAGGACACTTCATATTCCAAGGATGACGGCTTTCTTGTGGTATCTGTGGCCAAGCTTCTGTTTTGCTCTCATCTCATTACTGCTCTCCCTCTTCCCCTCCCTCCTTTTCCCTTCTCTGTCTTGTGTGTCTCAAAATGTTATCTTAAAAAAAAATACCTTCAGTTACCTAGGAGGAAAATTTTGCTCTTCATGAATTTCTGCTCTGATCTGTATTATTCCTCCCCTCTTCTATTTGTTCTTACTTGTCTAGGTCCTTGAAATGAAGGATTAGGTTATTGGAAACCTTCCCATGTTTGGAAGCAGGTGTTCATTATTACCCACCTCTTCTGAGTTCTGGTTTGGTTGTCTCCCTTTCAGTTTGGATCTCTCTCTCTCTCTCTCTCTCTCTCTCTCTCTCTCCATTTTCACCTACTTTGAGAATGGCCTAATTTCCCTCTAATTCAGTCAATGACCCAGAGTTCATTCAGTGGCTTTTGTCTGCTTACCTGTATGTGTAATTCCCAGACTGTCTTATGTTGTTGATTTGGCCTTATTCCATTGTAGTCAGCAATGATCTATGATATGATTTTTATTTTCTTGAACAGTTGAGGCTTGTTCTGTGACTTAATGTCTGGTTTATGTTGGAGGGACTGTTCCACACTCCCCTGAACAGAATTTACCCTGTACTCATTGGCTTCAGTGTCTCACACACATATGCTATGTCCATTGCTCTACAGTCAATTTGATTTTTTGTTTGTTTGTTAATTTTCTGTCTACACAATCTTTCTGTCAATGGTAGTGGGGTGCTGGAGATTCCCCTTTTGCCATGTTAGAGCTGTTTGCTCTTTCTAACAAGATTGATGCTCCTGCTTTGGGTGCATTCACAGCTGTTAGATATTCTCATCCAATGGACTCCTTCATCATTGTGTGATCACCTTTGTCCTGTTTTATAGTTTCTGTTTTGAAATCTGCTTTTCTGATACAGGAATAGCCTGTTCCTAGTCACTTTCCATTTCCAATTCTGTTAAATCTCTTTTCCTTTCTTTCATTTTCATGCATCGATTTTAATAAATTAGGCTTTTGTCATTTAAATGCAAATATTTTAATACAGTCACTATATAAAGCTTAAGCTTTTTTCTTTTAAAAATTATATGTAATTTGTTACAATCAATTTTAAAGCATTTTATTTTTATAACATTTTTATTCTTTGAACGTTTCATACATTTATGTAATTAATGCCGGTTAATCATGTCCATCTACCATCACTCTCCTCTAACTACTCATAGTGTCTCCCCATCTCCCCGCAGATTCATGTCCTCCTTTTATTTTATTTTACTTTTATTATTAATAATATCTTACTTATATATTATATGTTATCAGTGGGAGTTATCAATATGCATATGGGTATTTGACCATCTTGGTGTGGGTCTGAGTAGTTTACCAGGGGCGATATTCCCAAAGCAGATTGACCCTCCCTTCCTCATGAGCTAGCAATCTAGCAATCGGTTGACATTGTTTCTCTATTGGGAACTTCTTCCCTATCCCTGCTATGACTGGCTTGATGTTTGCAGATCACTACAGCTGCTGTGCATTCTCGAGTGCAATAGTCACATCATATCTTGAAGTCAGCATTTCACTGCTCTTCTTTATATTCTTTACATGTTCACATTTTTTCCTGCCCCTTCTGCTTTTACAAGGTTTCATATACCTCGTAAAATAATGGGAGGTAGATACAGCTGACCCATGCATAGCTGGGTACTTAGAACCATTTTTCCTCAGCACTGTGACCAGTTATGAATCTCCACGTCAGCCACTACCTACTGTGAAAAGACTCTCATCTGAACAAAGGCGAGAGCGACAGAAATATGTGTGTCCAAGCAGAAATGTTTAGCATGCACTTTGACAGCGTGACCATTTAGTGAAATAATTACAGTATGCTCCCCCTAAAGCCCCCAATAGCCTTTGATCTCCACAGTTGACTGGGCTTACAGTACCAAGAATGAAATCTCTCCCGTGGAGCAGGTTCCATATCCAATCAGAAAGCAGTTGGTTATCTTCATAACCATTATGCCACTGTTGCAAAGGTGGCCAGGTATTGACAGCAGGACAGCACACAAGGTCTAGTACTGGGCAAGACATTGATGTTGTTTTTCCCCTGCAGCCTGCAAAGCACCTTTGGCACCATGTAAATGAGGGAGAAAGTTTCCCACACGATAGAGATTATCCGCCCCCTCCATGTCCTGCATCCGAAGTGAATGGTATCTGGAGTAATGGGGTCTTATCATCTAGTCATGGTGAGTAACTATGAGCAATGGCAATACCCTGTGCTGTTTTACATGCCTCTGGGGCCTCCCTAATCAATGAATCATAGGAATTTATCTTATGCCCCACACTAATATTTTCATTTATTAACCTGCATCTTCTTGGAGCAGCACTGTCTTCCCATGCCCCCTCAAAGCCATTTTTTTTCTTCACAGTAAATGTATGTGTATAATCTCTTAATTATCTTACAAATTAGTAGACTTCCATGTAGCTTCTTCATGTGCCCTTAGTCATGACCAAAACACTGCTACCCTTCCCTCACGCTAATGCCCCACTTAAGCCTTTAATCCAATGTTGATCTGCCTTCCCTTTTCATGTCACCCATGTCCTCATATCCCCTCTAATTAGATTTTTTCTTAGGCTGGAAGAATGTAGGTCTCCAGGTACCTTCTTCAGGCTCCTTGCGTTTTTTTATTGGCTTATGAGTTTATTGGTCACTTGGGCATATGTGAACCTCTATTTCTTTTGTAGTGGACCTTCCCATTCCTATTGTCTTATTCTTTTCTGTCTCCTTTTGTGGTCATACAACATTTTAAGCATGTTACTTCGATTCTGTCGTCAAATAAAAATTTTTGGAATTATTTTCTAGCGCTACAAATCACAGTTTGTCATTCCGGTCTAAGATTAAAATTAAATTATTTCTGAAAATAATAAAAATGTAAAACAACATTATAATATTTTTATCACCCATCCCTTTATCAATATGCATATATGTAATTTCTAAGCACTTTAAACCCAAGAATATAATAATATCATTTTTATTTTAAATGGTCATGCATAGTATAAAAATTATGAGAGTATACATATGCATACATACATATTTAATATTTCAGCATTTCTTGCAGTAGGAACCCTCTGGCCATGATTTTATTCAGCTTTGCTTCTCTGGAAAGGCTTTTGTTTCATCTCTATTTTTGAAGATTAATTTTTCTGGATATACTTTTTGTCTGACAGGTATTTTTCTCTGTCAACACTCTAAGTCTCAGTGTCTCTGGCCTCCTGCACTTTGGATGTGGGACCATTAATCTCACCATTGCCCATCTATGAAACATGTCATTTTTTCTTGCTATTTCAAGAATTTATCTTCATCTTCATTTTTGAAGCTGGCTCTCTTACCTGGCTTGGTTTTCTATTTTCTTTCTTTCTTTCTTTCTTTCTTTCTTTCTTTCTTTCTTTCTTTCTTTCTTTCTTTCCTTCCTTCCTTCCTTCTTTGGGAGTGGCTCTGAATAGTCCTGTTTGTTACTCTCCTTCTAAGGCTGGAGGATTTGAGCCATGATTTCTTTAAACCTTTTTTTTCCCCACACCGCATTTTCTGGAGCTCTGATTACAGGTTGCACTGCTTGATTTGAGCCCAAAGGTCTCTGAAACTTTCATATTTTTCTTCAATCATTTTTCTATCAGGTTCTCAGATGAAGCCATTTTTATTGATCTGTCTTAGGTTCACTGGTTCCTTTTCTGTTCCCTTCAATCTGCTGCTGAGCCATCTGGTAATTATTTCCATTTCTTTTCTGATATTGTATTTTTCACCTCTAGAACAACTATCTCATATCTATATACATATATATGATATATGTGATAAATAACATATATATGAGATAGTTATCTATACATATATGAATATCTCATTATATACATATATGTATGTAATTTCCCCCTCTGTTGAAATTCTACCTATTCACTCACCAATACCACTTACTCTCTTAATTATTTAGACTTAGGATATCTGTACATAGCAATAGCCCACACTGTCATAACTCCGAAACCATTGCCAAAGCCAGCACAGCCTATCTCTGGTTAGTTTCTATGCTTGGGACCTTTCCTGATTGCCAGCCTGTTTTGGTTGATGTTTGTTGTGTTTTGTTTTAGTGTGTCTACATGCTTGTATGATTGCACAGGGGTGTGCACTCAGAGGCCAGATGTTGATGTTTTCATCTTTGCAGTTGCTCACTTTATTTTTTGAGACAGGGTCTCTCATTAAACCTAGATCTCACTGATTTGGCTAGACCAGGTGGTCAGAAAGTCCCAGGTATCCTCCTGCCTCTGGTCTCTCACTACTGGGATTACAGGCATGGGCTGCTTCCCTCAGCTTTTTTTTACATGATTGCTGGTGGTGTAAACCTGGGTTCTCCTACTTTCATGACAAGTACTTTACCTTGAGCCAACTACCCAGCTCTCCAGTTTCCTTTGCATGTCTAAAAGATGCTGGTATGAAGCTCACCACTGTAAGTTCACATGTCATGGGTACTCTGAAATATCTTTGGCTTTGCTAAGGCTATTTGTTCAGTGCTCATACTTAAATTTGAGGTTCACCACCCCCCTCTGCCCGGAGGCTTGATTCTGATGCTGCCTCTTCTTTCTTCAAAGCGGAAGCTTCCTCCTACAACAGGAGGACGCCATAGGTAGAAGAGCAAGCTGGGCCAGTGGTACAGGACTCTTGCAAATATAGCCAATCATTTCCTGTGCTCTTTCTGCCTTCCTTTGATGGCCCATTAGTGGTCATCAAAGGATTTGGGCAGTTTCTCTCAGCTTGCAGAGCTCAGTCCATTTGTGCTCCGAGCTTACACATGTCCTTTATTTTCCAGCTGTTCAGTTGCTCAGAGCTGTTGCCACCTCTGCTGGTAGGGCTGTGCCTTTCACTGCAGGTGGGGTTCTAAGGAGCTGCCTCGGGCAAGCAGCTGAAAAGCTGTGGTCCTCAGCAGATGCAAAGGCCTCCCTTTAGAGCCTTTCTCCTCAATTTCTGCCTCCCTTCCCTGACCTTTTTCTTTGCTTCCCAGTGTCGTTCATGCATAACTGTGCTTGGACTCTCTAATCGTTGCCTGCAGGAAGAATCACCCCCGGCCTCTTCATCCTCCCTCTGAGTCTTCATGGTCAGCGGATTCTTCTTCATTACCTAGGCTCCAGCATTCTCCTGGGGTCAGGGGGTGTCTTTATTGCCTCAATCTTTTGGGTTTCCTGAGGTGAGCATCTGGGGAGACTACATTCTCTGCATCTATAAATATCACCCACTACACATTCATTTAAAGGTACACCGTTATCAGATACAGAATTTTAAATTGGGAAGTTTTGATTTTTTCTCCCTATCAGGACTTTCAAGGTATGCTGTTGCTGTCTGGCCATGAAGATTCAGTACCACATACACAGCAGTCCCGTGGGTCAGCAGACTGAACATGGACTTGCTGTCTCATAATCTGAGTCCTGGGGTGGGAGGTCTTCTTCTGTGCTCCTTTCTTCTGTTGTAGCCTCCAGGGTGGCCGGTTTGAGGGTACCATGAGTGGGCGGACACACACAGCCAGTTCTTTTCACCTCACTGCAGCAGCATACTCACAGCTGTTGTCTCAGTTGGAAGTCTTGGGGACAAACTCAGAGGCAGTATGGATTGCACAAGAAAGTGTGGGCTGATGCGCTTGGCCCCAGCAATCCAGCAGAGCCTCTTTCAAAGAGCCTATGAACTTGGGTCTGTGGGCATGCCTTTTCTCCTGGTGGGCTTGATCAGATGCATGCTATTAGTGTCCAGAATGGTGCAGGCAAGCTACACTGACCCACAACTAATGCTAAGTTGCCTTGTGACACATGCACCATGGAACCTTCCAGAAAACACAGGCTGAAATAAACTAATCCATATTGCACATAAGAGGAGTCCTTCTTCACGCAGAGCCTCATGGTAGACAGTTGCACCCTCTCCCATGGAGCCCAGCACCAAGGACTGAGGGCACAGATGTTTTAAACAGAACTCTCCTGGGGATCTCACACCTCACTATCACATCTTTTCCCCTTTATGCAGAAATTCTCTTTTCCAATATACACTTAAACATGTGATTAGCAGCTCAAGGCTGCCAATCTGTGTGTACAATGAGGACAAATACCTTGACCTCTCCCTATAGGAAACTTTTCTCTTGTTGAGAGAGAAATATAAAGAGATACATAGGTCTTTGCAGCTATGGGAGACAGAAAGAGGGGAGTTGAAGCACGCCATCCTTTGAATGGCCAAGCATGAATTTAAATCTACAGAGTGAGTGGGGTCTAGATCATGGGGCACTGGGGTTTTGTCAGGCAGAAAGGAGTTCATATGAGGGTGTGAGAACACGTGCACATGGTGAACCAGACTGGCTGGGTGCGGCGATGGGGGATGGGGGCACGAATCTTGTGCAGTGGGGCCGTCCTGCTTTCTGCCCTGGGCGCCTCCCTTATCTTGCTTATGGTGGCTTCTCTGTGACTTGATTTATGTTCCATCCATATATGAGACTTATAGCAAAGGGTTTTTAGTGTGGCTACTACAGCCTGACAAATCAACACACCCATTGCCTCTGAGAGCACCCAGTGTGTGTGTGTGTGTGTGTGTGTGTGTGTATGTGTGTGCATGCATGTGCACGTGTGTATGGTATAAATGTGTATATGTGTGTATGTGCACGGTATGTATGTCTGTATATACATGTGTGTAGTCATCACACCTGAAATCTGTGCTTTCACTCAGTGTTCAGAGCCTCACAAAATGTCCTTATCAGAGTCTCCTGCTGTGTGCATATACAAGGCAGGGCGACTCACACAGGCTTTTGGCCTCTGCTTCTTACCCCCAGTAGGAGGGCCCCAGATCCTGCGCATTATGGCGGCCACAGCCACCCAGACCTGCACCATTTGATCTGCAACCCTGCCAGTGTGCTCTGCTAGTCATGGCCCCATGTGCGCTCTTCATTCATTCTGCTCAGGCCCTCACTCCACTCAGTGGCTGGAAGACCTTGCCATCTGCTGTGAGTGATGTTTAGCTGAGGTTCTCTGCCTGTGTCTCTGGTCTTGGCTCCTACCTTCAGGGTCTTAAGTTAACACTTCCTTTCTGGTCTTGATTCATGGGAATCCAAATAGGTTTTTTGTTTGTTTGTTTGTTTGTTTTTGTTTTCTTTCATACTCATGTCTCAAGCTATGGGCCATGTTCCTCCTTAGAGTCACTGGCCTCTTTTGAAGCAGGACTGGTCTGTGCCCAAGACAGACACTGGATCTTCTGACTGCTTTTGTCCCGGAAGAGTCTTCTCAGAGAAACACCAGAGGAAAAGAGGCAGGAGCTTCAGCTGAGCCACCAAAGGTCGTCTCAGCTTCACAGGGCCAATGGCTACCCACGACCAGTGATGGAGACAAATTCCCTCCCCGAAGCGTTGGTGGAGGGAATAAACGAATGATATTCTTAAAAGCAGAAAACAAATGTGGTTATTATTTCAGAGTAATTCCATGACCGCAGGCACAAACAAAGAAATGAAATATATTTAGGATGCAGCAGGCCCCTAGCGGTGAAAACTTCTGGATGATGGTGTGAAGGGTCACAGAGCGAGATCAGGCCTCATTGCATGGAGCCAGTGCACAGGAGCTCCAAGGAGATGAAAGTGTGGTAGCTGCTCCAGGTTTGGGGGAGCACCATCAGTTCTGGCAGAGAGGGGTTCACTAAGTGGCTGAGTCGGGGGCAATGTCCTGTCTCCATGGCAGGTACCTGGCCAGACAAGACCAGACCCTGTGCCCCTTCCTATATACATGTTGCTGAGGAGTTGACAGGTCTGCAAGCTGAGCCAGGTGGACAAACAGGGACAGGAGCTGAGGTAGAGCCCTGAGATAGAGACGGCTGAATATGTGTTAGGGCAATAATAGCTCACTGTCCCGAGCTCCTGAGGTACTGTTTTTTGTTTGTTTTTTTCCTGTGGAGCAACACAAATGTCTCTCTAATCTGGTTCTTCATTCCCGAAAGATTGTGCATGGCAACTCCACTTTAAGCCCAGTTTATCCTTCCCTATTAACTTTTCCTACTTACTGCTCACTTCCCTGGCTGGCCTTGTGGAGGAATATCCACCATGAGCTCAGACAGGTAAGAGGGAAGGACCTACGGACAACCCTGCCAAGTGAAATACAAAAGCCTATCTCTTCCCATCAAGTGCAGTCTTAGATCTCCAAGATCTGGTTTCTCTCCATTCCAGAAACAGCTGTAAGAAGAACAAGTCCTATATGCCTGGCCACCTTTCAAGCTGCATGGTACCTCAAAGCTCTATGTGCTTTCCCCCTGGATGTCAAGGTGTCTATCAGGAGGCAGGGAAGACTCAGATACTGCGGGAAAGAGGGGCAAGGCTCTTTTTGGGTGTCAGTGGCTGTCACCTTGGGTTACTTTAGCTCAGCTATCCCTTACCTTCAAAAGGTACCTCTGATCACAAGCTCCTTCTGTCATGGGTTGTCACCCTTGCTGGGTGCATTTTAGGTAATACAATTGCCTTTGAGTTGACTTTGCACCTGTCAGTAACTCCTCACTGTCAGTTACTCTCCCCTAACCTCAATAAACTCTCTGCTACTTAAAGTAGGATTTTTACTTTTCTCTATTGCCAATTCCCTATCTGGGATGAATAGACAACTTCCTAGAAATAATGCCATACAATGTGTGATTAAAGGATGGAGGAGGGGACCTTGCTCTTGGTACCACTGATCCATATGGACTATACTCTGACTGCCATACTCCAAGGCAGCTTACCACAGTATACCTTTGTGAAGGAGCCTGAAGGTAAAGACTCCAGGCTGACTCTTCTTGGTATGGGCATTCATGCCTCACCTGAGAAGGGATAGGTTTCTTTTTTGGGGGGGGGGGGTGGATATGGGGGTCGGGGCTGATGATAGCTGCCTTTTGTTTCCTTCTCAGCCCCAGCACAAACCATATCCTTAAAGGCAGACTGGTGTTGTCTACCTGCCTCTGTGTCTTTGAAGGCTGATGGACTCTCTTTGGAACAAAGCCCAAACTATCACCTACAGCCCACCCAACAGACTACCATCCACAGCCCACCCAACAGACACAGCTATCTGGGGTTGGTATTGGTAGAGGAGCTGGAAGATGGCTCTGAGTGGTGACTTTAGGCCTCATCTTCAAGGACTGCTCTTTGGAGGCCTGAGATTTCTGTGAAAGGAAATCCTCCAGGAGTGCATGCACTCTTGAGCAGGACTCTCCTTCTCTATCTTGGTCATTATAGCCCAAGAACTGGGAGACAGGCAGATACATGTGGTAGTCCATCTTCCCTTGGGCCACCTGGATGTCTCTGGCCCACAGGGGTGAAGGAAAGCAGAAGACTATGTCTTTAAAGAGCAGAGAGTCCTGCCCTTGCCTCTGGGGGATGGGCAAAGGACTCATCCTAGGGGTGCAAAGCACACCTGAGCAGAACTATCATATAGTATAGAACCCCTGGGGTGGCTTTAGAGCCCGCTGCTGCAAGCCCAAGAAATCCTTGGCACTCAACTTCCAGATGGTGCTACAAGAAGTGTCAGTCTCGGGTTCTGTGACCATGAAGGACCCAGTGCATGGTGCCCACCTATGGTCCCCACCAGCCACACAAGCTACTCCCCTCTCCCAGGATACCACGGCCAGGGAACAAAAGCCATGCTTATCAAAGGACTTTTTTTCTTTATTTTCATAATTTAGCTGAATCAACACAAAATTGGATACTGTAAAACAAGGGGGGAAATATGCTGCGACATCTTAATTCTCCCGGCCTCTGCCCTCAGAGGTGTCTACACTAGCTTTCAAAAGAAACAGCCAAAGGGAGGTGGTGCGATGTTGAGATTCAGTGGTGAAATAAGACCTCCTGCTTTGCTGACCCCCTGCAACATAGGCCACCAGAGCCTGGCACCATGGGGACAGCGGCCTCGCCTGACCACCTCCTCTGATGAGAATCCTTCGTGCCAGCCTCATCTCACTGCCCAGCATGCTCATCCCTATGTAAGTGAAGGGGGTGACATGTGGCTACTGGAATGGGTCTCACAGAAATGGGCTTTCTTTCCTATCTTTAGCCTATGGTTGCTGAAACAGCATCTATATACTGGAAGTTAAATACTTTTTTTTTCTTTTACGTTTTTCTTTAGTAGCATATTACTAGCATGATAGTCATGTTAATTGGACGTGTAGGTAGTATACTTTTAGCAGAACTCAGGAAAATGAATAGGGACCATGTCTGTCCCTTATTCGCTGGCCTCTGGTCCCACAGTGTAGGGTAACCAAGGACAGTGACTCTGTTCCCCAGCTCCTCCACCCCCTTCACCCCAACTGTCTCAGCCTCCGAAAGTGGAGACCTCTGAGAATGAGGGGAGGGGGCATTCATTTAGGAAGGGCAAATTGGCCGAACATGGACTCAAGATCTACGGATGGCAAAAGGGGTTAGGAGAGAGAGGGACCAAAATATTGTACACACAATGTTTACCAACACAGACTCACAGGGGAATGTGAGCTACCTGACCAGACCAAAGCAAAGAGAGACACAGCTTCCTAGAATGGGCAGGGCCCTCTGCACCTCACCCACAGCTCTGCCCCTCCATGCCTGCACTGAGGTCCTCCATGGCCACCCCAGAGTCTCCAGGGTCACAGGGGACGCAACTCTCGGGATGGTCAGAACTGCCGTCAAATGTTAAATAGGATTTTCTACAAATATACAACATATAAAAACTGTTAAATATATAACTTTAGGCTTTTGCAAAATACATTTAATGATCTCTTTCAAACAGGGTTACTTCAGTTTTCTTTAATTTGCTTTCTGGAGCTAAATGGTGTATCAGATGAGATAGCAGTCACGGGAGACCCAGCATGCTCTTGGCAAATGGTGGATTATCCAACTATCAAAAATGGAGCTGTGGAAGAGGCATGTCTAACTGGTTAAAACAGAAAGTGATTTTAGTACGATAGAGTTGGTCTAAGCACAGGGGCAAAGGGTCTGTGTCCGGGGCCCTTGCTGTCCGCTGGGGGCCGTCGCCGGCCACGCCCCGGCTGGGTCCTGCAGGTGCACCACGGTGGTGTCCTTCTGGGCAAAACCATCCTCCTAGGGCACGCTGCAGTGTTCGTGGGGCGGGGGTCTTGGCCGCGGATGCCCTCTCCATGCTGCCTGGGCCACCAGCATGTCTGCCCCTGTGCCCTCCCCCGCCCCACAATCAAACCCGGGAACTCTTGGCAGCAGGGATGCGTCCACGTTAAAATAGATTTGCTCTTTGGTCTATTGAGTATACTGAAAGTATAAGAAAATAAAAGCGATTCAGACAGTCTGGGACAGAGGAAGTGGTGGCTTCTGCACCTGGCAGTCCCCGGACTTTGCGTCGTGGCTCAGCTGGCTGGGCCGCAGCCTCCTTATTCTTGTTCCTGTCCTCCAACTCCAGGGAGCAAGTGGCTAGTGAAGATGGGTGCAGCCAGGCTCCACACACCAGGTACTGCTGATTCCTGGCACCACCCCTGACATGTGCATCTGAGTCCCGGCCTCCTGGGTTCAGTTGGACAGACTTGAGCTCAGAGCTCCTCGGAACTGGGCTGTCCTTGTTAGGCTGCTGGGGAACAGTGGGTGGATGAAGGAGGAGGAGAATGGGCGGTGTCCACACAGGATGGAGGACGGTGGCTGAGGTGTAGAATCTCCAGGGAGCCACAGTCACTCCCAGGGGGCACCGCAGGGGCTGCGATTGTCAGGAGACCTGAGGAGCAAAGACAGAGAGCTGTCAGCCTCATACAGAGAGCACCTGGAGTCAGGTCCCTGACACACACCTTCCCTTTTGCCCTTTTGTCCTGGGCAAGTTAAACATCTGGAAGCGAGACTACGATTGCAGACCTGGTTGGCTGGGGCAAGTACCCCTTGCCCCAAGTACTCTGCATTGATTAAGCCCCAGAGGCACCAGTCTGTGTCCCACGGGAGGCTGCCCTCTGCTGGGGACACAGAGGAAACTCTTGTACACTCTCCAGCCTGTGCTGATCTAGGTCCTCTTGGTTTCCTGAGGGTGCCTAGCACAAATCTGAATACTTTGCCTGCTCCCTACACTGGTGCAGGAGGCAGGCACTTCACCCTTGGACCCTTTAACAGTTATGGCAGGGTGGGAGATAGCTGGTCCCCACCCCTCAGCTCTCAGACTGAGACAACAGACCCTAGAGAATTCGAGTATCTCCAGAAGCTCTAGGGTGACAGAAGGGGAAGGTGCAAGGTTGGTGGCAGCCACGGGGGGAGAAGCCTGTTTCTCAGCAAGAGCACGCACACAGTTTGGATAACTTCACAGACCACCTTGTGGTCCCCTAACAACGGGAACAGGGGCTGTCTCTGACTCTGTTGCCTGCCTATGGATCCCTTTTCCTTAGCTGGGCTGCCTTGTCTGGCCTCAGTGGGAGAGCTTGCGCTTAATCCTGCTGCGACTTGAGGTTCAAGGGTGGATTGGTACCCCTCCCAGGCCTTCCCTTCTCTGAGAGTGAGAAGATAGAATGAGGGGAGCAGCATGCGAGGGTGGGACTGGGGTGCAAAGTGATAAAATATTTGAAAACAAAAAAAAGAAAAGAAAAGAAAAAAGAAAAAAAAGGAGAGACTTGAACTGAGACAATGATGGTCAGTACACCTTGACAAAGACTGTTTGGTCACACAGATGCCTCCTATCCTCTACACCTAAACCTCATTCAGTATCCTACAGACTCAGGGATCACCTGACCTCTGACTCCTCCTCCCAGTGTGTACATGCGAAATAAATCTGCTTTCCCTGCTCTTCACCACTGCTGGCCTCAGTTGTATCAGGATGGATGAGAGGCCTTGCTTGTTGAGGCTGCCAGATCTCAAGCTAAGACTCTCAACACTGCCAGTCAGAACCCTAGCTCTGCCACCCTGAGGGGTTGCCCTGGGATGGAGACACCACAATTCCAGAACATGGGATCTTTCCAACATGGACAAACCCCAAAGATATGTACACGTAGTGGGAGGTTCAGCTGCTGAGCGGCCTCTCCAGGCCATGTGCCATGGGAGAGGGCTTCAGAGATGACAAGGGTTCACGGTGGCAGCCACCATTCCTTTGGCCTGGCAAGTTTGTAGGTGTAGGCGGTCCTTTGCATCTTTATTACTTACCAAACATAAAGGAAGAACTGCATCTGAAAAGCTCACATTTCTCTTATCGATATCACTGGACAGTGCATGTAAGAACGGTCACATAGCATTCACACTGCAGCTGTCATCAGAGGCTGACTAAGGCCGCACCATCCTGCCTGCCTCTGTGGCTTGGCAGGCTTGGTGTGGGCTTCAGTGATGTTCGCCCTTCTCCCCCTACTGTCATACTGAGCTGGGATGGGATCTGTGGTCTGTGTCTGCAGCAAATTTTGGAAGGTGATTGTTAGATACGATAAGATGGTGGGGGCTATCTGCAAACAGAGGAAAACCAACAGCTGAAACCATACACATTTGTTATTCAGTGACATCTCCTTGGGAAAAAAAAAGCCATATTGTTGAATTATCAAAAATTCACCCTTCTTAGATGTGTTCTGAGGGCTGCTCTCCCACAACTGTTGTGTAGCAAACAGTCTCTGCTCTTTCTAGAAAGAAACAATGAGGAAAGTCTTAGCATTTCTCCATCTGTGCTGCAGGACAGGATCTCCTCCCCCTGCACACACACCCTAGCTGGTGTCTGTTCTTGTCCATATTATTGCACTATAAAGTCATGCTCCCAGCATTGTGGAGATTCTTCATGGTGAGGGACCAAGCAGACCACGCTTAGCACTGTTTGTTCCCCCTTCCTGCACCCAAGGCTGCCTGCCTGGTAGCGCATGGCTGTGGCAACCCTTGCAAAACCACAGAAGCTCTGGGCTGTTCAGGCTACCCACTGGCTAGAGGGATTATCCCTGAACATAGATCTGCTGAGACACAGCTCATAGGCTGCCTCACACGCTCCCTGAGGGACAGTCCTGCCGTCCACTCGACACTGAGCTCCTCTGTTTCTGCCCTTGCTTGGAGCTGCTGTGTGTCATGGCTGTACATAGATAACCCAAACAACAGCAGTTCCACACCTCACAGTTCTTGGCCTAGAGTTGGAGGGCAGCTGACCAGGGCTGGCTCCAACTGCAGGGAATCACCCAGGTCTTCTTGAGGCTGGTGGTTGTGGCCTCAGATCCATGCTGATAGGACCCTGACTTTGCCTCTTTCTCACAGCTCAAGTTAAAACAGTTGCCACTGGCCATATTAGGCACAGAAGTACACTTTGCCTGGAGGGCCTTGGTTCCATCATATGAGCACAGACCCGCTGCCACGGGTTCTGAGTGGACATTCCTCTTGGGATTCCCCCATTAAACCCAGTGGGTCCTTTCTTCCCTCGCTCCCTGGACAGCCTGTACGTTCTCATGTGGGTCAGCTGCTGATCCAGGCTGCTGACTGTGATCCCAAGGCTACCCTCTCAGATTCTCACCTTCCCAGGCTCTGCTGTGCCCCGAAGGCACAAGTGTGTAATGCCATCTGCCCCTAGCCTTCTTTCATGTGGATCATGTGAGACAGCTTGACCTGTGCCTTCCAGTTCCATCTAGTGCCTGTGTGCCGCCTGTGTGGCCTAAAACAAGAATGCCATGTAACAGTGCGAGCACTGTAAAAACAGTCTCCCCACCTACCCCAGCCCTGAGTTTAATGATGGGCTGTTGAACAAAGGTCCTGATTTTGAAGAAATGTCTTCCTGCTATTGTGACTAGCCTGGCAGCGTTGAAGATATTCCAAAGAGATGTTTGCTGCTCTCACTTTGGCTGTCCCACTATTCTAACAATGATCCCTAAGAATCTGGAATCCCTCATCCCCCCAATAATTTCATGCTGGGAAAAGAGAAAGCTTAAGGCCTGAGCTAGATAGAGGGGACACTTCAACACGCTGAGATTTGCAACTTGTCAGGGCAGCTTACAGAAGGGACAATGATGTGACCAGCACCGCTTAGATATGCACAATGCCGCCCTCTACTTAAACCTTGACCTCACTTCAGGACCCTGAGGATGGATCTGAGGAAGTCATTGCATCTCTTTTCCCAACGTTGTCACATTAAATAAATCATTTTTTTCCTCCTTCGCTTTTCACAATTAATTGGACTGTTTAAAATGGCTTATTGAGTATAGGTGGCTGGGCCTGGCTTGCTGGGCACAGGCTGTGACTCTAAGTCCAGTCACTGTTGTAGAGTGAGTCTGGAGCACGCCTCACAGTAATCAGCAGTTGTATGATGGACATGAGGTTGTTGGTGCCACTTTGGGCCTACTGTGGTTTCCTGTCTGCACCCTGGATACGATGGCTGCTTCTTCGGCTTCTTTGACCCTTATCACTGTGGCCACAGCTACACAGGCCCTGGTACCACAGGCTCCCATTCACAGGTCTGGTCCATATTTAAGAAACCCATTCCACACCAATACACACTACTGTGATCAAAATCTTTAGTTTCATTCTTCCACATGCAAGTATCTAGTTTTTCCAGTGCTCTTCACTGAAAAGGCTGTCTTCTTTCTAATGTACACTTTTGGTACTTTTTGTTTAAAATCAGGTGCTGTTCCTGGGTGGGCTTTTTTCTGGGCCCCCTATTCCGTACCAGCCCACATGCTGTTTCATTTCTATGGCTCTGTAGTGTAACAGAGGTCGGGTCTTGTGGTACCTCCAGGGTGTTTCTTTCTGTTTAGGACGGCTTGAGCTCTCATACGAATTTTAGAATTTGTTTTCTCTATTTCTTGTGACAACTGCCACTGGAATTGTAAGTCTTCTAAGTCTGTGGACTGCTTTTGGTTATATGGCCATTTAAACAATTAAAACAACAACAACTAAACACACACACACACACACAAAAAAAAAAAAACAAAACAAAAAAAAAAACCACAGGCCATTTGTCCATGAAGGAGCTTGAATGGTCTATCTTCTAGTGTCTTAAACTTTCTTCTTCAGTGTCCAGTGTCATGGTGCTATTACTGCAGAAGTCTCCACTTCCTTGATTAGTTTTATTCCTTTCATATTTTTGAAGCTATTGTGAAAGTCAGTGTTTTCCTGATTTTTCCCTCAGCACATTTGTTACTGAACTTTGTATGGTGACTTTGTATCTTACTTGGCTTAAAAGTGTTTATCAGGACTAAAAGTTGCCTCCTGGAGTCTTCAGAATCTTCTACATTTAGAATCATGCTCTCTGCAAACAGTAGTGGTTTTGATTCCTCATTTCCTGTTTCCTCCCCACTACTCCTTTCTCTTCTTGCTTTTTTAGGCTGGGTCAATTTTTGTCAACCTTACACAAGTGAAAGTCATCTGAGAAGAGGGAACTTCAGTTGAGAAAATGCCTCAATCAGACCAGCCTATGGGGCATTTTCTTGATTAATGATTGATGTGGGAATGTTCAGTCCATTTTTGGTGGTGTCACCCCTGGGAAGGTGGTCCTGGGTTGTATAAGAAAGCAACCTATGCAAGCCATGAGGAGCAAGCCAGTAAACAGCACCCTCCATTGCCTGTGCTTTAGCTCCTGCCTCAAAGTTCCTGCCCTGTTTGAGTTCCTGCCCTGGCTTCCCTCAGTGATAGACCATGATCAGGACTTGAAAGATGAGTAAATCCTTTCCTCTCCAAGTTGATTTTGGTCAGAGTGGTCAAACACAGAAATAGAAGGTAATTAATACTCTGTTCTAGCCAAGGTGGCACACACTACAGAGCAGAGACCCTTGTTCCTTTTCCTCAGTTGTCCCAATTAATGTAATATTGGCTACAGATATGTCACCTATTACCTTTATTGAACCAAGGTATGCTCCTTCTATTGACTTTCTTCATGGCTTTTATCATGAAACTCTGTCAAAATCCCCATCTGTGTCTACTGAGATCTGTGATTCTGTCCTTGAATTGATTAATGTACTGTATTATATGTGTTGACTTGTGGAGACTGAACCATACTTGCATCCATGGGATGCAATTAATTTGGCCATAGTGTAATGTTTCTTGAGTTCAACTTACAAGTATTATATTAACAAAGTTTACTGGGCAGTGGTAGCACACATTCTTTAATCCCAGCATTTGAGAGGCAGAGGCAGGCATATCTCTGAGTTTGACACCAGCCTAGACTACAGAGCAAGTTTCAGGACAGCCAGGGTTACATAGAAAAACCTGTCTAACTATTCTTCCACAGGACCTGGGTTCAATACCCAGCACCTATATGGCAGTTCACAACTGTCTATAATGCCAGCTCCAGGAGCTCCAACACCCTCACACCAACATCATGCAGGAAAAAGCACTAATTCACATAAATAAAAATTTAAAACTCATTAAAATTATTTTAAAAAGAAGAATGTTTGCATCTATGCTCATCAGGGATAATGGCCTGTAATCCCTTTCTCCCCCACCCCCTTTTAAAAATTCTGTCTTCACTTGGTTTTTGTTATCAGGACAAGGATGGCTTCACAGAATGACTTGGGTAGAATCCCTTTTATTTTGTGAAGCCATTTGAGAAGTGTTGGTGGTTTTTTTTTTTTTTTTTTTTTTTTTTTTTTTTTTTTTTTTTTTTTTTTACTTGTAGAATTTGGCAAAGAATCCACCTGTTCATGGGCCTTTATACATATGGAAATTTATTGTTGCTTCGATCTCATTTGTGACGTTAGTTATTTATATCTTCTTGACTTAACTTTGTTAGGTTACTTTTGAAGATATTTATCCATTTCTTGTAGATTTTTCATGTTTAGTGGAATGTAATTTCAGTGTTCCATTACAGTCATCTAAATTTCATTGGTCTCTAATTTTATTAATTTGGGTTCTCTTTCAGTATGCAAAGTACTATCAATCTTGTTTATCTTCTCGAAGAGCCAACTTTTTGTTGGGTTAATTTTGTGTTGTCCTTTAAGTCTCTACTTCATGAACAGTGGGGACAATGGAACTAGATCCATATCTCTCACCCTAAACAAAATCAATTAAGTATGGATCAAAGACCTTAATTGACCTGCAACTTCAAAAGTGCTGAAGAAAAACACTTGATGATATGGACACATACAGGCTCTTTTTAAAAACAACTCCAGAATGCTACAGCAAGTGAAAACAAAACAAAACAAAAAAACTAAAAGTTGACAAACTGGTTTAAAAACCTGCACAGGAAAGAAAATGATCAGCAGGGTGAAGATGCAAACTATACAATGGAAAGCTTTACCAACCATGTACAGAACACATGAAAAACTGCAAAATATAAAAACCAAACAACTAACAAATGGGCTACTGAAATGAAAAGACAGTTTGCTGTGTGCTCAATAGGTTTATGTCATCATGATGACAAACTAAAGGCATCTGAGAGGAGGTAACCTCAGTTAAGAAAATGCCTCCATTAGATCCGGCAATAGGCAAGCTTGCAGGGCATTTTTTAAAATTAGTGATTGATGGGGAAGGACCATCCTGTTCTGGGTAGTGCTTTTCCAGAGGCTGGTGGTGCTGGGTTCCATAAGAAAGCTGACTGAGTAAGCCATGGGAAGCAAGCCAGTCAGTACCACCCCTCCCTCCATCGTCTCTGCATCAGCTCCTGCCTCCTGGTTCCTGCCCTGCTTGAGTTTCTGTCTTGACTTCCTTCAGTGAAGAGCAGTGGTATGGAATTATAAGCCAAATAAACCCTTTCCTCCCCAACTTGCTTTGGTCATGGTGTTTCGTCACAGCAATAGTAATCCTAAGCAAGACACACAGTTTTGAAAGAAAGAAACAAAAGTGGCCAATTTAGCCACCAGGAAAATGCAAATGAAAACTGCTATGAGATTCCATCTCACCCCAGTCAGAACAGGGGTTCTAGAGAAGAAAAAGGACCATAAGTGCTGGTGAGGGTGTGGGAGAGGAACCCTTCAACACTGCTGTTGGGGGTGTAAGCCAGTGTAGCTGTTCCTTTAAAACACTGAGAACATAACTGACACATGACCCAGCTGTTCTAATCTCAGGTATATTCCCGATGAACTCCAAGGCAACAGACCATGGAAGTGCTTTTCTCCTGTCCACAGTTAGGGCAGCACTAGTCATAACCCCCAGGAATGGAATCAGCTCATGCGGTAAATACACACACACACACACACACACACACACACACACACACACACACACACCATCCATCCATAAAGGAAAATACAGCTGTGACATTTGCAGCAAAGTGAAGGCAACTGGAAATCGTCCTGCTAAGTGAAACAAGCCAGACAAGGGGGGGGGGTCACACATTATGGCTGAAGAGACACCCAGTGGCTAAGAGTGCACACTGCCCTTGAAGAGCTTGTCTCCTAGCACCCACACCTGGGAGCCCACAACCATATGTACCTCCAGTTCCAGGGTATCCAATACCTCTAACCTCCTTGGGCACCTGCACTCACACACATATGTCCATGTACTGACACACAGAATTTAAAAAAAAATCTTTAAAAATAAAAAAGCATATTACATGTTTTCTCTCTCTCATATGTGGAACCTAGTTCTCCACCCTCTCTTCTGATATGAAAATATCTAGAAGAGCACACAGACCATGAGAAGAGAGGAAGAGATTGTCAGGAGGAGAGAAAGAATAATGAAGAGTATTAATGGAAAAAGGGGGTACTACTATTGGGAGAAAGCAGGGCTTAAGGGGGTGGATCAGAGAGATGAGAAAGGAAAAGGTGGAAAAGGAATGAGTAAGAGTGAAGTAAAAAGACATATATGCATGGAAATGCTCTGATGAAACCTGTTCTTTATGTGCTAACTTAAAAATAAATCATCTGATGCAACAATTTACAAACAAAACAAAACAAACAAAAACCCAGGATATAAAATATAGAGATGAGCCAGGCATAGTGGCACACACCTTTAATCCCAGCACTCAGGAGGTAGAGGCAGGTGGCTTCAAGGCCAGCCTGGTCTACAAAGTGAGTTCCAGGACTGCCAGAACTCTATTACACAGAGAAACCCTGTCTCAAAAACAAAACAAAACCAACCAAATAAAATACAGAAATGAATCCATGCATCGTTTAAAACCATAAATATGATCAAAATATATGAAACTCTCAAAGGAAAAATAGAAATTAAAAAAAAATACAAACACAGACTCTAGAGATGGTTCAGTGGTTAAGAACACTGTTTGCTCTTCCATAGGACCCAGATTTGGTTTCTAGCACCCACATGGAAGCTCAAAACAATCTGAAATTCCAGTCCCAGGGGACCTGATGCCCTCTTCTGCCCTTCATGGATGTTGCACACACATGGTGATAGACATACATGCAGACAGACACTCATGTACATTAAGTAAATCTTAAAGAGAGAGAGACACACACACACACAGAGAAATATGCAAACCGAAGCAGCAGAGGGAAAACCTAGATGACACATAAAACTGAACCCTTCTGAGTACTGAGCCAACGAGGGTGGTGGGCAGGGATCTGTATTAGCAGTATAAAAAGTGCTCTGTGCTCAGTCAGCATGCCTGCCATTCTGTGCAGATGCCTATGGCTTCTCAGAGCCATAGAATAAAATGCTCTGCTCTTGCTGCTGAGTCTCCAGTATTTGTTTGTTTGTTTTATAATAAAGTGGGGGTCTGCGTATCACATTTAGTTTGATGAGTGGCAAAGCCGCATTCTGTTTATATCCTTTTCCACCTTTTATTTTATTGGTTGATGGTGGTAGTTTGACAAAAAATGTTTCCTGGTCACTGGGTTAGCCTATCCTTTGTGAGTGTCTGCCACTGAGTCTTGTTTTTCTCACTTACCGCATCTGTGTCTCCCTGGAACAGTTACTGTAGGCCAGTGGTCCAAGCTCTTTTGCTTTTATTTATATCACATTACGTAAAGGGAAGTCCTCCCTCTGCCTTCCTTCATTTGTTTCTTGAGACAGGGTCTTGTGATACATAGCCCAGGCTCTATCTCCTGTCTCAGTTTCTAAGTGCTGAGTACTGGGGGAGAGGGGTCTCCTGCAGCTCTTCTAGATGTTCTCACTAATTCTTTCTCTGGATCATCCATCGCACATACAGTGAGTACTTTCTGGAGATTTCTTACAGCAGTAGCTTCTTCCTCACACGGCCCTGGTGTCTTCTGTAATGCCTAATCACTGAAACCTGCACTGCAGATCCCACCTCCTTCCCAGGCCATGAGGAGCCTTGGGTACGATAAAGAAAGTGTACCAGAGACAAAGGTCTCTGGAGAAAGCTTGGGGTTGGCAGGTGTTGTGAACTCCTCCAGGGAGGTGACTGTCATTCTGACAAGGGTCTTCACATGCATG
This sequence comes from Psammomys obesus, assembly GCF_907164565.1. Lineage (NCBI taxonomy): Eukaryota > Metazoa > Chordata > Mammalia > Rodentia > Muridae > Psammomys > Psammomys obesus. Next base: position 12,445,078 of record NW_026596085.1, read on the forward strand.
TTAGGTACAGAGGAACTGAGTGCTTCTTACTCCCCAGTGACCACTGGATGAGGCCAATTATGCCGCATGGTTCATGATGTCTGTCCCCAGCTCCCAGCTTGGATGTCACAGAAGTATGACAAAGATTAGAAGTCCATGTCCACATATGGCCTAGTGTTATAGAATGGCCACCGTAGGGCCTGACCCCAAGGCCAGGACTCTGCTTTGCTGCTCCCAAACCATTCTGGAAGTGAGTAGAAGGAGGGTGACTGGACAAGGTTCTGGGAGAGCACTCCACACTGTCTATGAGACCACACAAAGGACCTGTAAGCCTTTCTGGGCTTATGTAGTAGCAGTGGCAGAGGGAGGTAGGGGGTGATGGGGGCCATTATGGGTTTTCAATGTCAGTCTTTGATGCAGGAGGCTAACTAGAAGGCCTGAGTGTCAAAGATTTATGGCTGGCTGAGACTCTGCCCCCATAGTTCTAAGTGTCTATGATTCATATGTCACTGACTGTCACAGTGCCATCTCAGCAGTATGGCCCTCTGTGTTCCATGTGTGTGCCCATTAGATCTGACTTGAAACCAGGCATGGCCAGAGCTGGTTATAAATCTTACCTCCTAGGGCCGCAGGCCTTTAAGCAACATCACAACTCACTTTTCCACTAACCCTAACCTCATACCCCTCTTCCCAGTTGTCCAGCCGAACACTACTCTTCCCGGTCCTGAATGTCCCCGGGTACTTATGATTAGCTACAGTCCCTATCAGCACAATCCAAGGTCTGCCTTTTCAGCTGGACCGGAGGCCAAGTGTCCTGCCCACACAGGCCAGAGAGACCTACCACAGAGCACAGACTGTGCAGGGACAAGCAGCTGGGAGCCCAGCATCTTTCTGCTTGGTTTGGACTGAGAGCCACAGGAGGCTGACTTGTAGTTAACCCTAGACTGGCATCCTTCAGCCACCTGCACATTCCCATACTCTCCTGCACTGCTGACACTGAATGAGGATTGTGAAGTCCCCAGAGGCTGCACTCAAGGACAGAGCGAGCACAGACCACAGAAAGAAGGTAGATATATGGCAAAGCTTAGCATACACTGAGTTATGATCCCAGACAGGTAACCTGTGGCCACCTGACAAACTGACCAGTTGGTGTTGACTGTTCACTGGTCCTCCTGTATAACCCAGGCTTTCAGTGCTATAGCCCTAAGATACAGCAAGGTCCAAAGGGGGCTGAGAAAATGGCAGAGTCCACAGGGCCCCAGAGAGGTGTCTGCAGTTTGAAGACCTTGTGACTAAGTCACTCTGTGGCACAGATCCCATGTCTAGGAAGAGTCCTGGCATTGTTCTGCCCATGGTTGTAGCTTGGAGGTACCTGGTCCAACAAGAAGTGAATAGTAGGGTCACCTCTCTTACCCAAGCCCTGGCATAGTGCCATGCTGGGATACAGTTCTACCTCTACACATTCCTTGCCTTATACCCTAGAAATCACCATGTCACAGTGTTCTGAGGACAGCCAGCCAGACCTGGAAGAAATGCAGGAAGCCTTCCTGGCCCTATGAGATGCTTCTCAATTTACCTGGGTACCACATACTGGATTTGGGCCATGACAAACACCAACTTTCCACCCTGCTAACAGCAGGACACAAGAGACCTTCCAGGGTATCCAGGCTTGTTGGGGTCCTCTGAACATCTCATAAAGGTTCAAGTCCTGTGAGCATCTGGTATGAGTTGGGCCTGTCTATCTCCTGCTCACTGTCATCACTTCAGTCCTGTCTTACCTGGCCTCACTTTCAGCTCCATCCTCTAGAAGGGCACCACAGAGGGCTTTTATCCTGATACCCACCCCTGCCAGTGACTGAAGCGTCCTGACAAGGTCTTTAAGCTGAAGTCAGACAGGAAAACTACCAAAGGTTCTGGCAGAAATGACTTGGGAGCTCAGCCCACCCTCACATCCCCTCCCAGATAGGTAGCTGTTTACTCTGACCACAGTGCCCTCTTTCTTGGAGGTCTGACATGACACTAAATCAAGGGTGGTGCTAGTGTCTTCCCGACCCAGACAGAGGAGGCACCTCTGTGTCCCTATTCTGAGTTCCACTGTGTGCTGACCACAGTTCACAGGCTGCTGCTGCTGCCCTGTTGAATTCTCAGCTGTGCAATGGGGCTGTGGCTCTGTCAGTTAGTGTGCAGATAGGCACTGAACTCAGCTTAGAGGTAAAACAGCTCATGCCAGCTGAGGAAAGCCCTGTCCTAATCCAATTTCTGTCATCAAGGCAGGAACTCAGGGCAGTGAGTTACGCCACACCCATAATGAAGAGCAAAGACAAATGAGTGCCTGATGCCCATCTGCTTGTAGAGTTTCAGGACTCAATTCTCCTCTTGTAGAGTTCAGGACTCTGCCTAGGGAGTAGCACTGCCCACAGTAGACTGGAATTTTCTATATCCATTACCTTTTTAATACAATCCCCCATTGACACAGCCACAAGCAAACCCAATGTAGCTGATCTATCCCTGAGACTTCTCAGATGATTCTAGGCTGTGTCAAGTTGACAAAGCTAGCAAGCACCAGCCCCAAATGCCAGGCCTTCTTAAGGAGGCACCCTATGTGAGGACTCCTGGGGCTGGCCCTGTTTACTCTGCACTGCGTAACCAGGTTTGGTTCACTTTCCTGGTATCATCTCTAGGATTCCCAAGTCCAAGATTGATGATGCTTCCCTCCAACTAGCCAGCATTTTCATCCTCTCTAAGGTGGACAGCTAGGTTTGCCTTTAACTCGGACACAGCAAAAGCAGCACGCATAAACAACCTTTCTGCTCTTCCCATAGGTCTGACTTTGTCACCCTCATTAAGAGTTTCGTGTGACACTGTGGTGAGGAAGTGTCGGTCTCCTGGAGGGGCACACTGTTCTGAGTGGGAGAAACCACAGAAAGTCCCTGGTAAAAGCAGGAAGTGTGAGCGGCACTCGGCAGCAGCCTGTGCCCTGCAATCTCGTTCCTTTTCTGGATTCTTTCATCTTCTGAAAGAAAACAGAACTCACCAGGAGCCAGGGTCTCACACCTGTCAAGCTTCAGATCCACAGACAGCTGGCAGAGTTCGTGGCTCAATTTAGAATCATGAAACATGGCTGGGAATGGTGGCACATGCTCTTCATCCCAGCAATCAGAAAACATTAGCAGCATGGACTAAGATGGGTTTGTTCCAGACACCCAGTGAATGTTCTGGGGGTCAGAATGCTCAGGGCCCTGAGACCTGCAGACCTTTTGTTTAAGTCTGGGTGGTGGAGCACATCTGGCCAGGGCTGGGCAACAATGGAAAGCCTTATCCTTCGGTGTTGTGCTCTTCTGGTGTCCACTACTGGCTTGTCTAGTCTCAGCCCACCAACTCACAACTTACATGAGTCTAATGCAGTGGTTCTCAACCTGTGGGTCTGGACCCCTTTGGGAGTCACATATCAGATATTGAGCAAATTTACAGTTATGAAGTAGCAATGAAAAATAATTTTATGGTGGGAGGTCACCACAACATGAGGAACTGCATTAAAGGGTCACAGCATTAGGAAGGTTGGGAACAACTGGTATATGGCATCAAGCCCTAAATTCATGGTGACCACCAGGCTTCAGAGATGAGGCCCAGGATACCTTTTTATGATTTTCCTAGTCTGTTCTTAACCAGCTGGGCTACCCTGCTGTACAGGAGGGGCAAAGGCTCGCCCCATTCCCAGGGCAGAATGTCCCTTCCAGGCCCAGTGCTGTGCTGCACATTGCTTTTTCAACATATGGTTGGTACCCAAAGTTGGCCTCCTTGTACCTCAGTTTCTCCAGGTCCAAACATATCTCCATCATCAGTTAGTGTTTACTAATGGTGAGATCTGAGAGCCTGTAGAAGGTGGCAGCCCATGTTGAGAAAGACAATAGCTGATGTTCTGAGACCTCTCTTGCCCTCCTTTCTGGGGTGTGTCCATCCCCCTATCTTGGGGCGTCTCTTTTCTGACTACTACTGCAGTGCTGGTGCAGTGAGTGGGGAGTCCAGCCTTCAAACCTTCATGACAAATGGGTTCCACTCTGGCCTTGCCTGCCTGTTATTCACATCTGGGAAGGGGGACAAGTGCCAGTTGGAACAAGACCTTTGTCTCAGGAGAGAAGTCTGCCCACGTCCAGAAGGTACCATTTCCTGATGGGACACCAAGTAGGGAGTCCTACACCCACCACTGTCACTCAGCTCCTGTGAATACATACTGGGCCACAAGAGACGCCCTAGTGGGATAAGGACAAGAAAGGGCAGCCAGCAACCTGCTCTGCTCATTTCACCCAGGGGAGAATGGCCAGAGTGAGATACCACCAGAAGCAAAGCAGGCAGCTGTCCAGATATCACATCCGGGGTTACAGGATGGGCTCAGGGCAACAGAGCCACTTAGTAGTCAGGAGGTCACTTTGACATCTTGTAGACTCCAGCTCGACACTCATAGTGACTGTGGTGGACTGAAGGCACACATGACAATAGGCACCGCCTTGCTTTGAAGTAAATGGATAGGCATTTGCTGAAAATGGAAATAGGGTTCATTCAAAGGCCCTGTCCAGGTCATTTCTGCAGTCAACACACAGGGTTGGGCCTGGGAGTAATAAGCACCATGTGTACTCTGACGGCATGCCAGAAACTGTGTGAGGGGCCCGATGGGTCACTGTGCATGGCAAAGATGTCTTCCTGAATAAAGAACCTCCACAGAGCTGGGTATGGAGTCACTTGTACTCAGATTCAAGGCATTCAGATACCCTATCTGGCTGACGATGGTTCTAAGAACACAGCAGTTACCTCCTGCCCATCCAGCCTGGTTGAGAATGCAGCAGGACACCCATGGCTAGCGGGGAAGAGCCGGATCAGATCTGCACCTTCAGACAGGAGGTGTGTAACATACTTAGCTTTAGGAGAACTTAGCTTGTTCTGTTTGCAGAGGGGCTTTGCTCAGGGCTACCTAAGTGGAAACGGACTAACACACGGTAGCAGAAGCAACTGCACGGCTCAGGAAAGGCACGGGGCTTAAGTGCCTGGTCCCAGTCTCCAAACGTGGAAAGGCTCCATATTTGGTCTTGCTTTGAGTCCAAGTGGAGACCTGAGGTAAGCAGCACCACCCTGTCACCCGAGTGCCAGCACCCACCTGCACGACCCAAAGGCTCTCTCCCAGGAAGTATCGGAGTCTACTCAGAACAGACCCTCCCAACAGCCAAACACGATAGCTATGGAAAGTGACCCAGACGCAATGCCACCACACAGTACAGGCAGATCTCAATACAGGGCCACACCCTCAAACTGCCCAATGGCAAACAGCAGCCCTGATAAAATTAGCAAGTAACACCCCCCAAAACTAATCAAAATGGGGTGTGATCACCGAAGCAGTACAGAGCCCACTGGGACCCAGAGCTATGTTCAGGAGTCGTAGGAGGCTCTGAGGAAGCCCGGAGGCTTGCCCGAGGAATCTGCCCACGGTTATTCATCCTTCCATCAAATATTTATTGATCTTCCATAAACAAACTCCTTAATAAGGAGGGAACCAGAGAGGAGCGGAGGCGAATTCTCTTCTCAGGGAGAGGGCTCTGCATGTGCAGCTAGTCTTGGAGAAAAGCTGCAGTTGTGGGGATGCCAGGATGCTACATGGGCTCTCATGCCTCCGTGACTAGGAGCAGAGGTTGTGCCTAATTACTCTTGGTCCCCTCAGAAGGTTATGATCTATCTACCATGACCTTGATGGTTCTAACTGAGGTAATCAAGGCAAGATATAGTACCACGGGATTTTGGAGGGCCCTAATCAAACCACTGGTGTTGGTACAAGGGCGGGACTTGAGGTTTGAAGATATAGACAGGACCATTAGCAACAGCCACATGGGGCCAGAGGTGTAGACTGAAATGATGCAGTCATGAGTCCAGGACTATTGCCACCAATAGTGGCAAGATGGGAACGGTTTTCTTCCCTGTAGGCTACAAAGGGAGTACACACCCTCATCTCAGAGTTGTGCATTCAGAACTGTTACAAGGTAAGTTTTGGCTGTTAGAGGCCTTCCATCTGTACCAAAGGGGGCTCCCACACTGTCACCACATGGACCCCACAAAACCAGGCAGGACGCAGGTGCTACAGGCCCTTGCATCTGAGATGGGTTGGGGTGTTCCTGCTGAATTAGATTAGCATCCTCCACTTCAGGGTCTCTAGGTAGTATCTTAACTATGGGTCAAGGGCTGTACTTGGCTGATTATGGAAACAGGTACCCCTGCTAGCTTCCACAATGAAGCACAGCGATCAGGATGCTTACAGTTCTCAACCTGTTGATTACACCCCCCCCATGGGGGTCATATGTCAGATATTTGCAGTATGATTCGGAACAGCAACAAAATTACACTTATGAAGTATCAATGAGATAATTTCATGATTGGGGGTTGCCATAACACCAGGAACTGTTAGTAGAAGCCTTTCCAACATCTGGGGGTTCCCACATCCTCTAACACCTGAACACCCAGAAGGCTGCATTGCATGCTCTGAACAGCTCAGGTCCTGATCTCCACTGTGCACGGCACCAGCCATTCCCTGTTCTCCTTGCTGCAGCAATGGGACCTCACTGACTTCTTTCTGGCCCTCTTCTAGATCCCAAGATTCCCTTTGATCTACTAATATGGACCCTTCCAGGCAAGAGAAATGGCAATCAAGGTGAACATCTTACAGTGCTGATTAATAGCCAGCAGAAGGGTGGGAGGCCACCCACAAGCACACACAGAGGAGGACAGGGATGGGGTTGTAAAGAGTCAGCACCTTTAAGTCCTCTGTCTACCGCCAAGCAGGCCCTGCAAAAGCAGTTGATTAAAGACAGAGATGGGTCTGCAGTCCCAGGTGACTAGCCCCGACCCAGGGCTGAGTCCACAGATCAGAGTACATGACCCTCACACAAAGGGACAGGACAAGGATGGATGAGAACAGGCCGTGAGGAAAGGAGAGACAGGCAGCCAAGAACACACTCAGAGAGATGGACAAAAGACCACATGCCTCTCCCTCAGATCTTCCTTAACCTGAAATCATCAACCATCTAATCCTGAGCTGTGAGCTCCAGATATAGAGGTGACTAGTGCACCTGAGGTAACTCTCTATCTGTCACCACTGTGGTGTGTGCTACCAGACTGCTGAAGGACACTGTGGCTGGACACATGTACTAACCCCAACCTAGGCTGGACTGCAAGTAGAAGAGCAGGAGCCAAACACACCCAAGAGGCAGGAAATCACCAAATTCGGAGCTGAAATCACTAAAATAAAGGCTAAGAGAACAACACAAAGAATCAATAAAGCAAAACAAAAAAATAGTTCATTGAGAAAACCTGCAAAATAGACAAACCCTTAGTCAAACTAACTAACAGACATAGAAAGAATATCCAAATTAAAAAAGAAATCAGAAACAAAAAGAGGGACATTATAAGAGGCACCAAGAAAATCCAAAGAATCCTTAAGTCATACTTTAAAAACCTGAACTCCACAAAATTGGAAAATCTAAATGAAGTGGACAGATTTCTTAACACATACCACTTACCAAAGTTAAATCAAGATCAAATAAACAATTTAGAGAGACCTATAACTCCAAAGGAAATAGAAGCAGTCATCAAAAGCTCCCTGACCCTCCCCCCCACCAAAAAAAGAAAGCCCAGGGCCAGATGGTTTTAGCACAGAATTCTACCAGACTTTCAAAGAAAAGCTAATATCCTCAAACTAGTCCACAAAGTAGAAACCGAAGGAACACTGCCAAACCCATTTTAAGAGGCCACAGTCACCCTGATACTCAAACCACACAAAGACTCAACAAAGAAAACGAATTACAGACCAATTTCCTTCATGAACATTGGTGCAAAAATAGCCAATAAAATTCTCACAAACTGAAGCCAACATCACTTTAAAAAGATCAAGTAGGCTTCACTTCAGGGATGCAGGGAGGGTTCAACATACAAAAATCTGTCAATGTAATCCCCATTTTTGAACTCAGTTTTTATTTGGGGTTCCTTAAAGCCTCTCCCTCTCTCCCAGCAACCCTTTAAACCTAGGTAAGAGAAGGAAGGTTAGTGGGGAGACAGGGCTCAGACCTGTTTACTTCTCCCGGTTGTTGAGGGGTGATGGGTTCTTTTAGGACTATACCAATCTCCATCAACAGCAAATGCAGCAAGCAGTCTCCCCTGTCTACCTCCTCCAAGCTGCTGCGCCATGAAGCATCTCTCCAAGCCACCACACACCACACCTTCTCTTTCTAGGCTCTCATATTTATCCCTTAGAGTCCTAGACCAAGCCCCTCTCCATACTACACAGGCAGGCCATTACCAGCTGGCAAAGACCATGCCCTGCAGGAGGCAATTATCAGCCAAACTAAAATCCCACACTTGAGATTAAAACAAAAACATATTTAAAATAACATAAGTAAGTTTTTAAAGAAACCCAAACTTCCATTACAGTAATCCACCATATAAACAAACTGAAAAACAAAACAAAACAAAACACCAACACGTAATCATCTCATTAGATGCTGAAAAGGCCTTTGACAAAATCCAATAACCATTCATGATAAAAGTCTTGGAGAGATCAGAGATACAAGGGACATATTTAAACATAATAAAGGCAGTATACAGCAAGCCTACAGCCAACATCAAATTAAATGAAGAGAAACTTAAAGCAGTTTCATCAAAATCAGGAACAAGACAAGGCTGTCCACTCTTTCCATATCTATTCAATACAGTATCTGAAGTTCTAGCTGGAGCAATAAGATAACTAAAGGAGAACAAAGGGATACAAATTGGAATGGAAGAAGTCAAAGTAGCACTACTTGCAGATGATATGATAGTATACATAAGCAACCCCAAAAATTCTACAAGGGAACTCCTACAGCTAATAAACACCTTCAGCAAAGTGGTTGGATACAAAATGAATTTTAAAATTATCAGTAGCAGTATTCATGGAAAAATACTGACATAGTGTGTGTGTGTGTGTGTGTGTGTACCTGTGAGTGAAAGCAGGTTTGGTGCATGAGTGTGCATATATGGGAGTGGTATGTACATATATGTGCTTGCAGGTATGATACATACATGTATGGTTCATATGTGCATGCAGCACATGTGACTGTGTGGACATATGCCTGTATTTTATACACATATGTGACTGTAAGATAGTACACATACATACATATGAGTGTGAGTGTGTATGATGCCAACAAGAAGCTATTAAGTCTTCTGATCCATTAAGCAGCAATAGAAAACAAACCCACCCGGTCCAGGAAGACCTAACTTCTTATACATCTTAAATTGGAATAATGATGTTAGGTGTGAGCACATAAAGCTGTCATACCCCTAGCGTTAGCCTCCTTTCTCACTTGATTAAATGACTGTCAACAGTGAGGATGGTCTCCAGATGAGACCTATGGGGTGACATCCCTCCTCACAGAATTCACAGAATCAGAAGCAGAGGGTTGTGGAGGATGGAGGTAGATGATGAGGCCTTCTAGATGCCTTGTGGGGGGTAGAGACCCCCAAGAGAGATGAGAAAGGACTCAAGGGATGTCTGGTTCACCTTTGCTCTCTTGGATCTTGACCATGGGTTCAAGAATAAAAGCTCCTGCCCAGTGGTGAGCCTCCGGATGAAGGGTGGAATCAAATATCTTCTGCGATCAGTGGCCCTGTGACAGCTGTATATCTGGGCTCTGTGCACTTCACTGAGAGAGCTGTACCTAACCTACAGAGGAGCTAGACAGCTGAGTATCCTGCTTCCTCTAAGAGTTGAGTTGAGAGTAATCACTGTGTCCTAGGCCTTTAGAATAGTGGCCACATGTCTTCGTAAACCACAACCCCGACCTCTGAAACATTCAAGAAAGGTACTCCATTTCCCCAGTAGGCAGAGGAGATGGCTTTGAGTTATGAGGCCACCTTCAGGCCCACTGTAACCTACCACCTGTCCCTATTAGCCTCAGTTTTACTGAATCCTGGGTAGGGGAGAAGGTGGATTTTCTGTTTCAGGAAGCCTGGAGGCCATAAGCAAGCCATTCATGGTGAGGAGAGTCCTGGCCCCTCTAGGCTGAGGCCATTTCCCTCATCTCTCAGTCTTGCACAATCCCATTTGGACTATGAAGTGAGGCTCCAGCCTTTGTAATGGCCGTACAACAGGAGGATGGGGCATGTGGCGATGTTTTCCCTGACCTGGATGTGGTCCATTGCTGTAGAGGCCCAGACTCATCTCCATCTAATGCCTCAGGTAACCTAGTACTACCTGGAGTGGGGGTCCTGCTTCTAACCTCCCATGCCTCCATTCCTTTGGAGATGGACCAAGGAGCCTTGACAAGTGAAGGACATGCATTGTGACTTGACCCTTTAACCCTTTATCCTCAGCCATGATGCAGCTCTGCCATGCCTATCACTCTGCTGGGACAGAACCTGTCTAACACCTGGCCCCTCTGTCAGTCTGGAAAACAAGACTCGGCCAAAGTCACAGAGGTCAACTGAGGCTGCTCAGCTATTAGCTATCCACAGATATATGTCTGAGCCCTGTTACAACAGAACCACTGTGGCCAATCAGTGGTTGCATGGCCAGTATGTTTCTGCAGCCCATCATCTACATGGCCATTTCCAAGGTCCCTTCTCATGTCCCTTTCTACTCAGGATAGCCACTAGGGGCAGTGTGGCCACATCTTTGTGGCAAGATTTCAGAGCTCTGAGCAGGTTACAAGAGATCCAGAAGCCCTCTGTGGCAGATTCCAAGGTTGTTTCCTGTTTTCTTCTGGCTCTCAGAGGCCCTCTATAGCAGGTTCCGAGGTTGTTTCCTATTTTCTTTTTCTTCTGATGTCCATCCTCTTTGCCTTTCAGGATGTGCTCGTTGATCACCTCCCCCTGAGGGGGGAGCAGCCTTACCAGGCTACAGTAGAGGACAATGCAGCCACTTTTGATGAGAACTGATAGACTAAGATCAGAAAGGAGAGGAGAACCTCCCCTATCAGTGGACTTGGGGAGTGGCATGCATGCAGAAAGGGGAGGGAGGGTGGGATCGGGAGGGGAGGAGGGAGGGGCTTATGGGGGGATACAAAATAAATAAAGTGTAATTAATAAAAAAATAAAAAAGAGATCCAGAATATATAAAGAACTCAAAAAGTTAAAAAGCAACAAATCAAGTAATCAAATTAAAAAAAAACAGGGTACAAAGCTAAACAGAGAATTCTCAATAGAGGAATATCGAATGGCTGAAGAACACTTAAAGAAGTGATCAACATTCTTAGTCATCAGGGAAATGCAAATCAAAACAACCGAGATTTCACCTTACACCCATCAGAATGGCTAAGATGAAAAACTCGAGTGACAACACATGCTGGAGAGGTTGTGGAGAAAGGGGAACCCTCCTCCACTGCTGGTGGGAATGTAAACTCATACAACCACTCTGGAAATCAATCTGGCACTTTCTCAGACAATTAGGAATAGCCCTTCCTCAAGCTCCAGCTGTACCACTCCTAGGCAAGAACACAAAAAGGACATTTGCTCAACCATGTTTGTAACAGCTTTATTTGTAATAGCCAGAAGCAGGAAACAACCCAGATGCCCCCCAACTGAAGAATGGATGCAGAAATTGTGGTATATCTACAGAATAGAATATTACTAAGCAATAAAAAAATAAGGAAATCATGAAATTTGCAGGTAAATAGTGGGAACTGGAAAAGATCATCCTGAGTGAGGTATCCCAGAAGCAGAAAGACACACAGGGTATACACTCACTCATAAGTGGATATTATACATATAATATAGGATAAACCTACTAAAATCTGTACACCTAAAGAAACTAATCAAGAAGGAGGACTCTGGCTAAAATGCTCAATCCCCATTCAGAAAGGCAAAGAGGATGGACATCAGAAGAAGGAGAAAACAGGGAACAGGACAGGAGCCTGCCATAGAGGGCCTCTGAAAGGCTCTACCCTGCAGGGTATCTTATGAAAGAAGTGGGAAATAGTAAGACCGAGAGAGGACAGGAGCTCCACAAGGAGAGCAAAGAACCAAAAAATCTGGGCACAGGGGTCTTTTCAGTGACTGATACTCTAACCAAGGACCATGCATGGAGATAACCTAGAACCCCTGCACAGATGTAGCCCATGGCAGTTCAGACCAAGTGGGTTCCATAGTAATGGTAACAGGGATTGTCTCTGACATAAACTGATTGGCCTGTTCTTTGATCACCTTCCCCTGAGGGGGGAGCAGCCTTACCAGGCCACAGAGGAAGACAATGCAGCCACTCCTGATGAGACCTGATAGACTAAGATCAGAAGGAAGGAGAGGAAGACCTCACCTATCAGTGGACTTGGGGAGGGACATGCATGGAGAATGGAGAGGCAGGGTGAGATTGGGAGGGGAAGAGGGAGGAAGCTACAGGTGGGATACAAAGTGAATAAAGTGTAATTAATAAAAATTTAAAAGAAAGATGGTATGGTCCCATTAAGCTGGTCTCCACAACACTGCAGTCCATCACAAAAGGTTTCCTAAGTTCGGGCTTGTAAAAGTAACTTTTACTCACCTTTTTCAATTGTCTCAGAGGCTTACTGCCTCTTTCTACTAACTCTTTCTACTGCCTCTTTCTACTAACTGGAAGCTTCTAGCCTCTGTACAATCTATCCTAGGCCTAGAATGTTTTCAGCTGCTGAGCCTTATTGCTGAATAATCTCACTATTTCCTGTTCTTACGGAGCTCTGGGATAGCTGGTTCAACTCAGCTGTTCTGGCTTAAACTCTTCTACTAGCTAATGTATTCAATCTGGCTTTTCTCTCAGCCTCTGAATTGCTCTGCTTGGCCTCAAACTAACTCCAGCAATCTGCTCTAATCTTCTGGTTCCTTCTCAGTCTCTAGTTTGTTCAGTCTTCAACTGAATTCTCTCTCTATAACCTGTCTCTGTATATTTGTCCTGGTAAAACTGTCTCCCCTCCCTCTGCATTGCCCTTTAAGTAACCTCCCTTTCCTCTCTCTTCTCTTGAATGTTGGGAATACATTATTCTGCCAAATCTTACCTTTTCTGCTACTCAATGAGGCATCACTTTCAAACATGGGTGCTTCCTTCTACAAACTACCTGCCTTCATTGTACCACCTTGCCTAAGCTTTTCTTTATCTGATACTTCCTCTGTACTAGGCTAACCTTGAACTCAGAGATCTGCCTGCCTCTGGCTCTGGGATTAAAGGCATGTTTGTATTCTACCTGGATCACACAGACCTAGAAGTCTTTGGATCTGGTCTCTTGCCAGAGCAGGCATGTTCTGAACTGAAATTCCTCTACACAGGTTGGGTGAGACGATGCAGAGCGAGTCTCCATAGATGCAGCAGACAACATATACATTTCCTTCAGAGCCATTTTACCGAAATAGGTCTAACTCTCTCGCATTTAATCATGAATTGTGTTAAGCCAACGGATTTCAGTATATTCACGGGGCCAGGTGATCGCCAGTACAGTCTGGTTTAGCTTAACTTTGTCTCCTCAACGAGGCAGCATGCCATCAGCCATCACCCACTTCCCTTACAAGCTTCTGGGATTTTCCTATCCTTGTGGTCTGGACATTTTACAGAGGCAGAGACATGCAATGAGGACTCAGGCTTGGCTTCTTCTACGCAGTATGAAGCGTGCAAGGTGCACCACATGGCAGCAAGCATCAGCACCCTCAACTCTTCACAGGGTTGCAGTTACTAACCCACCAGCCACTGACGGACACCTGACCGTTTCCATCTCCTGGCTGTTTGAACAACGTCACAGCGAACAGGTGTGCACGTGTGCAGACAGGCATTCCTCTTCTGTGGGTAGAAAGGCCCAAGGAGGAGGGTTGGGGTCCTGTGCCAACTCTAGGCTCATCTTTCTGATCAATGGCTACACTGGGTTCCATGTGCCTTAAGCACTTCTCTCTGGTTATCCAGATGGATGCGGTCCATACGCCTTCCAGAAGACTGATGGGTTTCTACATACTAGCATCTTCCAGAAGGTCACAGAGGGAGCTGGAAGGAGCCAAAACGTCTCTGATAACTGGAACCTCATTTGTGTTTTTATCAGCCATTGTCTAAGAAGAATCTCTACATTTCTTTCGCATTCCTGTTTCGTATTGTAGGAATTCGCTAGTCACACACCTTACCCCCTGTCCTCTGGGGACTGTCTCTGCACCTCACAGTAAGCCTGCCCTAACAACAATTCCAACCAATCTCCAGATTACCACGGCTCTACCTATATTTTTTCAGCTTTATGATGGGTTACAGATCAAAATATTTTCAGTGGAACAAATATCTGGAACACTGATTTTTGACAGGAAGTGGGGAGTGGGCTGGTGATTAAACCCAGGGCACTATGCATCGTAGGCAAATGCTCTGCCATGGAGTTGTACCTTCAGCCCATAGGTTTCTCCCAGGCGAGAGAGCTGCAATGCTTGGCAGCTGCAGTACATAAGCTTTTCCACGGAGCTAGGCTGCAAGAGCGGTCAGGTGCACTCAGGAATCTGACACTTTTGGTATTTGCTGTATTCAGAGAGAACACTGGCCAGCTCATGGTATCAGGGAGCATGATCTGAGGCTATGGATTTTGCAGACTAGGTTTGAGCTTGCATCCTTCTTCCTGCCTCTGAACTTGGTTCAGTGCTCATCTGTGCTTTGTCTCCACCACCTCCATTTCGTCACATTCTGCAATCCCTAGGGAATTTCATTTGGAACACAGTGTGTGATGCGGACCCAATCTGACTTCCCCCCGAAATACTAAGGCAACCCTCCCAGCAACTGCTGATGCTCTGAAATGCTGATGTATCCCAGCTGAAGTTCTTAGGAACACCTAGCTCTATTTTAGACCTGTTCCTTGGGACAGGAGACTACTATCTCCTGTAACAAGATCTAACCACTGCCAGGCTTTAATCAAGAGCCCGGGACTTTGTCAACATGGCTCTCACATCATCTCATGTGGGACAGTGGCAGAACCAGGGCTCAGGTCTGGCTAGATCCTCAAGCCCAGAATCAGGTACCCCTGTATGACCTTTGGATCCATGCCAACACTGGAGTCATGTGTCTGCTGCAGCAGGGCATCCCCGCTGGGCACCCCTGTGCATCCCTCTGGCTGAACTACACTGTGAAGTAGTAAACGAACTGAGCTACATTGTAAAGTCCCAAATGATTTTATCAGAGATTTAATGGAAATTATAGCATCAGATGTGTGAATGAGCATGAACGAACCCTCCCAAGGCTTTATCTACAAACAGAGCAGCTGGGTCTGGTCTAGGGATCACTGCTTGTCAAACGCCTACACTACAGGGTGTGTATGGGTACATAACACTCAACATTGAATACACTGACTACGGGTCCAATTTATTACTTCTGAGTCATCCAGCCAAGTTTCTGAGGCTCACGAAGTTTGCATTTCTCATCTCAGATACTCATAGCACTGGGTTTGGTTTTCAAGAACGTCCAGTGAGTGGTCGGTGGTGGTGCTGGCCTCAGTTCCTGACTGGGCAACCTCCAGGTCTGTACCTGCCTGCAGGGCAATCAAGGCCTCTGGTTTACATGGACCCAACACAGGGCAGGGAATACCAGACCAGTCAGGCTGAAGTCTGAGGCTTCTGGTGCTGTTCATTTGATTTTCACTATTTGCAAGTATAATTATGATGTGCCCAGTGCTTTTCAGGTACGTTGGCTGCAGGAGAAACTCTGTTTTTTGTTTGTTTGTTTGTTTGTTTGTGTTTTGGTTTGTTTGTTGTGTTCTGTCAACAACATATCATGGTCTTTCATACTACCTGACTTTGAAATTCTAAAGTACAACTTCATTTCTTATACAAACCCTACATTATGGCCACTGGCTTTAATCTTACTTTTCAAGGACTGTGAAGTTCAGGGTGCGGTGGTCTCTTGTGGGAATAGATGATATGTGTTGAATACAACAATGCCATTGGCAAAGGCATGCTGCAGCAGGAACCCAGATGAATCTGCAGCATCTCAGATGGCTGAGGACTCAGGCTCCAGGGGTACTCAGCTGGGTCAGTCCTGTGCCCAGCATTCCCTGCAACACCAGCCCTCAGTCTTCATAAATATGAGCATTCTTGCTTTTCCTTCTTGAGGATACACCTGCGATCAGGGCTTCTATGGCTCCTGAAACAGGCCCAGCAGTTTTCCTTATTTCTCAGTATTTAGGTGGAAGAGTCCTGTATGTAAATGTGTTCATCAAATCTCTCTGCCTAGAAAGTTTACTGGAGATTATTAACATCTTTCTCCTCTCTGATATGTTTGGTAATATTCTGTACAGGAAAAAAAAAACATGCATGTCATCAAAGCATCTGGATCTTGATGAATATAGTGGTGGTTACTGAGCATCTGAACAGAATGAAGGTGAGACCTTCTACATTTACTTTTTGGCTTTAAAAAATGTGGGCCAGACAGAAGTAAAAAACAAACAAACAAACAAAAACTGTGTCTTTTTGATATAAAATTATCAAAGATATAGCAACGAAATCTACAGGTTTCTCTTTAAGCTAATTAATAATTTCAGTGCTAATTTTTCCTCTGTTTGGAGGGTGTTTCCCCACAAATTTAGTTTTAGTTTTAATTTTCATTGTTTCTTATTTGTAAAGACACACTAGCTCATACCAAGAACATCTTTTACTGGACATGCCGAGTTCTTTCTGCTTCATCCTAAATGGTATGCTTGTATGATTGCCCAGCATATGCTGCCCTGGACAGGTGATGGCTCACTTGTGGCACCAGCTCTGGAGGTGGCATCCTGCTTATTTTATATGGACACAGACTGAGGCCCTGAGAGCCAGGTCACCTGAGTTGGCCTGAGAAGCTGATAGAAGGTAACATGGCTTCAACTCTCTGTGGCCTTAAGAAAGCACAGCTCCATGATTTAGAGTTGAAAGGAAAGCTGATGCCCCTCTTCCACCTGGGGCTTAAAGATACTCTTGTAGAGATTTTGAAAATGATAACACATTAGCAGCAGCCTTGTTCATACACAATTTTCCATAGATGACTGCGAAAACATTTGTGGAAAGGTGGGTTTCATGCCCTGCTTCCCCCTACTCCTACTCTTGCTGAAAATTATTTGATCTCCAAGCAGAACTGACAGACCCCATGTTACTTCAACTTCAAACACTAATTCTGTTCATTTTATGTGCAGTCATGCTCCCTGACATGCTGTCAGCTGTAGAGGTCCCAAACATTACTCATTATTATTTCAACTTGAACTACAATGTACAAACAAATATATGTCATTACGTAACTGTACCGACACATGACATCACAATGTTCCAATTTCTTATATTTCACCTCCTGCTCGCCTTTCAATTCTATCACTTGCTATAGCTTTCTTTATTCTTTATTCTTCACTGTAAACTTTTCCTGTGTTGCTTAGAGTGCCTTCAGAAAACTCTAAACAGTTGCTATTTTGAACAAATGACCCGGAAGTCTTTGTTGTTGTTTTTTGTTGTTGTTGTTGTTGTTGTTGTTTTTAGTTCCTTTGTACAGCAGACAAAATCGTTTTCACTTGACTGAGAATTTCCCATTCATTTGAGAACTTTATTACATCGATGCCCTGTAATAATGCTTTAGTTAAATAATGATGGAAGAAAATACACCAGTGAAGACTTTTTTTTGAATACCATCCACAAGATAACCTATCTGAGCTAGTGTCTGGAGGTGGGGAATATATTAGTAAATATGATGTTACAAAAAAAATTGTGAGCTTTGTTTTTAATGTTTTATAAAACAATCTGAGATTGTTTGGAAATTTTGGGTTCTTTTAAAATTTATTATGTATATTTTTGTCACTAATTTTTTTTCCTACGGAAATGTTCAATGTCTTTAGTCATAAGGGAAATGCAAATCAAAACAACCCTAAGATTTCACCTTACACCCATCAGAATGGCTAAGATCAAAAACTCAAGTGACAACACATGCTGGAGAGGTTGTGGAGAAAGGGGAACCCTCCTCCACTACTGGTGGGAATGTAAACTTGTACAACAACTCTGGAAAGCAATCTGGCGCTTCCTCAGACAACTAGGAATAGTGCTTCTTCAAGATCCAGCCATACCACTCCTGGGCATATATCCAAAAGAGGCTCAAGTACACAAAAAGGACATTTGCTCAACCATGTTTGTAGCAGCTTTATTTGTAATAGCCAGAAGCTGGAAACAGCCCAGATGCCCCTCAGTGGAGGCATGGATACAGAAATTGTGTACATCTACACAATGGAATATTACTCAGCAATGAAAAACAAGGAAATCATGAAATTTGCAGGTAAATGGTGGGACCTGGAAAAGATCATCCTGTGTGAGTAGTCTTTGCTTTTTTAATACAGACAGCTGGTACATTTACATTTATTGTTTTCACAGGCAGTAAGGTCCTGTCATACAGAATTATCTGTACTGGCCTCTGGCTACCCTTCTCTCCTGGCTCCACTCATTTGCATATATGCTCAGACCCCTTTTGCTCTTTTATTTGTGGTGCTTTAGCAGATTGCAGTTTTAGTTTCACTGTTAGTTTCTAATGTTTATCAAAATAAGGAGACCGTTTCTCAAAGGACTGAAGCCATCCTGGAAAATTTTGACCACAAGGAGGAATGATCTTGCACTGAGGATGGACTGGAGTAATCTTTCCCATACTTCTGCTGGATGCACTCTGGCCATCCTTAATCAACCACAGATGATACTAGAGCTTTGCAAAATCAGAGAAAATCAAGGATCAGCCCTGAGAGTTTTTATTCAATTCTATGGTCACAACAACATGCTTGCTTCAGACTGGAGATCTCACTGCCTCAGTTTCCTGAGTGCTGGGGTTTTATGTATGTGGCCATCATGCCCTGAGATTGGTGTCAGTGATAAACATCAGTCTTCCTTCAAATGAACTTTTCCATCTTCCCCTCTTGATTTCATTGATCTAAATGTATCTTTTATTCACCTTTTAAGGAACATTATGCTGGGGTATGCTTTCCCAGTCACAGAAAATCCTCCTACTTACTCCCTTTATCCAGTGCAATTTGAAATAAGGCTGAGTTCATGAAGGAGATTATGTTTTGCTCTATCTTGTCAATAGTCCTTGTGTTCTGGCTTCAGGTCTTGCTGGACTCACAAGACTGTGTCTGCATTGGTTCTGTGGATTCATGTTCTTCCATCTTTATTTTTCTTCTGTGTCACCTACATGGCTGTCACATAGGTTCCCTTCATTCATCAAACTTAGACACAACCTGTGATGTCTGATCTAGTCAAGTTTCTTCTCTAATTGGGACTTTCCTTCTGCCTGGGGGACTGGAGTATTTGTTTCTAACACGCACATTAGCCTGAAGCCCATCATTTCACTTCCTGATGCCAGGTTCTTCTCAGCAGCACCCCAATTCTCAAGCTTCATGTCCCTTCTCTGGTTTCCAAACCGGTCTCCGCCACCCTTTGTTCCATTCCTTTGATGTTTCCTGAGTTTAATATTGCTCTCACGCCGTGGTGGTTTCCATCTTCTGTTATTTGTAGCTTCAGATACACATTTGGATTCTGCTCCTATATCTTCAGTGTTCCACATGTACCATGTGTCTCTGTGGGAAAGCACAAGGGCCTGCCTTTGCTCCAAGCCCTTCTCTGCCATATCATCTCGGATTAAGGGACATGACCGTGCTCAGCTCAGAGTATCCAGGCAACATTTCTGAGGCTGCCAGTGTGAGCCCACTGGGCTGTTCCAGGGTTACATGGCTCTCTCTTCAGGACACACTCTTCACAGTTAGTGCTCATTTCCCAAAGCTCCAGCCTATGGCTGGAGCTCACCCAGCAGAGACCAAAGCTGCCACACACTCCAATGAAGCTTTGCCAAGTCTTCAGACTCCCTCTACTCCTCTGGATATGCGTTATTATCTTCTTCCAGGCTGGACCTGGGTGCTGATAAATGTGAAGAAACACTCATTTTTGTGTGACCACCAACAGGTTCCCACCAGCCAGAGGTGGCCTTAGGGATAGATTCTTGCTATTAGAAGTTTGGCTTCTGCCTCAGGTTGGTAGTTTCACTCTCTTCAGAGGTCAGAAACAGACAGGATGAGCATAGACCCTGAACTTCTCTTTGCCTCTGCTCCACACAGGAGGCTGTACCTACCAAGTAAGCTTTGAGAGCCAGAGCTCTGGAGCCTGATATTGCTCCTGCTGCAGGAGCAGACCCTACGGCATGCCCTTTGCCTTCCTGTTTTCCCACCATCGCCTACATCACATGTCCCAGTACTAAGCCCACTAAGAGCAATATGTCCTAGGGTTCTTATGCATGTTGGATCACAGTCAAAGAAGGGTTGAGAGGTGACATGTGCTGTTTTCTCTCTTGAAGAGCCCAAGGGCATCTTACATGGGGAATCGCTTCATGCCCTTAAGCCTTGATGATACTGAGAAGTCCCCATTTCAAACTTCCATGCTAACTGGAGGCTGGGAAGAAGATGAAGCGAGCCTGTTGAGCCCAGCTACTATATCAATTTACAAACTATAGATGCTTCTCCAGGGACATGGGAGAGAAGCTGAGTTCTCCTCCCAATAATTACTAAGGAGTCCCATCTCTCCCATGGTGAAGAAAAATACCAGTCTGTCTCACCTCATCTCTGGACACTTACCCACCAGTTGGCCACGTGAGACCCTAATGGCCATGGCTACGCACAGAAGATCCAACCAGAATCAAAACAACATGCTGGAGAGACGCAGGTGTACAAATAGTGCCCAGACTGTTCCCAACACAGAAATGCTTTCAAATAAAAGAGAGATGAATCCTCAGAAGAGCCTCCTTCATCTTACACAGCCACTAGAATGTGGGCAGCCAAGAATATGTGGTGTGTAAAAGGACATTATCCTTCCCTACAGAGACTTCTATTATCTCAGATGCCTTTTCCCTCCTTTTCTCATCCCAGTAACCTTTGAAGACAGCTGAGGGAACCCTCCCAAGTTCTCCCGACAGAAAACTAAGGCTTAGTGAAACCAACTGTCACAGGACACCTGTCCAGAAACACAGACATGTTTCAGTTTCCCACGTTATGGATAACTGGATCTGAAGTAGAATGTTCATTCAGTACCACAGATCAGTCCTACAATGGGGCTCTTCTCCCAAAATGTACCTAGGTGTTATTATGCATGCTGCAGGCTAAGGCTGAGATTTATGCTCCAGCGCAGGGCATGAAGCCTTTATGAGGACCTGGTGGCAGATCTGCAGTGCCATCTATACTGCTGCTGGTGATGGGGTGGATGCTGTCCTAGGACCTGATGCACCTGCTGAGTGTCTAGCTTAACAGAGAGTTGACATTTAAAGTAATGTGACAGAAACCCAATCTCATTTTAAAAGATGTATCACAGATGCTGTGCCAGAGAGTTGTATGTCAAGCTAGAGTTATCTGAAAAGAGGGAACCTCAACTGAGAAAATGCCTTCATGAGATCAAGCTGAAGGGCATTTTATTAATTAGTGGTTGATGGGAGAGGGCCCAGCCCACTGTGATTGGTACCACCCCTAGGTTCTGGTTTTATAAGTAAGCAGGCTGAGCAAGCCATGAGGAGCAAGACAGTGAGTAGCACCCCTCCATGGCATCTGCATCAGCTGCAGGTTTCTGCCCTGTTTGAGTTCCTGTCCTGACATCTTTGATGATGTGATGGCTACTGTTGGTTGTCAACTTGACTGTATCTGAAATGAACTACATTCCAGAAATGGAGAACCTGCGATCTGAATTTTGATGCTGGAAGCTGTATGTTTTAAACCCAGATATTGAGGTAGGAAGATACACCTTTAACCTGGGTCACACCTTCTGCTGGGAACCTACATAAAAACACTGAACAAAGGACGGCTTTGTTCTTTGCTTGCTTGCCCTTGCCTTGCTAGCATACCCATTCCTTCACTGGCATTGGAGCCTACTTCTTTGGGATTCCAGCATATAGAGAAGGCCAGTTAAACTACTACTAGATTCTTGGACTTTCTGCTCACAGCTAGCCATTGTTGGATTAGTTATACTTCAGCCTGTAAACCATTCCAAGAAATTCCATATATGTGTGTGTGTGTGTGTGTGTGTGTGTGTGTGTGTGTGTATCTATGCATGTGTGTATGTACGTATATTGGAGAGAGAGGGGGACAGAGAGAGACAGAGAGGGGAGAAAGAGAGAGAGATGGAGAATCATCACATAAGTTCTGTAGTCTCAGCTCTGTAGAGAACCCTGACTAATACAGATGATGAACAGAGATACAGAAGTGTAAGACAAATAAACTCTTTCCACCTCAACTCTATTTCTGGTCATGGTGTTTTGTCACAGCAATAGAAACTTAACTCACAGAAGCACCTATGCCAAAGGCTCATATTTCATTACTTCTGTAGCACGCAGAGGCTACTGCCAAGGGTCCACCACCAGCACAGCCCCTCCTGTTCACTCAGCACAGAGCTGGCTAAGGACAGTGAGTCACATCTGTACACCCAAACACTAAGGACCAACTCAGGGATCCTGGAGCCTGAAACCAAGGGACAGCCTGGTTCAGGGACAGAGCTTACAGAGGTGTTAGGAGGCGTGGCCCTAACAGCTTCCATGATGAACACACAGATGCTAACTCATCTTTCAGCTTTAAACTCGATATTCTCACTATTGCTGATATAGCTGAGACCTGCATATACTCCTGTCCTTAAAAAAAAAAGAACACTATTTCTACCCAAGAGAGCCCAAGGCCAAGTTCATACAACACAGAGAAACATACTGAAGCACTCTGCCAGCATTACCTGTTAAGATGGCATTAAGCCCCTTTCTGAGGAAAGCAGGCTTATCTGTTGGAGACTCATGCCTGGCCCAGGAGGTGGCAGCGGTCTGGGGTGCCACATCTGAGGGTGGTCACCTGGGTATCAACTTTACTGTGTACAGGACAGCTTGAAGGGAGTATCTGAGTGTATCATTCTGGGCTATATTTAAGAGGTAACTTCAGAGTCTTCTCACAAGCCTCTAATGAAATTTTCTGGAACGTTTCCTAGCATGAGTTCCATGAGCAGGCTTGCTCGAGTCTAGGGGGCATCGAGGCCATGGAAGGGGGTTGCTCAGAACATGACAGCCCATGAAAACTTTACATCCAGGTGCTTTACCTTTTCCATGGTTACATTCAAAACAGTAAGTGTTCAGAATGCTGAAAGGTTGAGGCTTGAAGGGGGCCCCTGCAAGAACAAGATCTGGTGGTGGTTCCATGCCCAGCTTCCATTCCTGGAGAACATGTCATCTAGTCACGGGGGCTGCTGCATTTCTCAGCTGTGTCTATGTGACATAAGTACTGCAAAACCAAAAACTGGCACCACCTTAGCTGTTCTAAGCAGCGCAGTATGCACCAAGATAATAAAGTGTATTCAATAAGCACCAGCGACTGACCCCTCCAGAGAGCTGTGAGGGTTTCAATACCTTCTTAATATAGGGGGCTATGTGCTGAGTCAGCCCTACACCCTTAGCCTCCAATGTACAGCCACTGTGCTTGAGAGACAAGGAAAGGGACAGACAGGGAGACAGGGTTGCGGAGACAGGAAGAGGCTGAGCATGTGGCCCAGTTTCACAGGGAACTAGATTCCCTTGGCCTACTCTGGGAACACGAACCTTAAACAGACCCCAATCCTTATCTTCAACCTCACTGGAACCCTCAGCCATCCTGTGCCACTTTTAGGCATGCTCAGTGCCGGCCCAGTTACTGGTCATTTTCCCTATATGGAGGTAGACTCACTCCTCACTCACCTGTCTGATATGACAGGCTCTGCATCTCACCCCCCACTGAGCCAGTTTCCTCTAGTTCCAACCATTCACCATTTATGTATTTAAAACAATTCAAAGAACAACCGCTTTAAGGAAAATTGAGATGAATGCAGACCAATTACAGAAAAAGAGGGACCAGCAGTAATGCCTCTCCTTCTGTAAAATGCCGACAGAAATAATGTAGCTTGGTCAAACCAATCTGTTTTTTTGTTTCTGGGCTCATATCCACCAAGAGCATAAAGAATGTCTCTGCTTTACAATACTACTTGATGCAGCGCCACCATATACATTTTTTGTTTACGCACGAAATCTATTAAAATGTCCAGCTATTACCGTGATGATGAAAAGGGTGACTCAGAGGAGCACAGAATGGACCACACACAGATTCAAGTAATGACTCTGGTCTTCCATCACTTGTGCCAAACAAAGATGGGTTAGGGTGCAGGCGGCGGGCTCCTGAGGACTGAGCCTGCGCTGCCTGCCTCAGCGCTCACACCACTTTTTAAATCCAGTCTGCTTTGTCCTTGTGAGGACGTCACGTCCAGAAAGCATCTAAATCGATCTGAGGTGCAGGGCTGCTGGACTAGAGGCCATCCCTGCCTCAGGGTTGCAGGCACGATTTTCTCCTCCTCCTGTTCAGTGACATCCCTTTTTGGCAGTCTGCCTGCTGGAAGTATTTCATTCTGCACAGTGGCTCTCTTCTGCCCTGGTGTTTCTGGTTCTTCCTCTGTCCATGCTTCTGGTTCCCTGGGTCCTCACAGTACTGGGGCCTGGCATCAGTATTAGGAAGATGTTGGGAGCCAGGCAGATTTAAGAATGAAAGGATGTCAGTGAAATATACTTAGGTCAGCTGCATGGCAGGTGGTCTTCCGATGTGGCATTCAAACAAAGAATCTCCACAAAAGCACCCCACTGAAGGCAACCCATCCCAATGACCCCCTCGTCTTGTTCATGTGAAATACGATGAGGTCAACAGGGTGCCACCTGGAGCTGCTATCTAAGTCAGGCTGTTACAGGGAAGCAGTGTCCCCTGAGGTGACCTCACACGGCACCTCCTTTCCGGCTGTCTCCCCTTTGCTTTCTCAGGGAGTGTTCTAGATCCTTGGCCTTACCTTCTTGGCCACACAGATTCTGCTGCTCCTTTGGGGATCTTAGCCCTGACTTGGGCTAAGGAAGTCTCTTGAAGGCCCATTTTCCCAGGAAGAGCTCACGACAGGAAGGGTCCAACACACCCCATACATGTCGCCTGCTCCTGCCATTCCTACCATAATGGCTTTGAGACCAAGTGTCACTGGGAATCAGGGCCAGCGCAGGGGACATCTGGAATGAGAGCCCAGGTTGGCTTGGCATGCTTCTGGAATCAAAGATGTAAATGTTGTGGGGGAGTGGCTTAGTACCTTAGTGAACAGGTAACGTGTGTTGGAGGGGGTGGCACATAAGCGTTTGCTCCCCAGTCTCATCCGTGTACAATTAACTGAATTAACTACTTGGGAAGATGGAAGACATTAAGTCAAGAGAAGACATGACACACCACATGCCATGTCCCCAAAGTCTGGGAGTTTCAGACCTAGACAGCTGCCTGCCTGCACAGATGGACATAAGCTTCAGACATCCCCAACATCAGACAGAGGGAGGAGAACCATATGAAGACAACTAGCAGGACTGAGAGACAATGGAGCCTCCAACAATCAGCAAGCTGTCGGCCTTAGAAAATGCCTCTGGCATGGCATGGCTTCACAATGAGGAGTAAAACAGTCATAGGCTCCAGGTAGGGGTGTGGACAGGGCAGATGCAGGGTGACTAGGGCTCCCCAGGGTGGCTAAAAGGCACCCCCTTGCTGCTCACATTTGGCCAGCCACTTGGAGATCAAGACACCTCTTCCCTTCCTTTCAAACAAAGCTAGGTATTGACACAGGCTGGCCTTGTCCTCAAGGAGTCCTGAGCTCTGGTAGCAGCTGCTACAGGGCTTGCTGCCTGCTGTGTGGGGCTGGAAAGTGACCACAAGTGTCCCTAGGAGCAGCCAGGCCTCTGGCATACACATCACATTCACCCTGATAATTCCCTATGTCAGTTCATCGTCACCGAGCTCGTGTGTGGTACACTGCAGGCCTTTCCAGGTCAAATGCTCCTTCTCGGATCAAGGTTGCTGAACTGACTCTACTGTATTTGTGTAAATGAATTGTTTGCCACTCAGATGGGCACCAGCAAATGAATTGTTTGCCACTCAGATGGGCACCAGCATGGTTCCTGTGCTTTCCTTGCTGGAGACTCACTCACTCTTGGAAATGCCCTTTCTGACTAGCTATATCAGCTGTGTTGGGTTGGGTGAGGGGCTAGGTCCAAGGTGGACATGCTTCCCTGCCTGTCCCATGGCTGATTCAGCTCATCCTTTACCCCTCAGAAGCCATGCTGAATGTACAACAAGGCTTCTCCTGAGAGCTCCTGGGCCTTTCTAGATGATGGGCAAGGCTCAGTACACAGATGTGGGACAAACTCAGGCTGGAGCAGCTGGGATAGCTCCCTCCCATTCCCAGGGATTCACTTTCCCATTTTCTTCTTCCAGAATTAAACCATTGGAAATTATCCAGATTCCTACTTGTGACCCAGGAACCTGTTCATTGCTCCTGCTTCTGGGGGTTGTCTTCTAGGTTCTAGACCCCTCCTTCTTTAGCTTCACAAGGGAAAGAGCTCAAAGCCAATGGTGAGGGCTCTAGGAGTAAGGCCTATTCTCCCTCCACACTGATAGACAAGTTTAGCAACTAGGGACCTACAGGTGAGGAGTCACATCTGGTCTCCAGCACCTGTGTCCTGCAACAGGTGGGCTAGGGACACCTAGCCAGTCTCTGTTCCCTAAGCAGCATTTCATTCTGAGGTCTGCTTGTGTGCATGCATGTGTGTGTCTCTGTGTGTATGTGTCTTCTATTGCTATGATAAACAGTGTGACCAAAAGCAACCTGGAATGGAAAGTGTTTATTTCATCCTATACTTCAGGTAACAATCTATCCTATAAGGAAATCAGACCAGAAACTCAAGGCAGGAAGCCAGAGGCAGGAACTGATGCAGGGGTCATGGAGGAATGCTACTACTACTGCCTTGCTCCCCATGACTTGCTCAGCCTGCTTTCTTACAGCACGCAGGACCATCTTAGTAGGGATGGCATCGCCCACAGCAGGCTGGACATTTCCACATCAATCACTGATTAGGAATATGCACTACAAACTTACGAAGGCATGGTCTCAATTGAAGAGTCCCCCTCAGAGTTAAGAATAACTTTTCACTTGTGTCAACATAGGACAGTGTGGGGCTGATTTTTGCCCTGATGTTCAGCTCCTCCCTCCCCCTTCTCCCAGGGCCTCATATCTCACACTGGGAGCTCCAGGATGAGCTCTTCATTCATGCACCCTTGGGCTTCGGTGGGTGGTCTCACATAGGAAAACCACACCTTCCAGTTCTACACATTTTGTATGTGTGCATATACAAATGTGCATTTTTCAGGAGAGATGGGCTGCCTCTCTCAGGTACTGTTTTCCCTGTTGTTTGAGACAAAGTTTCTCCCGTGGACCTAGGACATCATGATCAGGCTAGTCTGGCTGGTTATGGAACCCTAAGATACTGTCTCTGCCTCCAGTGGGTTGGATATTAGAAACGCATGCCTCCATATCCAGTTTTGTATGTGGGCAGCTGGGGTGGAACTCAATTCCTTGGTTTCTGTGGCTAGTGCTTTACTAACTGTGCTGACTCTGGGGCCTGAGTCTTCCTGGGTTTTCAGCCACCACTAGTCACCTCACAGGCACGTGCTTCCATCTCCTCTGTGGCTGTCTTTGTACTTTCAAAAATAGCCTATTTCCCTCATCACATCTTTGTCTCCTCACAAGGGTTTCCAGAAGGCTGGTAGGCAGCATGGGGGTCTGGTTCTTTTTAGCTGAGGCCTTAGGACTAGCATTTGTTGAGTTTCCGCAAAGGCCATTCTGAGACTTGCTGCTCAAATATGGGGGTGCTCCATGTTTCTGGATGACCCATGACACTGGTGGGAATCTAGCCACACCTGTGTGTTGGCACTCAGCTAGCCATGGTCACAGCCCTATGTTATTCCTGGGAGGAACCCAATTCAGTTTTCTATGGTTTCTTTCTTTCTTTCTTTCTTTCTTTCTTTCTTTCTTTCTTTCTTTCTTTCTTTCTTTCTCTCTCTCTCCCTCCCTCCCTCCCTCCCTCCCTCCCTCCCTCCCTCCCTCCCTCC
>NW_026596085.1:12473121-12557466 GCF_907164565.1 Psammomys obesus
TCCCTCCCTCCCTCCCTCCCTCCCTCCCTCCCTCCCTCCCTCCCTCCTTCCTTCCTTCCTTCCTTCCTTCCTTCCTTCCTTCCTTCCTTCCTTCCTTTTTTTCTTTTTAAAGTATAGCCAACCAGCCACACACAACCTTCAGAATCTCATGATGAAGACCTTGAGGTTCAAGCTCAACCTACAGAAGCTCCTGAGGCTAGACCCCTTCCCCACTTCCAAGTTCGCAGGAAGCTGTAGGGGCAGAGTCCTGACTACAGTGAGTATTGCCCCTCCAACAGCTGGCTCTACAGCAAAAGGGGCCAGGGCCCTCCCTGCTCCGGGCCAGCTCTCCTGAAGCCTGGTTGCCATGGTCAGATGCTAGATTCTGCAGAAGATGCTTCCAGGATGGCTGCTAAGCGGAGCACCTGCATTCGTGTTCATCCTCAATGTGACTGCTCTCAGTGCTCTTGACCTCCAGATGCCCCAATGGGCCGGGGAACAGTCTGCCCAGCCCAAAGCTGTAGCCAGTTTCAGGTAAGCTCAGAGTTGGAAGTGCTGCTCAAAATGGCTTCTTGGAAGGACTCTGCATCTATCTGCCTGTAACAGAGGCTCCAAAACACTGGGTGCAGAGGTCTGACATTCATGACCATAAGTGCTCCTGCAGCTGGCATCTGGGCATATTTGGATCTGTGCTCTATGGGATATACATCTCTATGCAGTGCTAGCTCTTGAGCAGAACTCCCAGAAAGCCCTCCCCAAGCCTCCCATCCCCACGACTGCTTGTTTCTGCATACAGAATTAAAACGCAGTGCTTAATAGCTAATTGGAAAAAATGGATTCCAATCCAGCTGGTTTATTCTGATTTAGGGAATGGTACAGCTCACCGTTGAGCATCTTGTGATTCATAAACATCACAGAAATGCAGAGTAAACACTGATTAGAATACCCATGAAAGCCACTAACATGCGCAGTGCACAGTGTAGCCGTTGCCAGCCAACATCTGCACAGAGAACCATTCCTACCCAGCCATGAGGGACCAGAATCCCCACCTGGGATCCTCCAGTCTTTTTCATCTAGGTTCCCTATAAGTCCTGCTGCCAGGGCTAGTGGAAACCGGGAGCCCTGGAGCTAGAGAAGAGGAAGGGAATCCTACCGTTTGCCCCATCTCTAAAAAGCACACATCGCAGATGGGTACAGGAAAGAATTCTGCTTCCATACCCAAGGAGAACCTTCAGCATTTGCTAGTACCCTGGCTTGGTGCAGATGGACGCTCACAGGGCACAGTGTCAGGGGCAACTCCAGAGGCAACACTTAACAAAGCTAGCCCAGGGCCTTGTCTGCCTCCTGAGTCCTCAGGGCCATGGACTTCCTACTATCCACAGTGACACTTGCATCTCGCCCAGTGACCTGAGAAACACTCTAGTATTTTCATGACCCTTCTTCCTTCTCTTACTTGCTGATCACGAGCCAGTAAATTAATTTCATGACCCGCTAATGGGGCGGTGACCCCCACTTGTGAGGAGCAGTGATTGTGGAAATGCGAACATCAGCATGTGTCTGGGGTCTGCACTGGGCTAATCGATGGATCCATTTATCACACACACTTAGGAGGCCCCATGGGGGGACAGGCTACTGGATGCCCAGACTCAGAGATCGTCCCTTGAGCATCCCCAACTCTGGTGACACTAAGGGAAATGTAATCAGCAGGTGACACTGAGGGGCTTGGACGCAGAGGTGGCATAGCAGAGGTGCAGGGTGGGAAGGAGTCTTGGCTGGAGGAACATCCAATCTGGAATGAGTGACACTGGAAAGGAACTGGCAGCCACCACATGGATACCAGGCCTCTTAAAGGTAATGGGTGACAAGACCATCATCTAGGGAAAACAATTTAAGGTGAACTATGATAATAATTTACTCTATAAGAGGCCATGATGTGATCACACAGTAGGGTCTCTAAATTGTGTTATTTTTAAGATCCTGTTGGAGAAAATTTTAGACACCTTAATAGCATGTCATCTCAGGCCAGAGGAGTTGACTCACAGCTTTCTAGACTCAAGGACGCACGCAGGGCAGGCTAGACTTGCAGGGCAGTCTAACTCCCTTCTTCAATCTGGAAGAGATAAAGCCGGTGGCTCAGGGGGGCCTGACACTCACCCAGGCCAGTTTGATATCCAATTGCACATACACACTGCCCTTACTTGCCCATCCCTTCCAAGTATCACCTCAGCAAGTGGAGAACACACCAAGCCTAAAGCTCCTTTTGGTTCCAAGAAGGACACAGGCCTGGGTGTTAAGAACCTCTGGCCTTTTCATGAGTCTGCTCTGAATCACAGAGGGCCATGGATATTATGTGTCCTTTCTAGACACCAGTTTTCATCATTGTAGCCCTTATCCAGGCTGAACAGACTGGAGTGTGATTAGGGAGGCTTGGCCTTTATACAGGAGGCCACAATGTGGCATTGGGGCATGCCTTCAGCAGCCCTCTGGGTAGTTATGGGTAATGGCTCATCACTGTCTAGTATCATCCCTCAAACCAATCTGTGGCCCCTACCTGGAGGCCGCAGGGGTGAACTTAGGGGTCCAACGAGGATCTGTGGTCTGCACAGGGCAGGGACAGACATAGAGCATTCTATACCTGAGGATTCTCCTCACCCCCGCCATGCTTCTTTCCAGGCTCTTCAGAGCCTAAGGCTCTTTGACGCCTGCTTTCTTCCATGCTCACTCAGCAGCCCAACAGTTTCCCCCACTGGACCTGAACAGGTCTCAGACTTCACACTGCTCTGAAAGAAGCCAGTGCTGTGTGAACAGTCACTAGCCCCAATGATGAGGGTAAGGCTTACCTATCTTGCCCAAGGACCCCTTCACCTCTTAGTTTATTATTATAGAGAATCATTATCTGCAGTATCCAGGCACTGGACATTACCTCAGAAATTACAAAGAATGGGCAACAACAACAACAAAATATCACAGAACACCCTAGAGTCCTCTGCCCTCAACCACCTGAAGGCAGAGCAGTTCTGGAGACCAAGTTGGCTGTGGCCTCCCTAAAGAGCTCAGTGAAGCCTGATCAGTGGGATGAGGAGCATGAAGAATGGGAAGCTCTTGGGGTCTGTTAGCAGCCACCATACCATATCTGGGGCAGCAGCAGAACTATGTGTAGCCCCCTCCCTAGGTCTGAATCTTGATGGCTCCCTTGGCCTCAGGTGGGGTACAGATACTTGCCCTCAGGTTTGGAGGTACCTGATGTACCTCCACATCTCCCCTACAAAGTCAAGCAGCTTTGGTGCCAGCAATATGCACTGCCCTAGTTTCACTTCCAAGCTGACCAATCCTATGGCTCCGTCCTTGAGTGCCAAGACCAACTGATTGGGAACAGGCTGTTTGTGACTTAGCACCAGAGAGTAAGGGGAAGCTGTGACAGGGATAAAGACACAGGCTGTCACCTGTCCCCTGATCTATCCCGTAGAGTCTACATCCATAACGGGCTTTGGTGTCTGCTCACATCTCCCATCATGCCCACAAGGAAGGAAAGGGGCCACATACCGTGGTGGTCTTTATCCGCCCTCCGGGCTGTGTGCAAGTCCAGCCTGACCGGTTGATTAACAAATCGCAGCCTTCCCCCTCCAGGCAGGGGAGCATGTCACACCACTGCTTTGTCTTGATAATTCGAGCTGTGAGAGAGAGGAAGAGAGCTGGTCAGTGTGCCACTCCCAACCTGCAGGCTTCACTGAGTGCAGTGCTGGCATGCTAAAGCTGAGCCTGGCACCTGGATGTCATGGAGGGAAGCCCTGTGAGCAGGCACCGTGTCATTCCGAGGCATTCGGAGTGGATGCTGGCCACATACTACCTCTCCTGGGCATACCATCGTTGGTCCCCAACTGTAAGTAGTCAGTGAGGGTGTTAGAACATTTTCATAAAAACATCATTTTTTCCCTAAGGAGCCAAAACCTCATTTTCTGCTTTGTCACAAATGGACAGATCTACCAAGGTGACTGCCCACAGGACAGTTTGGGTAGAACCGGGGCTCAGTGTAAGGAGTGAGGCCTGGCAGGAAGTTAGCAATTCTATAGTGGCCATGACCCACATCAGCCCTCATCTACAGACAATGGACTGACTCAAGGCTCTAAGACTAGCAGGCTTAGCCTCTGTCTTGACCCCTGGAGCCTTCAGGGTAGGGGTCAAGTGGAGAGTTGGCAGTGGAGAGGTGGTCACAGTGTTCATCAGAACAAGGAATGTCAAAACCTACACAGACAAAAAACATTCTTCTCCCTTGGAAACCCACCCAGGTTTGGTGGTTAGACCTGGTAGACAGGAAGGCTCTGTGAGAAGCCCATGAGGAAGAAGTCTGCAATGGATTTTCTTATTATCAGAATCATCCATGACCTGCTCATCCTGCTAACCTCCTTCCTGACACACAGTTCTTACTACTGCACTCAAGAGATTCATAAACAAGGCTTGTGGTCCAAGTAAAAGCTAAGTCTTCGAGGTGTTCAGTCATGCTTAAAATGACAGAACTCAAGGTCACCTAGGAGACAGTGAGGCACAACCATGGGTGTCTGTGAGGGCTTTTCCAGAGAGAAGTGGGCAAAGGGAGACAACCTACCCTGTTCATGGGCAGCACAGTCCATAGGCTGGACACCTGGGTAGAGCAAAGAACAAGGAGAAAGGCAGCCTAGAATGGGCGTTTCCTGTCTCCCATGCTACCCACTTCTGCCCCATGAGGATCTGTCCAAGTGCATGGAGCCAAGCAAGCATGGACTAAGCCCCTTAACATCAAGAGCTGAAAGCAACCCTTCATCCTATCTCTGCCAGGTATTTCATCACAGCAGTGAGGGAATAAACACAGGTGGTCAGTAGGAATCTACTCCCTGTGGGTGCTGTTTGAAGACTCACTTATGCAGGATTCAACATCCAACTTTAACCCCAACATCCAAGACTGGAATCTTCCATAATCAAGAAACACAGAAGGACCGCAAAAACCTTTGGGGTCTAGGGTCACAACAGACCAGACAAGGAGTAAGGTTATACTTGTTACATTCCTAGTATGTCATCTCCGTGTCTAACACACCTCTCCCTATGCAGGACGGGCCTAGCAGGGACCCCTCACTGCTCACCCATTTAGAGCACCACCTCAGGAGTGGGCTTGATTTCATTTCCTTTGGACATCAGACTTTTGTATTGAGAGCCATCACACTTTCCATTTGGGTTCCTCCTCCCTGAAGCAGCACTGCACTTCAATTGGCCCCAAGGCCCAGCAGGTGCAAAGAGCTAGTGGCTGAGCTGCAGGACTTAGCAACTGTGTTAGAGAGGAGTAGGTCCCTCTGTGGCAGCTTCACAAGACACAGCTACAGAGACCGTTCCAACCCAGGCAAGAGGGGAACCCCACCACGCACACACCTCTGGTCCCACACACAATCCCTCCAACTCTTACGTTTCCTTCCTTCTCCTAGGCTTTCTTTCCCATTTCATTGTGTGTATATATATATTGAAGCACAGGACTCCAGATTTTCTTAAAATAAAGGTACAGTTCCACAGGATGTGTGCACTACAATTTCTCATAGTAAGGTGTGGTGAGCTGGCATGTAAACAGCTCTGCAAACACATATGAGCTTGGGTGGAGTATGCGTAGACACAGTGCTTCAGCTGGGCAGTCAGTGGGCTCCACTGCCATCTGAGAGTATGTGCCATGACCTGGCAGTGCTCTGCTCCTTGATGTCTTGATTTTGAACATGCAATCCCAGAGTTAACCTTTTACACAAGGCCAGACAACTGGCTGCTCTGGAGGAGTGACTGTACTGATCAACTTGGGCAATGGGTGTGGCAAAGACACAGATTAGAGCTCACATAGTAAAAGCTGGGCCCCCTGGTTGGGTTTGGAGGGGCTGGGGTAGTACAGAAGACATGAAAGTGGGCATGCTGGCTAGGTCGGTGTCCATTGCTTGATAGGCATAACACACCATGATGAAGTGGCTGTAGCACTGCAGACAGGAGTTTTAGAATTGACTAGCTGTGCCTGCCACAGACACAGTAAAGAACACTGTGGGATATGTTGCCGGCCTCACCCCATTCCAGCACCTTTATATCAGTTGCCAGCTAGGTGGACTGTCCAGTCAGGATCCTAGGCTGGCTCTTTTCATGCTACCATTAGAGACACAACATAAATTTGTGTGCGGAAGCCCCTGACCCCTGTATTCAGAAACAGGACCATAAAGAAGTAGAATGAAGTCACAAGGATGGGTTCTTGACCTGGCAGGATTAGGGGGTCTTAGAAGAGACCCCCAAAGCACCTCTGGTCCCTGCAACCCATCACCTGTGAAGATACAGCAAGAAGGCAGACATCTGCAAGCTGGAAACTGGCCATGCCATCACTGTAGCCTTGGATCTCCAGTCCCCAGCAGACGTCAAGCCACTAAGCAGCCCGCCTGTGGCATTATGCTATGGAAGCCTGAACTGACAGGGTGAGGACTATCCCATGCTTATCTGAAGTCAGCTATAGAGTCCCCTGTGCAAGAGTGACAGTGAAGGGGGCTGCCCCCTCAGGGGTCTGGGAGAAAACCACTTGGCTGCCTGGGAAATAGCCCCAGCTGTAGCCTCCCCACGCCATGGGTATCCCCAGGCTGAAGACATTCCAAAGAGCCAGGCATCAGGCCCAAGCCACTCTCCTGGGCTCCCACTAATCATAGCACAGGTGGCTGGTGGGCGAGTAAAAGTTGGCTTGTGTCACACAGCTGTCCCTAGCTGTTCATTACTTGTGCAATGTCACCAGCAGCTGCTTCTCCCATCCCTGATGTGTCATTTTTTGGTGACAGCAAAAGATGCTATGAAACCCATCTCAGTCACCAACAAATAAAAGCCTGGAAACCTCATCAGCTGCATCAGGATCCACACATACATTCTCCCCCAACGTCTCCTCTCTCTCCCTCCAGCCCGACGGATGCAAGGGAAGGGTTTAAGCAGTAGGGGAAATTGCCCTGCATACACAAACCTGTACCATTCAAGGTGCTGAGAAAGGTTCTTCTGGTCCGTGAGCCACAGGCTCCCATTCACACAGTCTCTGCCCGCCTAACAAGCCACGAACGGGGCTGGCTGGTGCAAGAAGTGGGAGCCTCCAGCTGTTAGAGGGACAGCAGGGCCTGAGGTGACTCAGTATGGACTGGCCAGGGTGGCAGCACCCAGAGCCAGCCCCAGCCTGCCTGTCTACAGGGCACACCAAGACTGGATGGGCTTTGGCAGCAGAGAAAGGTTGGTGGCCTAAAGGGACTGAGTTCAGATCTCATCCTGTCTTGTACCAAGGCCACTTTCCTTAAAACACACAAGGGACTCCCAAGCTTCCTCCACATAATAACACTCCGGTAAGTGGTGGGAAGAGGAATAGAGCATGCGGCCTGCTGTTGCTGGGGGCGGACCACACACAATGAGATGACACACACAGATGTGCCCAGGGCTGGGAAAGGAGTGACAAGGTCCTAATGGCCTTAGGTTATGGGAAGGACAAAGCTCCTGTCCAGGCCACATGCTGTACACACCCTCATGAACATACATGTGTGCAGACATGGGTGTGCATGCAGAATACATGGACACATACACAAGCACATGGTGCATACCTCACCTGGTGTGAGCACAGCATCATATAACGTAAAGCAAACTATATGAATACACATACAAGCAGAGCACACGTTCACACATGTACACAGTTACAATGTAAACACACCCATCCACATGTACCTGCACCACACATACATATTCACACACTGCACATACATGT
Source organism: Psammomys obesus (assembly GCF_907164565.1). Classification (NCBI taxonomy): domain Eukaryota; kingdom Metazoa; phylum Chordata; class Mammalia; order Rodentia; family Muridae; genus Psammomys; species Psammomys obesus. The sequence goes on from NW_026596085.1 coordinate 12,480,866, forward strand.
ATAAATTCTCACATACATATACCACAAAGACGCATGTACACACTGACAGACACATTCACACAGGTAAATATAGAAGCACACACATGCACACACTACCACACATGTACACTGTTCACATATATACATGCCTACCTACACATGGGTGTACAAAGACATAGCACGCACAGCCAGGCAGTGTTGTGGGCTGGTCAATGGCAGCACAAAGGCAAGCAGAGCCTGGGCATACCCAGGGACTAAGCCCACGGGGACACTGGAACGGCACTGAGCACACAGGTCCTTTTGTTTGCCTGCAGGAGCTCAGCTCACCCAGTCCTGCCCACTTCCTGCTGGAGGAGGTGGGAGACACAGTGCCAGGCCAGCACTGGGCTACCACATCCTAGGGACAAAGGGGCCTTTCACGCCTCCACTTCACAACTTCATCTCACCCGGGGCATGGGCTGAGGAGGTCCTTCTCTCGCCTGTTTTTTGTATAGTGCTCTCAGCACAGGGGAAGGATGTCCCCGGGGCTGATGGGTGCTCCTGAGGAGCATGAGTGAAGGGGGCCAGTGGCCTGGGTTTGGGCAGACGGTTGCCACGGCCTGCAACATATGATGACCAGCAGAGTTCCTTGGCCTGGGGCAGGCAGGAGATGGGGTCTCAAGTATCCCCATAAAGTGCATCCTCTGGACAGAGAGAAAGAGGGCAAGCTGTGAGCTCCAGCCTGGATGGAATAGGAAGATGCTCCTGGGACCGAAAAGAACATTCCAGAACCTGAGCCTTCCACAGGGCTGCAGAGTGGGACCCAGAGACACGGCCACACATATACATGCGTCCCCAAAGCTAGCATGGTAGCCTACACGCTCCTCTCCGAGGTTGTTGTCTGTAGCACACACATGCACATTTGTATAGACAGCATACTCATCCACACACCACATACGTACACATGGCAGCATTCACCTGCACATACAATAGCGCTGCACACACAAATGCTGTTCACATACATGCCACACATATCCACATCACACACATGCAGAGAGCACACACATGCCTACTCATGCACTCGTGCACGCACACACGCACACACGCACACACACCACCCACACGCACATCTCAAACTGAGAATAAAAACTCACATCCATTCTGTCACATTTCCACAACACAGCATGCACCCTTGATGCTATGATGCTGGCTTGACATGACAGCTCTATACTTCTAGGGTCTCAGGTAGTATCCTGAGGACAGAGAAGCAGCTTGCTCCCTTCATGTGGATACATTGGATGGTATGGGACAGAAGCTTGTCCCAGATGTCCCCAATCCAGTCTGAATCTGCTGCTGTAGCCCAGACCCTGTTCTGACAGGTGAAGAACCAGTGCCCTAAGGCTGAATGCAGAGAAGGATTGGAATGGGTCACAGGTTGGGAAGGCTCCTGGACCTTTGTCGAGGCCAGGGAACCTTGAATGGAGCTGAAAGCAGCTGTTTAGCTGGCAAAAGCTCAGACAAAGGGTAGAGTTTAGAAAAAGGACTACAAACTCTGGGATAGAAACAGAGCTGAGGAGGATGAAGGCTCTCCACAAGGGTGGAGCAAAGAGAAAGAGGGCTTTGTGGGCTACAGGGCTCTAGCCTCTCTAGTGACTGAGACAGGCTGGGAGGACCTCGGAGGGACAGAAGGCTTTGTTACTGTGCAAAACACAGCCACCTTTCTGTCTGTCTCAATCTATGGACCGTTTTGTGGCAGGTTCATCATACACCACCTTGTTACTCCCAGCAGTGGCAGCCGCCGCCCCCCCCACCCCCAGGTCACACTGCTATAAAATCATTCTACATTCTGTTTGCTAAAATAAACCCAAAGCCATCTAACATCACGCACCTCCCTGGCAGGACCCTCTGTTGCACCAGCTCAGGTGCACCTTGGATGCACCATACACCCAGGGGTGTGGGGCTGGCGAGCCCATTTCTATGACCAGTGAAGGTACTGCACAACTTGCCCGAAACACCGAAGCCAGTGATGACATGCTGTGCTTTTGGAGATCAAGCCATAAGTACACCCTGCTTTCCCCACTTCAGATAGGGCTTGGCCAGGCGTGACATAGCCCCAGCCCTGTGGTTACTCCTCAAAGGCATGAGATTCCTTCTCAAAGAACAACCCTCAGTAATGAATGCACACACACACACACACACACACACACACACACACACACACACACAACCTCCCAGGGTCCACTGGAAATGGCCATCATGGAGAGGCAAAGCCCCATACCCGGGGTCTCAAACATTCTGTGAACTTCCTCTACTTATGGGTCCCTGTGGGGGGCTGGGAATTCCTGGGTCCTGGCTAGTCTCATCATGGGCAGACAAGGAGGGCCCCAGGAGCTGTGGGTTTTCTCCCAGGTCTCCTTTGCTGGAAAAGTCATGCCAGGACTCAGGAGATGAGTCTTCTCTCAACTGTCTTTTCTCAGTGTGTGTCTTATCAACAGGGATCCGGGACTACAATACATGCAGGACCTCCTGTGTGGTCTTCGGGGGATGATTCAGCTCTGTGATGGCTGATCATTCCTGTCTCCTTGATGGGATTTACAGTTACCATGGAGACAAGCCTGTGGGAAGGTCTGTGAAGGATTATCTAGACTGAATTAAGTGAGATAGGGGGACTGACCATCAATGTGTCCGGCACCATTTGCAGGCTGGGGTCTGGACTGTGTTTGAAAAAATAGGAACATCAGCTGAACACAGAGAGTCATCGCTGCTCCCTGACTTTGGGTACAATGAGACCGGCTGCCTCACACCCCTGCCACCAGGCCATCCTGGCCATAATGGACTGTGCAGCCTCAAACTGTGAGCCACAAAGAATCCTTTCTCCCTTAGCTAGCCTCTCATCAGGAATTTAAGGCAGTGAGCAAAGTAACTATCATAAGCTTCCTGTGCTACCCTCAGCCTGTGCCCCCATGAGTACAGGTTTGCATTCAAGTATAGCAGAGGTTCCACAGGAACGGCAGTGGGCCTCGGCCCCAGGGAAGGCAGCGGCAACCCCCAGCACCACACGCTGCTGGCTCTCTGCCTCCCACTCCCTGCCGCGCAGCAGTTCATTGGCACTAAGCACGGCAGTAAATAAGCAATGAAGATTCTGTTCCTGGGCCCTGCAGTAATTGGATTACTCCCATTTAAAGCAGCGCCCTGTCAGGCTGCGTGGCAGAGCCGTTGGCATGGGAAGGAGACAGCTTAAACGAGTTATCAAGAACCCGCTATTAAACATGCCTTCTGGGATGGCTCTGGGTTAAATGGAAGGTGTGATCACAACAAACAAAGCCACTGTTATTAGCACGGTTCAGGCAGCTGCCCTTACGTATGTGTGAACTGGCATCCCCTGAATGAACACGGAAGCCATTTGAGTACCAGCAGGTAGTTGTTCCGCCATGGAGTCTACTCCCCGAGCTGCGGCTCTGGGAAACACCTGCCCTGTAAAATTAATGCTGCAAATTTCAATTTTATTGGTTTCGCAGTTTTGTTTGTGTTTAATTGTAAATGGGCTTCGGTTTATTCCTGCTCTACAGTCTGGGAGGGTTTAGCTTGGCTTGAGCTCGTATTCCCACAACATTATAATAAAAAATGATACAGCTCAGCAGCAGCTGTAGGGGGAGCCGCCCTTCCAAGGGCATTCTACATTGTTTGAGTCTGAGGAGTTTTCCTGTCCGCCCATTTCTAGGCCACAGAAAGCTGGTCAGTGGGACAGGAGGCAGAGCTGAGGTGAGGCTTATCTGGAGAGAAACCTGACCTGCCACAGGGCAGGGGCAATGGGGTCTCCCAGTAAAAAGGGACACAGCTCTATCACATACTGGCCTTCAGGAGCCCAGATAAGGAGCAGCAAGGCTTATTAGAAAGGAGCTGAGGCAGTGCTCATATAGGCCCAGAAAGCTCTGGAAGAGCGTACCTCCAGTCTCTGGACAGAGGGCCACTGCTCTCTCCTGTAGTTCTGGCCTCATCTTGTTGGGATTCCAGCACAGGGGTGCAGAGCTGAACCCAGCAATGAGACATTGGGCAGAATCAAGAAACAGCTTTGTGCCCCATGGTCAGAGGTCCATGCTGGACAACCCAGATTCTGGCAGTTCTGTGGCTATTTTAATCCCTCTGGAGTAACAGAGCATCCTGTCACCTATGGCCTCACATGGTAATGAATTCTGGTTCCAGGTCAACAAGGAAGAGAACTTGATTGAGCTGGTAAGCTCCCTCTACTTTATCCAAACAGGAAGAGATACGTTCAAGGGTGCCATGTTGAGCCTGGGGTCACTCCAGCACATATTACTGAGTCCTTAAAGCCTAGGAATCAGGCTGCACAGTCTCCTCTGCTGCCTGCCCTGCTAAGAACTCTATAAGGCTAGAGAGGCTGCTCCTGCTGCAGGAGGCACTGACCCTATAGCCACCCTGCTGATGCCTTCGCTTTCATCATCTCCACTATTAACACCACCATCATGATCGCCATCATCAGCACTGTCACCACCACCATTTTCGCCATCATCATCTACTTTGCCTGATTCTCAGACTTATCACTATCATTACCATTATCATTATCATGGCTAGCCCCCCACACACACCAGCATCACTACCATTTTTATCATCATGGGTTCCATTATCACCATAACTATCACTGCCACTCTGGCCATCACCATCACATTCATCGTAATCACCATCATCACCACGACCACCACCTCTCCAGCATCACCATGCTCGCCATCAGAACTACCACCATGGCCATCACCACCATCACCATCAGTACTAAAGATGGAGCTAGGCCTTACAGAAGTATGAGGTGAGGTCTGAGATCTCCTTGAGGCTAGAGCTTCCTGCTCTTATCCTAGGGCTATTTTGGTTATGCTGTACTGGCAGCAGCAATCTGGGGCTCTATAGGACAGCTCAGCATAGAGGTAGCCTACAGCGCATGCTGTAGAGGGCTTGAACTCACAGGTGGAGGACTCGGTTCCAACACTTAGGCACTCAAGTACCAGCTGCTTGGATTCTAGAGGCTATGAGGTTTCTCTTGGATCCACCCTTTGTGGTTGGTTGAGCCCTGACCTGCAGTAAAATAACTGTGACCATCCAATTCACTCTGAGAGATACATCAGACCCAACAGCTAAGTTCACTACAATTCTTGGGCCATAGAGGGACCCCAGGAAGTTTCCTAATGACGTAGGAGACAGGGGCCAAGTGGAAGGAGGAGAGGGGAGAAGACAGCCCAGCACCACCTGGCTTTAGAGGTCATGGTGGGCTCAGCACTGAGATACAGCCCTTACCTCTTTTCTGGGCAATGTCTGCCTCCCATCTTTCCATCCTAGGAAGACCCTGTGAGGCTCCTGTCCATGTACTATGTAAAGCCCAAAGCCTGGCATCTGGAATTTGCCACAATTTAGAAATGATGGCCCCAATACATGGGCTGACCACAGGTCATAGGCATGAAGACAAGTGCATGCCCGGAAAACACAGCCAGCCTTTGTGCTGCTGTCCTAGATGGATGTGCCTCTTCGATCTGTGCTTGTCACCTTGCTTCTTCAGGCACCTTAGGGAGGCCATGCAGCCAGCTCACCTTCAGGGATTATCTCAGCCTTCCAGAATCCTGTCTGCTCCTCTACAGGCCCTGGCCTGACATAGGTCTTCATCGGATGCACCTACAGTTCTAGCAGCCCCCCACTACCACTGTGGCCAACAAAAGGCATTGTGCTCATGTGTGACGCTCATGTTATACAGGTCCCAAGTCCTTTGCTGAATCCTGATACTCAGTGAGGATGGACTGACACCAAAGTACAGATACTCCATTGAAGAGATGAATGAACACGTGTCTCCACAGTCTGGAGACACTGAAGCTTGGTGTCTTGGTGAAGACTTCCTCCAGGTCCACAGGAACCTGTGTCTGCCAACGACGTTCAGACTTCAGGGCTTCATAAGCTGGAGAATCCAGCCATATCTCCCTAGCAGGTCTTGGAGGACCAGCTGTACTTTGGTTAGCTTTCTCCACATCCCCACCCTAACACCCATGAAAGTCTGGCTTCCTGCTTCCAGCTTTGCCATTAGTTCCTTTGGTTATCCCAAGGGGTTGTACTCAGAAAAAATATGGACTCAGCATGTCAACCATGGGTGCTACAAACTTACTGGAGCCTCCGTAGATGTCCTGTATGTATCTGGCTGAGCTCAGACACCACTGGTTACTTCCTATAATGTTAGGTGCTCAGGGCCCAAGTACCTATTGGGAAAGCATGGCAGGGACCCAGCCTTGCACTTGGAACCTGTGCCGAGAAGTTTTACTCTGTGCCTACTGGACAGAGCAAGGCAAGGAAACTGATTTCAGGCTGCCCTGACCACACAACTTGCAGCATATCCAGATCAGGAGAATGTAGGTCTGTCTTTAAGACTATTCTGAGCACACCAATCCTGGTATATAGGGCCAGAATATAGAATTCACAGGACAGTGAGGGCTCCTGGGCTGCCCCCAACCTCAGGAGTGTTTCCAGAAAGAGGTGAGCCTTGAAGGATGAGATGGCCACAATGAGTGTATAGAGTGGATATTTCAGGTTGATGGGAGCAATACAAGTCACAGAGGCCTGTGCTAAAAGGTGGGCTCCTAAGTGTCACTGTGTGCCTAGAGTACATGGCCAGTTCCTTGTCACAGTAGCAACAGGAGGTAGACCAGGGTTTGCTGGTCCAGGATCTGTGAGCCACAGATATAGACTGCCCTATGATCATCTGAGCGGAAGGTGGCACCAATCAAAGCAGGTCCTCAGCAGGCCCCAATATAGTGCTGCTTGATCAAAGAGCACTCATGCATGGAGAAAGGAGGACTAACATGACAGCGTGGAGCCCATTCTGCATGTGGCCTCTGTTGCCAGCCTTGGTGTAGGACCAGAGGGGCATCATGCCCAGGCCACCTCATAACCTGATCAACAACTACACTACAGCAGCACAAACCCACAGGGTCCCCTTTCTTCATGAAACCAAGACACTGCTTTCCATAGGAGGGGGATTCTCTCTTCAGCTCTGCCACTGAGGGAAGTACAGAATTATGGTAGGAGACCATCAGCCACCCTTAGAGCAGGCTATGAGCTGAATGTCCTACAGATTCTGGGGCATTCATGGGGCAAATGCTGGATGGGACCAGCCCTGCTGCAGGAGTACAGAAGATCTGGGGAACTAACCAACAAGGAGGGTGTCATTCCCTAGCACCCCACTGTGCTTTTTATCACTTGGAGAGGAACTATCTGTAATACCCGGTTTTGCATATTGAAATGACAAGTCCCTTCCACAATTTTTCGACAACATAATTTAGTGAGAACTGCCTTGATAATGATTTTTGTCTTTAAATAGTTGCAGTAGAATGGATTAATTTTCAAGATGGCTCTCTGATTACAGAGATTCATTAGCTGCCTGGAACTATCCCCCAACCCTCAAGAATAGGGAGCCCCAAATTATGATTAGCACGTCATGCCACGCCAGTGCAAAACACTCCAGATTTGGGTAATCAAATTAGATTGAGAGAGGAGGGGGAAAGCAGAGGGGGAAAGTTGTCATGGGGTGCCTGTTTCATTATTTCATTAGTATCAAGACAGGTAAGGGGGGGGTGGGGAGCTACTCCAATCAGTTTGCACAGGCAAACTACTGAATTGACAGAGGCTGTTTAAAAGAAAAGACAGGCAAGACAGCGGGCTTTAATTTCCATGTGTGGACTGGAAATATTTTCTTTCTGCTTCCAAGCCTGGCGTAGCTTGCTAAGGGAGCAGACCCTGGGATCATGAGGAATTTGGGACCATTGCTTTTTACTATGTGGGAAAGCCACTTGACCCTGCACTCAGAAGACATTTCTTCACTCTGGGAGCTAAATGGGACGGCCGAGTATTGGTGTAGGAAGGTAGAGGGTACTCCTGCCTACAGGTGAATGACATTTCTTCTGATGAGACACTAGTCATGGCACTGAGGATAACAGTGATGACAGCCTCTTTGGGGAGTCCTCGCTAGGGTTGAGACACCTCAAAACTCAAGTGGAAACATCACTGGCAAGTCCCTAGATTATTTAGTTTTATAACATGCCCATCTGTTCATCCATCTACCCATCTATCATTCTAATCATCCATCCATCTGCCCATCTGCCCATCTGCCCATCTGCCCGTCTATCTATCTATCTATCTATCTATCTATCTATCTATCTATCTATCTATCTATCTATCTATCTATCTCCATCTATTTATTCACTATGAACCATTAATGCCACAAACATCATTTATACATCCATCATCCTTCTACTTACTCTTCACTCATATTCCATCATCTGTGTATAACTCATCTAGCCACCCATTATGCTATGCTATGTCTCTCCATCACCTATCCACCATCCATCCATTATCCATCATTTAGCAATCCACCAACCAGTTTCTTCTATCCACATACATTTTCACTATTTACCTATCATCCATCCATTCATCTCCTATCAATCATTCACATGTCATCCATCCATCCATCCATCCATCCATCCATCCATTCATCCAATCACCCTTCCACTCATCTACCTACCTACTCATACAAACATTCAAATGCCTGGGCACTAACTAGTGTGTTATGATTTGTATGAAGCCATCAGTCTCTGGGTATGAAGCTCTCTTCTACTCAAGTTGATCTGACTTGCCTCCTTGATCTTTGATATCTAGGTCCCAGCCTGTGAGGGACAGAGGATTCTTGCCCATGAAGCCACTGGCAATGGCCCTGTTACTAAAGACTGAACTAACTTGGACATGAGTTAGCCATGGACTTGGCTTTCTTCCCACAGAGGTCAGAGGCCCTGAGTGTCCTTTCACACTATCCCACTGTGTGACATGTTAGCTGGGTGACCCAGGACAACAGGCACAGGGCTAGAATGAGGTCAGAGATGTATCCAAATCCCGAAAATCTCATCCTGAGACTGGTAGGAGTAGAACTGCTCCCTCCTTGCTTTCATGCCTACATGCCCCAGGACATATAGGCTGGCAGCCCCCAACGCTCAAAGAAGTCACATGTAGTCACAGATCTGGCAACTGGATGCAAACAGAGCTTTACCAGCATGCCAGCCACAATCAACAAAACCCCAAACCCCTCCCCACTCTCCAAGGTTTATATAGTCCTTGTGCACCATGGAATACAGGGACTTGAGCTGCTTCACTAAAAAACAGGCACAGGCTGATGCACTGAAGATCATCTTAGAGCTGTTGTTTCACTTGAGGTGTAACACTTGAAGAACTGTTTCAGAGAGGGACTTTTCTCTCTCTCCCAACATACTGCTGGAACCTCGGACCTGACCACCCAAGTAGCCTGGCCAGCAGGTCCCGAGCTCCCATCACAGCCCACGCTACCATAGCCACCCACCACTCTGGTCACCTGACTGCTCTGCTTCACATTCCTCTTGGCGAAGGGCTATAATTGCTGCCACAAAGGGCTGGAACACCCTTCAGAGAAGGCCTTCTCCCCCAGGCACCCCCAACTGGACCCAGATCCTGCAGACCTCAGCTGTTCCAGACTCTGTTTCATTCTTCCTGGCTGAGTGTGCGGAGGTGTCCAGATACCATGAGGGCCTGAGCTTAACTCTGAGTCACATCCCGCCAGCTGGGGAGGGGCCATGTGTCCTCTGTGTAGAGACCTGCCCCATCTCCTACACTCTAGAAAACTTTGCAAGGGGACAGATGAGAGATGGCACGGGTTTGTTTTGACCCCATCTGGCCTATGAGCAGCCCTGAAACTTCCCTGGAGGTCACCAGGAAAGTTGGAAACAACAGGGCAAAAAGAGAGACAGAGACAGGTGGCCTCTCTGCTACAGCTGGGGACCGTGGCATGTACACAGCAGGAAACAGGCTCCTCACTCTTCCTGGAGGACTTGTAGCACTCTGACCTAACTGCTGAGGCACCTGCCTGTCATAGGACCACAACACTAGTTATAGCAAAATTCACACTGTCTCTGGGTCTTAGTTGTCTCTTGGGCCACCTCACTCCCACCGTGCTGCATGAGTGGGATGTGGCCCTGTTTCTGAATGCTAAAAATGTTGTACATGGACCACTTAGACTCTTCAGAATGAGCTGACACAAGCCTCCCTCACCAGTCTGTCAGGGGCATCACAGCTACCTTTTCTGGGCTCTGCCCAGACCATCTCTACCAACGTCCACCTAAGCAAATTGATCTAGAGGTCAGTTCTCTAGGTCACTGTACCTTTTCTGCAGTGAAAAAGAAAGGCCCAGAGATTCCTGGCTCGGAGATATGACAAGAACAGGTTGGGAATTCAAGATCATTCCAGAGGAATTTTGAGATGTATGACCTGGCTGTTCGGTGATGGCCTGACCAGGAAGCCACCCAGGGTCCTGGATGCTAAGGGGTCAGAGAGGCATAATGTGAGTCAGAGGCTTGGCCACCCAGTGGTGGCTCCCCTCTTGTGCAAAGTCACTCTGCCAAACAGACCTGCATCCTTGTTTAGAAACAAGGTTTTGAACAGCATCTATCTATAGACAGCAATGGGGTATGAAGAATACTGCCACAATGAGCAGGGTTACTATTCTGGCTGGCAGGACTTATGATGTGGACCTTCTGTCAGTGACCCTTCCTCAGCCGGTGAGAAAAGCATCAGCCTGCACTCTTGCCTCCTGAATGAAAGCTGGCCAGACGCCCTGGCATCCAGTGCTTACATCTAGAGGCTATTCTAGCCTCCAGTGACTTCAGCCCAACACTTCAAGAAAGAGCCTTTCTTAGGCAGTGGATCATGAGCACTGCTGAATGAGTGAATTATGTAGATATGTGAGACACTGGTCCTACACAAACAAACAAAACAACAACAAAAACCCAAAACTGCACCATTAGGAAAAGATGCAGGAGAGTGCTTTGTGCATCCAAGATGGCCACTTGGTGGTGGCAGTGTCTGCAATAGCAGTGGGGTGGGGCGGGAGGGTGGGGATGTCGTTCAAGAAGAGGCCTTGCACTCACATCTGGATGGTCACATGCTGATGGTGGTTATGGTGGGGCTGTCCAGGAAATGGGACTTTGCACCCAGTTCTCTCCCTCAAATTTGAGGCAAAAAAAAAAAAAAAAAAAAAAAAGCTTTCAGTGGTCAGTTGTGAGAGAGCCCGTTTAGAAAACCAATGAAAACAGAGAATCACAAGCCATAGGCTGCACTCAGAACAGAGCCCCCGCCCCCCAAGCCCTGTCACCCCTACTCAAGTCAGGATGCTGCCAATGACTGTAAGCTTCCACACCAGGAAAGTCCATGCCAAGTACAGACACCTTGCACTTGGATCTCTGCTCTCACCAACTTGTGGGATCAGAACATCAAGGCTTGTGGGATGAGAGGACCTGCCATGGGCTCCTCTGTCCTGTCAGGAGCAAAGGTCTGGGAATGGAATGGAAGATGGGGGTGGGGTGGGAAAAGCCCAGGTATGAACATAAACCAGTAGTCACTAGGGCAGAGGGGTGGTGTTTCATAATGCTGCCCTCCTCCTCCTCACCTGATCACTACTCCCGGGCAGCTCTCTGATATGGTATCTTCAAGGATGGCCCGAGGACTTGCTATACCAATGCAACCCCAGCGCCTCATCTGATCACTAGAGCTTTAGGAACTGCCTGAGAGGCCACATCTGCACTCAGAGGTCAGTGTATACCAAGGACTGGAGCGTTGATGAGGTTTCGAGAACCCTGACACCCAGTGTAGTGGTTAAAGGTCCCAAATGTTAAATGTACTCCCAGGGACAGAGATGCAAGGCAGAGACTGGGGTCTCACCTATCCAGGAGGCCCAATCACAGAAGAGAGAAACCAAACCTCAGGATGCCATGAAAGAGAGGAGGCAGAGGGAGAAATGGATTTCGCCTACGTCGCCTGGCATGTCGGAAAAGTCAGGCCCTTTGGACAAGGTTGAGTCCAGATCTGCAGGAATCATGGAGTAGCTGTAACAAGTACTGAAGTGGAGACCCAAACAGGAGTGTGATCTGTGGCTCTGGATGCCAGTAAATCTAGGTGTCTCAACCATGCTCCTCCAGAAGGTTCTAGGAGAGGCCGAGGACTCCACTGCCTCCTGAAGTCCTGGGGGCTGTCGACAATTTCCATGCTCTTGACTAGTAGATGTGGTAGCAGTTGGGTCTATGTCACATAGCCTTTACTCCTGGGCATCTGTGTCTAGACTCCCTTCACCAGGCAGTGACCATAATGGATAAAGGTCCATCTTTCTCTCACAAGACTTCAATTAACTTGATCAAAACTGGAAATGGCTTATGTCTCAGTATACTTCCTATTTCCCAGCATGCCATTCCTCTTAAAGGCTTATTTTCTCTTCTACATAGAGATGTATGTATGCTTGAGTGTACGACTAAACAACAGATGTACAGGTACCATCAGGGCTAGAAGAGAGCATCAGATGTCAGATCCCTTGGAACTGGGGTTACAGATGGTTGTTAGCTGCCCAGTATGTGTTCTGGGAAGAAAATCTGGGTCCACTCAGTACTCTTAACCACTGAGCCTGTTTCATCCTAGCCCCTCAACCCTAGAACAAGATGCTTTATATTGAGTGCCACCAACCACAGATGCCCACCTGCAGCCAAGAAACAAGAATGCAGGCTTGTCAAGGGCTGGGAAGATACCAGAGTAACAAGGAAAGTAGGCCGGATTGTGTAGAGTCCATGACACTCTCCCTGGGTTCCTGGACAGGGTGCTGCTGTTTGGTCAAGCCACGAGGGAGAAGCTATGTTTTGATAACAGACAAGGATCATCTATCCTGCTTGCAGAAAGGATAGACCGACCACTCTAAGTTAAGAGTGCTCCACCTGAATGTATCCTCAGAATCAGAGTGGGCTGTCTGGGAACCTCTCCCTGTTGGCTTTTGAAAGACTCACACGTGTGTGTGTGTGTGTGTGTGTGTGTGTGTGTGTGTGTGTGAGAGAGAGAGAGAGAGAGAGAGAGAGAGAGAGAGAGAGAGAGCTCTGCTAAATATGCTGCTCATCCCTTCCTGGCTTGTGTCCTGTTGTCTCCTGAGCCTCTAAACTGGAGGGAATCACATTGTGATAGTTTCCTGAGTGAAGGCTGAGGCAAGCAGCTGAGATATCTTCCCATCTCTCTGGGCAGTGAGTCCTTCTGGAAGATAGAGTCTCAGTTGGGCCTAGAGATCTTGTTTCACATTTCCACACACTGGTTCCCAGCTACTCTTTCTTCCACAAGAGTTTGACCATAGTTTGGAGCACAACTTTGTGGCCTCATGAGCACTCCACCCTGCCAGGATTCCTATAGCAAGGTTATTTCTGTAGCCACTGCAACAGGAGTCCAGGGGAACTGACTTCTCTCCACTGCACTGGCCTCCCCAGGTGACAGTTTCTTCCCCACAGTAGTCTGTATGCACAAGACTTCCGCAGACCAACCCACTGCCTATGGTTCTAAAAGATGCCTGGTGGGTGACCTGTGCTGTGGAGACCCTGGTCCCTGCAGCTCCTATTCTACTCCAAGATCTGTACACAATTCTACTTTCCTCTTCTGGTGGGTCCTCCCGGGCATCTCTTCCATATCACAGTTTGGTCTGTGGTCTTTGTTTTTGAGAATTCAATATAGCTGGCATTGACCTGGACTGCAAGATAAGCAATCTCCTGCCTGTATTGGTACAGCCCGTGAATCTTTTATTTATAGTGTTGCCCCTACCAGGGGCAGGATTCCAGCAGAGCCTGGGAATTTATGTTAAACAGGTGGGGTTTCAGTATCAAACACTATGTCTATTTCCCCATAGGGCAGCTGGGCTATCACTACCATCCATATCCACGATGGTTGCAGCAGCTACTAGAGAGACTCTACAAGAATCCTCAGGCCTCTGTGATTCCTAGACACCCTCCCTTTTAAAGAGGGGGAAACTGAGGCTCAGGAGGCCTGCCCAGGACTGTCAGAGAGGAAGAAAATGCTAGACATGGACCTAAGAGCTCCCGGCAAACATGACAGCTGGCCACCACTAGATTGTAAGAACAGCAGAGAATGCTGGAGCCAGGGGTCCTTCAAATGGTATGGAGAGTGCGGAAACCAGCAAGCTTTCTTCAGAAGAGGGCCTGTCCATTCTGTGTTTCAAAATGGTGGTAGAGGACAGCCCTGTGTACCTTTGTCTAGGTTTACCCCCCAAAGTCATTGTGACTTGAAAGGGTATATCTGGCATTGCATGCTTCATTTTTCTTCTTGGTTCTGCTGTGTGATTGCTTGCCCAGTGAGACACTTATCCCCAGTGTCATCAGATGAGCACTGAGTTTCCTTCCTGAAAGTGAGTGGTCCTCCTGTACACAGACTAGACTCTTAACCCTGCTCAGTTCGGCCAGGCCCTGTAGCCTCCCAGCACCACCTCGAGACTCATTCAATTCTGAGACTTCCCAGGCCCACAGGCCCACCATACTCCTGGTGCCTTGGGCCCTTCCCAACATGGCCAGTAAAATATGGGTGTGAGGCCTTGATCAGCACTACAAGATTTATTCTATCTAAGTCCTGCTAGGACTGGGCTGTGCCCTCTGTAGCTTAAATACCCACCCTTCCACTCAATTCCTGCGGGGTCATTTGCGCAGAGGAATCCAGTATTTGCTAAAACATTCATGTTTCCTATTTTAACAGCATGCTCATTTTGCTCATTTGTCCCTCTCAGCTATTCCCTGGCTCCCTACCTGCTGCCACCATCTCTAATCATTTCCACAAACACACTGGGATAAGGAAAGCGTACCAGGATCATGGAAAGACAGAAATTAACACCGGAAGAAAGACATATCCCTGCTCCCTGACCTACTAGAGAGTTAAGAATCAGTCTTGTACACTCTTCCCAACCCCAAGCAGGTCATGAAATTGTTTTGATCCATTGGCACTCCTGCAGGAACAGGAGGCAGATGTATCCACCTGCCAACTGTATCTTTTTGACAGCACACAGGGGCATCAGAACACTTAACGAGAGTGTCTTCCCATGCAGCTCTCACCTCAGACCCTCACAGTGCCAGGACATGGAATGTTAAAGATGCCAAGGGATGATGGGAAGTGTCCTAGTGAAATACTGGTCACCATCCATACTGGAACACGTGCAGCCAACCAAGCAAGGCCACAGCCCATGCAGATTTATCAGGCAGGCAAGGAATCCTTCTCATAGCTGCCAACAGGGAGGATATGTCAAGCACCAGCTATGGCTCTATCCACAGCTTCGCTGGCCTAAGAACTGGGGTTGGTTAAGACAAAAGGCATCCAGAGCTAGGCCAAAGCAAGAATGTATGGGAAATCACGTGGCCCAGCTCTGGTGCTGAGCAGCTGGGAGGTAACTTGAATGGCTGGGTCCCTGATTCTGCTGCCCGCCCAGCACCACTCACCACTAAAACCAGATTAAAAAACAGAGGGAGTTTTGAAGTCTGAGATTTAAGCCCTCATCTTAGATTTGTGCGGACAAGCTTGGAGGGCATGAGGCAGACAGTGGAGCCCCAGCATACCCAGGTCAGATGCACAGAGGCCCATCCTCCTGAAGCTATGCCCTGAGCTCCTAGGGTTCTCCCTTGTCAGCCCCATTGGCAGTGTGTCCTGTCACTCCTGTAGGACAGTAATCAAGGCCCAAAATGGAGCATCGAGTCATGCTGATATGGATTAGCGCAGAGTCAATACCCAGGCAGAAGCATGCTTTTCAAACTCTGCATTGCCACCGATAAAGCTGATGCTGGCCTGTCAGAGCAGCGAGGATCCCAAGGAAGAGTGAGGCAACATAGAATTATGCCACCTGAGTGCCTAGCAAGCATGCTGAGAGGTGCTGTGCCAGCGATGTCCTTCCCTCTTCCTGTCCTAGGAGCCCCACAGGTTACTTGGGTATGGGTAGGGGAGCAGACAACACCTGTGTTGGTCGGCTGTCCCTCTTGTAGCTGTGCTATTCTCCCTGCTGCAAGGGCAGTAGATCCTGAGTAACATGGTTTGGCATCTTCCTAAGTTTCTCTCATCCAGAAGGAAGAGAGACAGCCAGGAACCGAGTGTGAAGATAGACAGACTTACTTCAGCAAGGTCTGACCCTTTCAAAGAGGACCCCAGAGACATGTGCAGGTCAGGGGGTAGGTGACATTGTATTAGCAAGGAACATGAAGGGACAGGCATGAGGGAAAAAGGAAGAACCCTGTGACTTTCACTGGAACTTCTATAGAGGATACGAGTATCAGCATGCAGGGCCCAAATGAAGCATGGAACAACAATAATAACAACAAAAGATGTAGTCTTGCATACATGCCAGGACTTGACAACCTTGGTTCAGAGCACCAAAGGCCCTGAACACTCTGGCACACATAGCAATTAATCACTCACGCATGCCCCAGTGCTGGGGCTAGTGACCACTGATAACAGCTTTCTTGCTGGACTTTCAAGAATGGCAACTACAGGGGAAAGAAAATAATCAGAGATATCAGGTAAAAGTCTTTTAGTCCAATTATAACTTCCATTCCCAAAAAGGCAAGGAAGTGGTGCCACTGAATGGGAACATTCAGAGGAACGTTATGCAAGTCCTGGAGGGACATGTGAATACCTGGGATCTCATACCATACCAGGATGAGGGGCCGCAGAGTAGCTAGCTGTGAGAAGGAGACACCATCTTTCCATCTATGTGAGAAAATCAGCGGGACTGCCTTCTACACCCAGCTAAAATACCACACTCTGCAGACCAGGACTGGAGAAATGACTGACACTAGGTAGGTTCTTCAACCTTAAGGTCTTTTTCGTTTAAGGATAAATTCAAGGAACACTTGGCAGCAGTATATTTTGGGTGATACAAATTATTTCCATTTTCATCTCTATGTCCTCCTTTTCCCTTCTGTCTAAATATTCAACACTGAATGCATATTGTTAAGATAATTAAAGTAGACACTATGGCAGCAGGGAGCAAATATGTGTGAAGCAGGACAACTTCCCACAAGCTGTCTTCCCTTGATAGGATGCATATCCAGGAGCCCATACTGAGAAAGCAAGAAGTTTTAGTCAAGGATCAAAATAGGTCTGTGGATGAAGTCTCTGCATGTTGGATGATCTTGGGAATCCCCAGGTGACAGTTTCATCTGTTTACTGACCTTGCCTCTCTGATGCTACTTCCTGACCTTGGTTTTGGTATCCTGTCCACTTGATCAAACAGAAAAGTCAGACCCAAGAAGGCATGCAGCTCCAAGCGCAAGACCTGGGATCAGTATCCAAATGGTCTGCCTCAAAGCCTCTCATCAGATGTAACTTGGTTCATTGAGGAAGGCACCCTCTTATCTCCCTTGTAAACCTGAGCCTAGATCAGGCAGCTGAGCTAATGATACTATAACTTCTGAGTGGGACTGGACCCAAGGTGGCATGGGTGAATGTGCACAGGATGCAACCAATGTCCTGTCTGTCTCCACAGGCCTCAGAGACCAAGTTCATTGCCAAGAGCAGTTGTCTGCTGGTGAATCAGTTAAGTGCAGGCATGTTGGCATCTGGGAGATTCCTCTGCCAAACAGCATTCTTCCAAAACTGGTGTCCACCTCTGCTATAATTAAAGACAGTAGAGTGAACTGCGAGCTCCATCAACCAGAGTAAAGGAGACTCCAGGTCCAAAGCCAGGCAGCCAAACCTTGCAGAAAGAGATGGGGCATGAGGAGCTGGAAATGCCTGACAGAGGACAGAAGCCCATGTTCCTTCCACATGGTCCTGAAGGCCACCAGGACTTAGGACGTACTAGTCATAGACGCTTCTGATGCTAGGAAGCCTGGCAGAAGAGGGGAAATTTTTCTCATCTTCTGTGCAACTGGAGCGTCAAAGGTGTGATTTAACAGGTGGATTCTGTTCCTCCAGGCTTCCATGTCTCAGAAATACAGACAATTCACCCGTGTTTTCTGATAAATACCTATGTGCAATGGACCCCCTGGCCTCCTAATTTATGGGTAATGAGCAATGACAGTTTGACTTAACAAGGCTTAAGATTTTCATTCAAACAGATAAGTTAGCACCACCTGTCCCAGCCTTTGGAAATGTTGTTTCCAGGCCTTATTTATTATCCTGAGTAGAGTCGCCAGGGGCCCATAAAGCCAGCTGCGGAGAAGCTGTGGTTCATAATGATCTCCATCATAGAAAATCACCCTCATACAACTTGGGAGGTGCTTCATGGTCATCAGGGCCGTGACAAAATGCTTGTACCCAGAGGTTTTTGCATTAAGTGATGAAATGGCAGAATGGCCAGGTCAATACCAAAGGCTCCTAAATCCTCTTAATGCTGCTGAGAGCTAGACCTGGGGCTCCACTCTAACTGGGCCATACCGGTTACCCTCCTGAGCCCCGTTCACACACACCCTCCAATCACTGAGCTCTGTGGCCCCTTCTTGGAACTCCTGCAGCACGGGGCTGATCCAGTCCAGAGCCTCCCATGAGTATGAGTTCACAGCATGCAGGCTTCAGACTCTGACAAGGGCAGACTGACGTGGCTGTATGGATCAAGTGCCCCCAAAACCTGCCTGCCATGGCCTTTTAAGGGGTCTGTATTTGAAGTGTCCCTCTAGCAAGAACCTTTGTTAAAAGAACATTCCACATCCTCTGTGGAAACCAAATCATAATAACCTCTTAAGAGAAAAACTGCCCTAGATCAAGGAGCTGTAACCAACACTGCACTTATTTTCCATAAAAGCCACTATTAAGGATGGCAGACCCACACATGCACACAGTGATTAGTGGCCAATTACAGGATTACGGATGGGCAGAGCTAGGGCAGAACACGCTAACAGCCCAGAGCAGTCATGTGGGTGAGATTCAGCCACCCTAAGAGGCTCTTGAAGATTTATCCATCCCAGAGTCCACACTTCCTTCCTCTCACCATGGCTCACCCCCTCCCAACTTTATAGGATGAGCATGTCTGCAAAGCCAGACTAGACAAGCTGCTTGTAAGCTGAGGTTGGTAGTGGCCTGGCCTGGGGACAAAATGGAGGGGGCTGGTGTCAAGGTGGTTGTTTCCTGGTTCCAGCTATTGATTGGCCTTGGAGTATGTGAGATGTCAGATCCACAGCTCAGCTTTGCCACAGCCTTCAAGGTGACCAGCAGGTTCTCTGAGCATATAAAGCAGGAAATGTGGAAGAGGCATCATCCCACAGGTACCTTGCTTGCCATAGTGGCTCCATGTCAAAGGCACCATGAGACCTGTCTCTGAGCCATATAAGACATCCTGTTTAGGGATACTGAGACCTTCCTGGGAAGAAAGGAAAAGTAAAGAGCACGTACTCCTAACTGAAATCCCAAAAGCAGGGTGAAATCCCTGGCCACCTAGGATGGTTCACTGAGAACTGAATGCCACAGCAATGATCCAGATACATGGGCTGGGGACAGCAGGTAATGGAGACAGTGGGGGCTCTTCCCCTTCTAGGGATGCAGGATGTGAAGAATGACTGACACACAGATGCAGAAGTGAGGCCACAGCTTTGTAGGCTTCAAAAGAAGGAACTCTTTTATGTA
This sequence comes from Psammomys obesus, assembly GCF_907164565.1. Taxonomy (NCBI): domain Eukaryota; kingdom Metazoa; phylum Chordata; class Mammalia; order Rodentia; family Muridae; genus Psammomys; species Psammomys obesus. The sequence continues at coordinate 12,500,291 of NW_026596085.1, forward strand.
AGAAGTGGGAAATAGTAAGAGCTGGAGGGGACGGGAACTCCACAAGGAGAGCAACAGAACAAGATAATTTGAACACAGGGAACTTCCCAGAAAATCATACTCCAACCAAGGACTATTCGTGGAGATGACCTGGAACCCCTGCACAGGTGTAGCCCATGGCAGTTCAGTGTCCAAGTGGGTTACATAGTAATGGGAAGAGGGACTGCCTCTGACATAATCTGATTGGCCTGCTCGTTGATCACTTCCCCCTGAGGGGGGGAGCAGCATTACCAGGCCATAGTAGAGGACAATGCAGCCACTCCTGATGAGATCTGATAGACTAAGATCAGAAAGAAGAGGAGAACCTCCCCTATCAGTGGACTTGGGGAGTGGCATGCATGCAGAAAGGGGAGGGAGGATGGGATCGGGAGGGGAGGAGGGAGGGTCTTATGGGGGGATACAAAATGAATAAAGTGTAATTAATAAAAAATTAAAAAAAATCAGTAGCAGAAATTAAAAAGTATCACTTACTTTTATTATAAATTAAAAGCAACATATGCATGATACATAAAAGTCCTAATTAAAATAACTATTAATAAAAAAATTTTAAATCATGAAAAAAAAAAAAGAAGGAACTCCAGGGAATGGGGGAATGCCTGTACCCAGAGCGAATTCCCAAGTTTCTCTACAGATGGAATTCCACATGCTCATCTGGCCCACAGCTACATCTTCCCAAGAGTCTGGAGATGAGGCAATGGCTTAGTCTATCTGCCAGGAGTCACTGCCCTAGACTGGGCACCTTGCAAACAGTGCATGCTGATTTCCATGATCCCAGAGGCTGCAGGCCAAGGTTAAGGTATAAGCAGATTTGGCATCCGATAAAGGTTTGTCTCCTGGTTCACAGGTAAGAATGATCTCTGGAACTTCTCTTTCATAAGGGCACAGACCTATAACCTAGTTGCTGGGTCAAAGACCCTTCTTCCTAACCTCATCTTTCGGGGGAGGGATCAGGGTTTCAATCTTTGGATAGGGAAACCTCAGACATTAAGAGCAGGGCTTGCACTCCTGATGAGATCTGATAGACTAAGATCAGAAGGAAGGACAGGAGGACCTCCCCTATCAGCGGACTTGGGGAGGGGCATGAGTGAAGAAGGGGGAGGGAGGGTGGGATCAGGAGGGGAGAAGGGAGGGGCTTATGGGGGGATACAAAGTGAATAAAGTGTAATTAATAAAAATAAAAAATAAAAAAAGAGCAGGGCTTGCCCGTTGGGTGACAGGGCCTCTCTCTCTTTCATCTCCAAGGACAAAGTGGATCAGCAGCAGGTGCCCAGCCCATGAACCCAGTCTCAACCTCTGCACCAATGGGACCTGTTCTGCTAAAGACCCCAGCACGTACAGGCAAAATTCTGCAGCCTTGGCAGTCAGAAGCCAATGGCTCTTGTCAGGAATCAGAATGGAGGAGGAATTGAATTAAGCGGGCAGCAGTTATAATGCAGTGTGGAGCACCAGGGAGCATCAATATTCAAGCAAAGCCCACAAGATAAATAAACATCAAAGGAAGAGAGCAGGCGCAGAAGCGGGGGAGCACTGACGTGGAAGGCTCCTAACACCCAGTATGCAATTCCCGTGTCAGAACCCATAAGGCTGCAAATACATCAAGCTCACAGTTACACTATTTCAGGAAATGTAATTCTATTAGAAGTTTTCCAATCTTTCCTCCCTTCTTCCCAGCTCATCTCCCAGGGCTGCCCGTGGCTCCTCCTATTACAACATGCATCGGCTCCCAGGTAGCTGGACAAGACAGGTGGATAATCATGCCATTTAGATGGCAGTGACCAAGCTGGGCAGGTGTGGGACTGGCTCTTTGCAGGTATCCTCTGGGACACCAGATGCGCTTGGCAACACGGGCATGTAGCAGCACAAGGGTGAGCAGCTGTCCCTCCCCTGCACTTGAGGCACACCCTGCAAACAGCTTCCCTGGTAACCTACTCAATTTGGCCACATAGGATCCAGGCTATATAGTGAGAACCTTTGGCTGACTGCTGGGTAGATGGCTCCTAAAGTTGTCCTTCCCCCTCTCATGAAGATCCCAGCCATCAGCCATGTGGTGATGGGGCAGGCCTTCACCTCAAGAGGACCTGAGGAGTTACCCCATGTAGTATTGACAGAGCATGTACAGCCTCAGTTCAGCGTCTCACCAAGGTAGCAAGGGACCCATTCTGTTGTTATCCTCAGGGCTGGCACAGTTTTAGGGCTGAAGATCCACATACGCCTTGTGATGCTGCAATGGTCACCTCTGACATTGTTTATCTGATAAAGCCCAGAGCCCATCCCATCACACAAAGGGGTAATATGCAAGCCATACTCTTAGCTAGTATAATAATAAGCTCCAACTATACTGATCTTGCTGGTACAAAGGAACATGGGTTTGGGCAGGAAGACCTCTTGTGCTTTCTATTCTGTTTTTCTATAAACATAAAACTTCACTAATATAAGGCCTATAATTAAAAGAGAATATGCCGGCTCCACCCAGACACAACAGAACAAGCCAGGTGGCCCACAGCTTATCTTTCAGCTGAAGTTAGCATCTTCCTCTAGCAGGCAGGACGGGGCCTAGGGGCTCACTACACAGCTGCAGCTCTCATAGGAAAAAGAAAGAAGGCCCCAGGCAGGAAGAGTACAGTCTCTATCACACTAATGGGTACATTGGTCTCTGCTTTTGCTCCCATGAACACACAAAAAAAGAGCAAAGGCTAAGGCCTTTTCAAGGCAGCCTGCATACCAACGACCTGTGGTACCCACCCCTTGTTCTCATGGACTGGGCATAGGAGACTGATGGGGAAGAAAAAGCACCCACCACCCCCACATTGCCAACCCCACCCTGGATGTTTATAGAGGTAGAAAGGAAAAAAGGAAACAGAAATGGGTTTGTTAACATTCCAGGGGAGGGGGGGAACCACACAAATACACATGGTAATCTGTGAATGATGGCAGCCTCCGCTCGAAGCTGATTAGATGGTACGAGATGATTAGCTAATTAGACATAATATAATCAGAGATGAGGCCCATCTCCTCTATTCCACCTCAAAAAAGTGTTTTGGAATGTTACACAAAATCATCATCTCAAGAAAAATGCTAGAACTTCCCAACAAGGGATACCAAATCTGTCAGCTTTCCAGTGGCAGAGAAGGTGAAACTTGAGCTCTGTGTCATAGCACAGAGGACAGGGGTCAGAGATAAACAGGGCCTGAGTTCAGGACCCAGGCACAGGGTCCCTCTCCCTACAAGGTCAGATGGTGTTTACAGCACAGAAGGAGCACAAGGCCTGTAAAGTCAGGACTTGATGCATCAGACAATTAGATTTCTCTTTATCAATGTGTCCTATTAGCCAAAGGGCAAGGCACCCATCAAGTTAGGGCACAGGCAATGGACTCCAAAAAAGAAAGCAGAGGGTCTCCTGTGATGCACCTAATAAAGGACCAGGAACCAGCAACAGGCAGGGGCAGGTAGACAATGTGGGGAGGTAGCCATTTAACTCCTCAATAGGGCACCTGACCATTTTCAGAGGTAGTGCTTAATAGAGAAAACCAAGCCACCGCCACCAGGAAATCCCATGTGCTTCCAAGAGGGTGGCTAAAATTAAAGACTGAGGATGGCAAGTGTTGGCAAAAACTCAGAACAAATGACACGTCCATGGCTGCAGGTGGCCCATTAAACAGTACACCTGCTTTGAAAAGCACTTGGCAGTACTGATAACCACTGACTCACAGCTCTACCACTTCTTGTAGGCGTTCCTGCAGAAAGATATGCACACGTGGTAACCAAAAGATCCACATTTGTGTTTATAGCAGTTTTGTTCATTATGAATTAGAATTCAGAATAATCTCTGTAGAGTATACAAACACAACAGTGCGGTTGCAGAACAAAACTGTATACATTGGAAAAAGCCTTTGAAACACTGCTACACAGGTGTTGAATGGCTCTCAGAGACAGCACATGGTGACATCAGCAGCAGAGGGGCTTCTTGAGTCCAGCTGTGGAGTCCAGGAAAGCAGACACAGGGCAGCAGAGACTCTGTTCAAAACCATAGCACATACACACACATGCCTATTGGATGTCTCAGAAATGTTTTTACAGTATAATCACTTATTTTGGACCTGTAGTTTCATGTGGTACTACAATCTTGTCCTTACAGGTGTATTTGTGAATCTGTGTAGTGGTGTAGATGTTGCTCCATTAAGACCATCTGAAGATGTGGGAATACAGCTCTTACGTTGCGATTTCCTCCCAGGGAAAACCTTCCATCATGGAAGAAAGCTTGTTAAGGTAAGGATGATCTAAATGAAGATGAAAAAACTCCATTCTTCAGGGAAGCACCTCAGCCTCGGAAATAAACAACTCAAAAGCTTTAGGAAGTCCCTAAAACAAACCAGATTCAGAAAAACCCTCACTCCCCAAGCATTAAAAAAAAACAGCAAGGACTATTGAAAGGCACTCCCAGAAAAGCCAAGCTGCTTGGAAGAAAACATCCTCCACCTGTAGTGCTGGCTGATAGTGTACAGTTTTTCCAGGTTCTGTGAGCCATTAGCTATGCTGGGGTGAACTTTGAGAACACAGCTGTCTTGGATTTCTGCTCCTATAAGAAACCCCTCATTCATACTGCTGTAAGTGACCCAGTCAACTTTGCTTCACCGTGCTGGACTTCAGTGGTATTACTTAGGTCTGTCGTCAGTTTTCCATATCTGGGGTGAGTAGTTGTTCACTCATGACTCTCAGTAACTGTATCACACAAGATGGAAACTAGACCCCAGGGGATGGTGTTCTTGGGGACATCCCAAGACATTAGTCACTAATGATCTCCACACCATTCAAAGGAGACACAGTTGTCCCTCTGTACCCACAAATACTCCTAAGTCCCTAGATGATCAAAAGCTTTACATTATAAAGTGTAATGTTGGCAGGAAGATTTATGTGCTTCCACTGCTAAGCTTTCAATCACCTGTGGATTACTTGTAATGCCTAACACAAAGTAAACACCACATAACTAGCTGTAATTCCATAATATCTAGGGAATAATGGCATGAAATCACACGTTCAGTACAGATGTATTTACAAGAACACTTTAACCCTTCCTTATGCTACATGCTTGGAAAGTAAGGCCTGGAAGACAGGCTGATGTCCCTTCATCCTGCTGCTCAGGTAGTTAGACTATGATCACAGCAGGTGCCTTGATGGGACTCCTCACCTTCAGCTGTGATGTCAGCTCGCACAGCCGCTTACCCTGAGCTAAGCAGCCAGCTTAGGCATTCCATACTGAAGGGCTGGACAGCATCACACTGGGAGAATGTCTCTAGAGGAAAAGGAGACAAAGTGCTTATGGACCCCTTGAGTTATAACACTGTTATGATCCGTCCAGGGATGACAGATGTATCTGGTGTTCATCACAGCAATCTGTTCTCACCCCACAAAAATCATAAAAGCCACACCAGAATTAGATGCCAAATGGGTTCAGGGACAAGTTCAGCTCAAGGTCTTGGAATCACATTCAACTCCCTTGGTAAGCAGGAGTGCTCCACAGTGGTGCTTGGTATCACGAATCCAGGGGAACCACGTGTCTGAGGTCATTCTCTTTCAATGTTCAAGAGATAACATTGGAACCAACATTTGGGGCCATTGCTGAAAAAATGCCCAATCCCAAGGAGTACCGGGATCCAGGGGCACAAAGCCAGGTCCATCTTGGAGACACCTAGAATCATCCACCCCTGCATCAGTCTCAGGAAAGGAGCCAGGCATGTCCCCATCCTATACTCACTCAGTCACATGATTAAAGTGGATTCTAATATCACAATGAAAGGCTGCCTGACTTTGATCTGCTCTTCAGCAAACTGTTTAATTTGGTCTGAAACCTCAGCTGCCATCAAAGATAGCAATGGGGTTCAAGGAAGGGTCACACAGAGCCTTCAGCCAGCTGGGGGTGGGGGTGAGGTAGGCAGGTCATCACCTTCAGTTACATACCCAGTGAGTCCCTGCCACACAGACCCTGTGGGGCACCTCACACTAGGTCTAACAGTGATCTCGCAGCATGGCTCACAGCACAGTGGGGATGTATGCATCAGGCAGAGGTTGCCTTGTCCTCCAGGAAGCCACCCTGAATTGCTACCTTTTCACTGTAACTATAATATGGATATATTAAGGAGGATGGAACCCAGGAGGTTATGATATGATATGTGATATCATATCCCCCAACCCCCAGACTCAGTCTCCAGTAGGCCTGTGGGGTGGGACTGAACTCCATCCATGACATGATTCCCCGAGATTCTTGGATCCTGTGACCGCGTTTCCACAGCAATGCAAAACTGATTTTGTTTTATGACACTGGAGATTTTGTGTGTGTGTGTGTGTGTGTGTGTGTGTGTTGGTGAAGGAGCTGGGGCACAGTCCTTGTGAAGCAGGACACCTGTTCCATCTCACTCTGAGTCTGGAAGGTATTGCTCCTGGCATGGGGTCTTGGGCTGGCCCTTGCCTAGGACAACTGGCTGGTGTTGCCAAGGTGGCTGGATGTACTGCCTGAAGATGTAACCTGTTCCTTAGGAGAACAGATACAGTGGCACCTCCTCCAGGAAGCACTCTACTGGTGCTTCAGTCTCAATGTATTGTTTCCTCCTTATGGCTTATGTCACGGCGCAGACTCTCTCCTGAGCCTCTCGAACACCCTCACTCTCCGCTTAAAGCCACCGGTCCCATTCCATCTCTTCCTGTACCCCAGTGTCTCAGGCCTGGACCAGCTGAGATGTTTCCTTGAGGGAACAGACATCCCTTGTGGCCCCATTTCCCAGCTGCTTGCTTTGAGCCAACTCTACCCCATGTGAGCCTATGTTTCCTGTTTGTATCTTAGAACCTCTCCAAGCTGCCAGCAGAGTTTTCTTGGGTAGAATTTGTGAAACTGTATGAAAATGACAAGGCCTCTTGAGACCTAGAGGAAACTTGGACAGTCACGTCATCTCCACACTGGCTGTGCTTAGATTTTAACTATATAAAAAGCCCTGTTGCCCCAGGTTAGGTGTGGCTGCAGTCTGGGGTTCCCAAGTATCACCCACATTTATATTCCATTCTGGGAGTCAGGGGCTGCAGAGCTGTGGCACTTGGCTAGCCACCCGCCCAGGTTGACGGAGCTGTGGACATCAACCCGAGAGAAACCAAGGAAACACAAAGCCACCATTTCATGGTGGCATGCTGGCTACCACCCTTCTCAGCAGAACACTCAGCATTCCACGGACACCATCAAAGACACTGTCAGCAGATATCCTTCTTGCCAGCGAGGAGTGGCTTGCAGCTCCGTGGCAGCATGCAGGCCTCCTGTACCCTTCCCCGGGAAGTGTCAGTGTCCCCCACCGGTGGCCTTAATCAGAGCATGCAGGCTGTCACCCCATGCTGGGTCCATCAGCCCTGGGTTTCCTGGAGAGAATTCCCTCAAAGATGTTTCAAAGCTATGTCTACTTGTACACGCTGATTATTCCCACACCCTGATTAAGTCACGAAGATGAAGCAGCAGCACGGACACAGTGTGTGGTGGGCACATTAAACATCAAGGGTGGGTCGGGCCTCCCTGCAACCGGAACAGCGAGATCCCCATGTTCCCGGCCTGGCCTTGCTCAAGACCAAGCCGCCTAGAATCCAGCTCCGAGCAGATACCATAGAGATGGCAGGCGGACCGGATGACACTTGTGGGACAATGTCAGACCCAGGAGATGGGCTCTCTGCAGGAGACGCTGCACGGAGGAGACAGCCAGTCCCTCCAGGTGGGACAGAATGCAGGGTTACTTGGAGAAAAAAGACATACCAAGGATGAAGCATACTGTGAGATTTAACAGAGACACACAAAGCAACAGGACCAAAAGCTAACCTGGGAGGGATGGAGCTCCCAAGCTAACCCCAGCCCTAATTATTCCATAGACATTGGTTTAAAGGATTACTTCTTGGTAAACCAATTATCTGTTGGTTTATTTTTCTTTCTTTGTTCTTTCTTTCTTTCTTTCTTTCTTTCTTTCTTTCTTTCTTTCTTTCTTTCTTTCCTTTTTCTCTCTCTCTCTCTCTCTCTCTCTCTCTTTTTCTTTGTGAGGAAAGATCTTATGTGGCTAAGATTCAGGCCTCTCTCTTCCAAGTGCTTTTGTCAGAAGCATATGCCTTCATCCTTCCCTTCTTCATCTTCTTCCTCCTCATCTTCCTGCCTAATCGGTCCAGCCACACCTGTAGACATTTCACAGGGTACAGAGAGAGCACTCCTGTCTTATTTTTGATGGGAAGCACAGCATCCTGCCTCCCACCACTCAGCAGGGCACTGGGGGCAGGAGTTTCAGAGATGGCCCTGCCATACTGAAGATGCCTTCCTTTCTTAGTTTTCCCAGCACCTTCACATAAAACATTCGAGGGTCTCATCAAAAAGCTTCCTGTGTATACACTGACTCCACGGTCTAAGAGTGCATCATAGTAGCTGATTGTCATGTGTCGAGCCAAATTTGCATTCCTGAAAAGAATTCTATGGGGACATGGTGCCTGGTCCTTCCAAATGAATGTGATTTCTTATAGCATGAAGGGCTTCTGTGTTTGGATGTCTAAGGCCTACAGTCTTTCTAGAAATACCTTCGCTGATTCTTCTACTGTCAGGATGATACTAGCTTCACAGAAGGTGGGTGGATGGTTAAGAGTGTCAGCCTTGGGGTAAACCCATGAGAGAGTACTTAGGTTAGATTAGACCCTGGGCGGTCCTGTGATGAGTCTTTTGATTAATTAAAATGGGAAGGTCCATCCTGCATGTGGGGGCACCTTTCATTGGTGATCCAGAGAGAGGGACACAGACAAAGGCTTTTGTTTTTTGCTTGTTTGCTGCTGCTGCTGCTGCTGCTGCTGCTGCTGCTGCTGCTGCTGCCATCACTGCCAGCCACTGCTTCTTTCCCCTTTGATGACATCAGAATCAACTTGCTTGGCCTTCCAGTGGTGACAGAAGACAGTGTCTCTCTAGAGTCCTCCAGGGCTCCAGTAGCCTACTGGATCTTCTGAGGCATCCAGCCTCACACACTGAGCAGTTGGGGAGTTCTCTCAGCCTCTCTGGTGTAAAGACAGCCATTGTTGGACTACCCACTCCACAGTGCGTAAGCCAAATCTAATAAGTGCTATTTAATATATCTTTATTATATTGTTCTATTCCTCTAGAGAACTCTGGCTGAGATAGAGGCAAGAAGTGGTTTTGAACATGTCCATGTTCCCAAGCATTTGAGGACAATTCGTTCCCATTCTCTGAAGTCTTGGTGATTCACTAGAGAAACCATGGCCTGGGAATTTCCTGTTAGGAGGCCTCGTGCTTTTCTGTTCTCTGATTCTCCTTGTCGTACTTCAACTCCTGAGACTTCTTGAGTCATTGTTGGTCATTTATGCCTTTCTATGGATGTCTGTGTTCTTTTCCCTGAAGTCATCTTATACACTTGGAGGCAGTCACCCGTAGGGTTCTATCTATCCTTGTCGATTTCTGTAAGTTGGGCAGACCGGTCCCCTGTTCCTTTGATGGCTTGAGCCTTCTGCTTTTCCTCTATGAACCCTTCCCTGCTCTCTTTCTATTTACCAAATTCAGGTTAGCCAATTTCATTCTTTATCGACAGCTTTCTAGTGCTTCTCTGTCTACCTGAACTCACAACTAAAGAGACACCAGTGGGCCAGCCTGAAGCTGCACAGTTTCATTAAGAGTTTGCACATTTCCAAAATGCCACATCTTAAAACTGTCCCCCAGTGTTCACACTGAAAACTTAGCCCCAACACAAGGAAGTTGTCATGAGAACTGCATTCTCATCAACAGAGTTATGCCACCACACTAGAAACCTGAGGACAAACTTTGGCCCATTTCAGAACTTTGCACCCTCAGCCTCTGGGCGGCCTTGACTGACGTGCACAGGCAACACTGGACTTGGCCTTCCTGGCCTCTAAAACAGAAAGAAAATGCATTTCTGTTCTTTATAAATTGCCCAGTCACGGGGATTTTGTTTGAGTGGGCTAAGAGAAACACATGGAAAGAAAAGTCTCTTCTCCTGGGAAAGCAGACCCTGCTACCCACTGTGCCCTCTGTTGCCCTGCGTGGCTCTCAGCTCTCAGCAAGAGAAATTGCTGGCATATGACCACCCGCCAACTAAGAGAGAACATGGTGGAAGGTTCCCCCAAGGTGACTGCCCAAGGTGACAGTAGGATGCCATCCTACACCACAATCCCAAAGAACCCAACTCCCACAGGCCCTTATACTCTTACCTACTCTCCCTCTGTCAGGCCTAATGCGGCCTGCGATGGCCTCTTCCATCCCCATCCCCAGTGCTTCTGCTGCATCACAGGGCAGAAGCAGGGCACTCGCTACAGCTGTTCTGAACCATGTTCTGATCCCTGCTCTGGCCAGTATCTTCTGTCTGCTTATAAGGCTGCAATGCTAGATGGCAGACTAGCCAGATTCACATAGCAACTCCTCAAAGATCCTACCACCCTTTTCCATACTAGTTAGCTACTTTCTTAAACTAAGCTTCTAACCAGCTCCAACATCAGAATCTGAGGTAATACACCTCCCCCAACCTGCTGGAGCCATTGGAATAAGGATTGCAACACAGGGACCCCTCATAAGAATAAGGGAGAAGGAACTGGCCTGGCATCATCAGGCCTACTCAAAGCCCTGGGTCTCTCTGTTCCCAGATGACGTGATACGGGGAATCACAGATCAGGGACTGCATACTATGTCTGGATTCTACCACCCCATTCTCTGGAGAATGGACCCTCATGGCCCATCAGCTAGCTGTCCTAACTGGGGCTAATGGACAGTGGGCTTCACAGAACTGTGACAGCAGCATGATCCTGGAAATCACAAACTCCAGGTTGGCTCAGCACACATGGCAGGCCCATTCTCATGACCAGCTCCACACAAGGGACTTGGGAGATCAGTGGACACTGGGGATCCTCTTCTACAACACAAAGGAGCAATGTGGGCTATTCAGTGTCCCAGTCCATCCTGAGGCAGGACAGAAAGGAGAGAAAGATTCTAGAGACCTGGGAAGGGAAAATGAGCCCCTCACCATAGAATCTGGCTGAAGTTTCTTGGAAGCTAAGAATCCAGACTTCCAATACAACTAATATTTGCTGTGAAGGTTGCCGGCATAGAGAGAATATTCCTCCTTATTTTTGTTTCTATATATCTTTAATAAAGTATAGCAATCATATACCTAGAGTTGTTCAGTTTGGATTCTTATATGTATCTATACACACACACATCCTAAGCAGGAGCTCTGAGGCTGATCATCTTAGCTGTGCATGAATATCAAATAGTAACTGGGTTGCAATGCCATGTTTCTGACAGTTAAGGACTGAATGGATCCAAGAGACAGTATGCCCAAATGACCTTAAGGAAACATACAGGCTATCAATGCAGTGGACAACAAACTCTGTGGCCACAACTGAAGCGGGGAAAGCCACTGGACTAGTTTCCTGTTGAGATGGCTCCTTGGTGTTCCCGATGCAAGTTCACATCCAGGGAACTGAGGCTCTCTTCATGTCCCCTCCCTCTCAGATGCCAGTCACAGCTTGCTCACAGCTCACCAGGGACCCAAGCTCCATGTGGACCAGGATGATCTTCAAGCATGATGGCTGTGCTTGCAAGGTGAAGCGTAGCAAGCATTTCCTAAGTCTCTCTCAGCTTCCAGGGGTTTGCAGCAAGCCTACCTCAGGCACAGCTAGACAACACTGGATCAAGTCACTGCCTGCTACACCTGACAAGCCAAGGACCACGAGGCTGCTCATGTTGGCAACCAAATCCTACACTATGAAGCAGAGACCCATGCTGGGGGAGATGGTGGACACTATCGGAGCCACAGCAGGCTGGGGCCTGTGGGACCAGTTTTGAGAAAACCACAGAGTTGTCAGTTGAAAGTCCATTAGGAACCTGGTTGTGTCTCCCCCAGATGCTGAGGTGCCATGTAAGGGCCTTCCACAACCCATCCTGTGGCAGGGCCCCTACAAGGTAACCCATCTGACCACTGCCGAAGAGGAGTATAGCCTGGCTTATCTTGTCATCCAAAAGCAAACACCCCTCTCCAGTATGACTACCTGTAATCTTTGTCTCTTAACTTCTGCAGGACATTTCACAGCAACAGGCCCCATGTGTGGTCTCTGGGGGCATGGCTTCTTTCACCAGCATCACAGCTTCAAGTCTCACAGTGGTCCAGCCTGGCTAGCCATTGTGGATGGCCACAGTCTGCTGACCTTGTGGGGTTGTGATGGACACTCTGCTGTGTCCACTCTTCAGTTACTACCATTCTGGAAGCTCTGGAAGTGTGTGTGCCTGTGTTCTGATCACAAGCTTGGTTTCTTGTGGGTATACGCTTTGTAGTCACAACACAACCCCATGCTAAACAGCTAAGGAACTCATGGGCTCTCTTTTCTCACCGTTGTGGAAGCTTTACTTTACTTTTCTTTAAATGCTGTTTTTCTCTTTCTACACCTATTTATTTATTTTGTGTAGGCGTATCAACATGCATGTGCCATGAGATGTGTGTGGAGGTCAGAGGACAACCTATAGACTGTTTCTCTCCTTTCACCATCAGGGTCCTGGGGATCAAAACTCAGGTTGCCAGACTTGAAGCATGTGTCTTTACCTGCTAACTCATATCCCCAGCCTTTTTTCTTTAAAGGTTTTAAAGATATTTATATATTATTTATTTATTTATTTATTTATTTGCTTATTTATTTATTTGTGTTTGTGGGAGAGTTCATGCTATGCCTTGTGTGCGGAGCCCAGAAAACAACTTGGAAACCTGTTGCTCTTCTTCTACCATGTGGGTTCTGGGGATCGGACTCTGGTTGTCAGGCTTAGTGGCAAACACCTTTAACCAGCGAGTCATTCCACAAGCGAAGTTTTCTCTTTCATGATGGGATAATTGGATACAAAGGAATTTCATGCTTTGGTGAAGCCCAATCTCTTTCTGTTCCTTTTCTTGTTGTTTTGGTGGTTGTACCTAGGAAACTTTAGCCAAAGCCAAGATCCATGGGGACTTGCTAATCTTCTGAGGATCAGACAGTTTTCACTGTTCACATCTGCTCTGAGGTCAATGCAGAAGGGGGTGAGGTAGGGTTCTGGTGTCAGCATGTGGATATCTAATGGTCCTAGTGACACCTGTTGAAAAGGTCCCTCAGGTCTCTAGTGGGAAATCAGCCAACTGTAACTGAGGGCAGATTCTGCATTCCCAATCCCTTGTAGCTATTTCTAAGAGGGGAGGTCCCTTACTCCCTTGCCTTTTTCCGGATCAACTCACAAGATAAGGGGCCCCATCCTTACCCAGAAACATAGCCGCCCTCTTACATAGACCAGGCCTGCAAACATATATCCCTCTCCCTACTTCCCCAGAGGAGTTCCCATGGCCACATCTGATAACATGCAAGTCTTATGTATTAGTGAGAGAAAGATGTTGGTCCCCAAATTGGCATCAGTCTTATGAAGCACTCAGTGTCTTATATTGCTTTCAAGGCTTGAGACTGCTGAGCTGCTGTCCCCAGCTGTTTAGGAAGATGTGGGCTTTTGCTCACGAACTGTGGGTGGTGAGAAGACATGAAGATGGAGCCTCAGGCCAGAACCTTGGTCTGCTTTGCCTCCCAGCCCATGCTACTATTCCTACCAGGAAGTGCAGATGGGCACATTCACCCCAGTACCTTCCAGGAAGGTGACAGAGCCATCAGCGTGAGCAAAGCAGGGGGCTTGAGAGCCTCCTAAGTGTGGGTGGGTGGGTGGATGGGGTGACATTGGGCAGACATAGAAGAGATATCAGAAGACAACAATGGGGAACCTGTATGAAGTTAAGGGTACTCTCCTCATGCTGGGATGGCTTGCATCCCCACCCATGCCTGCCCTCGTGCAAAGTTCTCAGGGGAGCCCCCTCAGATCTTAAATGACATATCCATAGATACTACCCTTTAGTAAACTCTAGCGACCCAAGCATTTCTCCTCCAAAAGCAATCAAAATATCTTCTTCCCCTTCTCACTGCCACCTAACAGTCATGCTTTATTCTGACTTCTTTCCAAGGGAATTTCATGAGATCTCAGCATGAGAGAAGGAGCCATCCCCTCTTGGCTCTGGCCAGAGCGAGAATGCACAGAGTTTTCTGCTGAGAGCCCAGCAAGGGTCCACAGGGTAGCACCAGGAAGGGGACAGGACCACATGGAGTAACACAGAGCATCAACACACACAAACCAGGGCTGCAGAAACTGGATCTGCCATTCACAAAAGCATAGCTATATGGTTAGGTTTGCTTGTTGATGGTATCTGTGTAAAAATGGGAAGCCCTGGGGTGGGTGATCAGATTGCTCTCCGGTTTCTTTTCTTCTGTTAGGTGGATCAACACATAATAGTGCATAAGGTCATCGTGTTGGAGAATGGTTTCTGCAAAACTGCCTCAGCCCAGAGGCCAGTCCAGAGCAGAATGGACTATGAAGTCAGTCTCAAGATAAGCTCCTTCCTTCCACAGAGAGCTTTACTGTCGATCTCTTCACCCCTCAACACCCCATTCAAATACTCCTTCAAGGATATGCCCTCGCCCAGGTGAGAGGGTGGAGTCTGATGGATCAGGTGTTTTGAGACTTGATCTCCCTTACACCTGTCTATACCTGATTTATTTAGCTGAATGAATGAATGAATGAATGAATGAATGAATGAATGAATTTACCAGTCGCTACAAAGTCAGCAAGCAAAAGAGCATGTAATCACCCAGCAGGAGCAGTGAGCAAACACTTTTTTGTTCCTGAATCCAGGGTCAGCATAGACCACTTCAGGCTAAACGCCACTGGAGTTCAATGTCAGCTGGGCCACCACAGCCCAAACTGTCTTCATCAGACACAGTGGAATCCAAAGAAACTTACTATGCACACAGAGCAAGAAAACAGAAAAGCAAAAATTAAATTAGAGGTCGGCCTAGAAAATGCCCACTGTGCAGAAAACGTGAGCAAACTAATTTGTTTGGCCTCCCTTGAAAATGGTGAGGTTTTAACATGGGTCTCTGGGACCTGGCTCCTAAAGCACCAGGAGGCTGTTGGGGGAGGGACAGGGATTTGGTTTCAGATGGGTAGATCCAGATTCAATTAGCAATTGGCCCAGCCTCTCTCTCCCCGAGGCTGGTAGAATGAGCAAGAGAAGAGAAAGTGCTATTATGGCTGTGAACTCCACCCCACCTGAGCATGGTCCCAGAAAACCTGTCTATTTTTACCAAGAGGCTGCTATCACTCTACCCACAGGGATCAAGATGCTGGCTCCTTGGAAACCAGGCTGCACAGAACCCAGTCATTGGACCCCACTAGCTATGTATAAGGTCAGCCAAGCCCCAGGCATCCTATGGTTCCTCTACCACCCACTGCCCCGGTCAGCATGCTAAGCTTCATTCTCCACTTTCCTGAGTGTTATAGACAGTCTTCAAGCCCTTCCAAGTTGGCAGCAGGAGTGTGGGGTGCCCATATCCCTGGAGAGTCTACAGAAGATGCTGAAGGAGATGAGGGTTTGGTAAGTTTAGGGTCCTTCTTTACTGTACCCTTGGGTCTCCAGCTGAGGGCAGGACCCCAGCCAGAGCTGACTCTATTCCCCAAGCTACTCAGGGAAGCCAAGGCCTGAAAGAACCTCTTGTCTCAGTCCTGGGTAAAATAGATCCTGGCCAGGTACCTATCCAGATCCGAGATCCCCAGTGGGTACCATCTGGGATCTAGTTCAGGATCTTGTCAGCCCTATTCTGACCATGCCCTGGGGTCTGCTGACCCCTTTCTCAAGAGCCTTCCTGGTTTTTGGAAACTGATCAGTCTGGTGGTGGCCCAGCTTGTTATAACAAACATCTTCATGGGCTGAGGATGGGAACAGCATCGGTTGGAGACATCAGGTCTTTGACACCTGGAATCATATAGTCAGTGGCCGCCGCGCCCATTTCCCCATGGACACAACCACACTAGATATGGAAGCCTAACAAAAGTCTGTCCAGGGTCTTGGCCCTAGGGATATACCTTGAGGCCTTAGCCTCAGAGCATTCTGGAGAAGGCTCCTTCAGAGTGATGCCCTCTTACACAGGAGCCCTCGAAGACTGGGCTCAGAACCCTGAAGTGTCGCTGAAAGACTGGGGGCTCTTACCGTCCACACAAGCAGGCCGGGCTCTCGTGGTGCCTGCGATCTGCCCCTTTCTGCATGCACAGCGCGCTGTCTGCCTGGCGATTGTCCTCCGTGGCTGACTGCTGTCCCGGTCTAGGGTCACAATCTCACAGGTTCCAGCGGCCAGCTGACCTGTAAGGAAGGAACAGCCACAAGCTGAGTGGCCACAGCCTGGAGACCCATAGCCTGAAGCCCACCTAGCACCCACCTAGAGTGGGATCCATCATAGCTGGCTATACCAAAGAAATTTGGAGAGAGCTCTGTGACAGCCAGCAACCTGTCTTCTATATGCTCTGTCTGGGATTCCAGTCAGCCCTATCCCAGCAGACAGGAAATTAAAAGTGGCCATCTTCTCTGCCACACATGGAAATGGAATCTCAGAATTACAGAGGAAGGCGCTGCTTCCTCCCCTCCCCACTGCTCCTCCACACACTATGATTTCACAGAAAAAAAACACCTACCCAGAACACAAGGTCCTCAAATCAAGCCATGCCCTGCAGCCTCTTTCCCTCAGGTTGGGCTACCTTGGAGCCACAAAATGGGGTAACAAACAGTACATGGGCTACCATACTGCAAAGAGAAACCATCATACCCACCTGGGCACAGATGCCAAGATGGCTAGGGACCCAAGTTACATATTCCTGAAGGCCAGCACATACCAATACACGCGGACACATACAAAAGGTGCACAGAGACAAACACACCGATGTTACAATCCAAAAGGCTGGCTGGCAGACATGGGGAAGACTACAAAGTACACAGGAGGCAGTGAAGTGAAAACATCCGTATGTTGCAGGGGTGCATGTGCTGTGTACATACTCACACACACACACAGGTCCACACACCCGTTCCCACATGTAAACCTATACCTGGGTACTCATAGGTTATATGGATTTGTCCATACACATACAGAGGCTCAAAGGAGTACATTCAGCTATACTCAGGTGCACACAGGCTACACAGAGGTACCCGGGTAGAAACACAGGTTCACATAGGTGTACTCATCTGCATTCAGGAGCACATGGGCTACTCTGATGTGCCCATAAAAACATGCATATATGTAGCTGGGTTTTGCTACTTTATGAGTTTTTATTTTTCCCATCCTCTATCCCTCCAGTTTCAGCCCCTCCCCCATCACAATATAGGAGGGAAAAAAGGATGAGAGGGAGAGAGAGAGAGAGATCCTTGAACCTATTTTTTTCTTTTTGTTTCTTAGTTGAACACAACTACTAACAAACTACAACCTCCCCTCTCCCCTGAACGACCAACAACCGCTCACCACGTCTATCAGAGCTCTAGCATTCATGTGCATGCTGAAAAGTTCCCAGAATTTCAAACATCACACAATCACAGAAACTGCCTGCAGCTGGCAAAACCACACCTCTTGTTAGAGCATGAGGCGAATCACAGTCAACTGCTGTGGACAGTCCGAAGCAGCCCCATATCCCCACACCTGGGATTAAAATGAAAACATGTTATTATAATTATGATATTTCTGTGTTTTTTAAAGAAACCAAAATTCCATAATTCTCACTATGTATACACCAGAAGGGGTACACTCCACTAGACATATGCTTCATATATGCTCTTCGGTAAGTAGATAGGTCCACAAGGTATACTCGGCTGTACTCAGTACATACAGGCTACATGGAATTCTCATACACACACACAGGTACACATGGGCACACTCGGTCACACATGCTCCAGGTATTGTTCTGTGTGGGCACACAGGTACACCGGGTGCACGCAACTGTACACAGACACACATGACCCTGGAATGACTCTAGAAGGAGGGACATGTTTCTCCAAAGCCCCAACCTCACCTCAGGAGAGGGAATCCCCGTGGGAAATCAATCCCTGTAGTTTAAGCTGTTACTGCATGGCCAACACCAGTTAGTGCTAATGAGCAATGGTATCCAATAAAGATAGCGTGATGCTCACCGCGAACCATAAAGATGAAAAGAACTGGCCACCTTGTAGGACAGAGGGCATTCCTCAGCCCAGCTGGTGCTGCCAGATTTGTCCTGCCATGGTGAGCCCAAAGCCCCTCCATCATGCAACTTCACAGCCTCATTAGTGACCCATTCACAGAAACCCTAGGATATGTTACTCATCTTCAGGCTCTTCCATTCTCTCAGCACACAGTATTTGCTGCCCTCTGTGGGTACAGAAAGACCTCAAGGCACACAACATTAATCCCACCCTCAAGGCAGAGATGCTGAATGTGAGAATCCCACCCACTTGCATGAGTGCCACACAGGTCAGCAAGAAATAGCACAGGGTCATACAGACAGACAGACAGACACCGGAAAGGAAGCGAGGGACATGCACACAAAAGAGTGCTCATCTGATCTGCAACCAGATTGGCAGGTAGCTCTCAGGGCTTCTCAGCAATAATTCCTTCAACTCAGGGTATCCTTCCTAACCACACGGATCCTTTTGCAACTGTCACCCAAACACCCTTTCTCTAGTCAACAGGCTCTGTGACAACAGGCACTGAATCAACCTTGTTGCTTGGATTCCACAGCTCAACCAAAACCCAGATTAGAGCAAGTATCACACATTAGCAGGAAATATGGGAAGACTGGCTCAGCAACAACAGCCAGGCAATGCCCAGGTTACCGAGAGTCTGGAGTGTGTCCTGTCTAGATGTCCTCAGGACCACAGAGGTATGATAGTTCCAAGGCAAGGCAGGCAGGGAGGAGCTGTCCAAGGTGACTATATTCCACTGCTCAGATCCATACAGGATACTGACAGATCCTGGCTGCTGTGCCAAGTTGGGAGAATGAATCAGACACACTCAGGGGAGGAATGGGGCATCTATCTCGGGCCTCCCTGAGGACTATGAGCCACCCCTCTTCTGCAAAGGCCTATGCCTATTCAAGCAGAACTCGAGGCCCCACTTAGAGCTGCCTCCCTCAGACTGCTGGTTTTGCCTCATTCATTTTGCCCAATCACACCCTGAATTGCATGCTGTTGTCAAGAAGGCACAAACAAACATGCACAGACAAGTGAGGGGATGGGCAGAGCAACAGATGGGCACCCAGAACAGCCAATCAGCTCTAGCACTGATCCCAGAAGCAGAGCGCCAGGCCTGATGGGAGCTGACGGGCAAACTGGCAGGAAGCGGAGCAAGCTCTGCAGCGCAAGAGAAAGAAGCGATTTCTTGTGCTTGCCACTGCAATGTGTGGACGGGCAGCCATGTGGTCACCACCCCAGGCTCCTATTTTAAGGCCTGCAGACTGGCTCCAGCCATTTTGCTATTCCTGCCAAACTTCACACTGTGGTCATGGTTTATAGATATGCAGATGGCTTCTCTGGGCAAGGACTGGGCAGTCTTCTAGAGCTGTCCCAACAAGGTGGGGCATACCACCAAGCCAATGACATTTTATAGCTGTACTACTGATTCCCGAACACTGAGAAAGTCCTGGGCCAGCAGCGTACCACTGTAGGCCCCATTCCCAGGTCCCTATCAGCAGGCACTCTCCAAGGTCATGTGGAAGGACCAAGGGCCCATGCAAATGAAGCCCCGTCTGCAAAGGGTAGGAGTAGGAGAGGCAGTGAAAAACAAAACTCTGAAGTGTCCTCACTAAAGAAAGATGCAACATAGTTAGGCCAGAGTCACACGACCAGAAAGCATCCTTTTACCTCCAAAGATGAGCCCAATCCCAGTGATTTACCAGGATCTGTTTGCACTCCAGGCTGCACATAACTGTGACAGGAAATTCCTTCCAGGACCAGCTGATCTCACATAGCATGTCCTAAGTGGCTTTTCCAGAAAGGCAACGTGGCTTTCCACTGATTGTCACTGATTGTGACTGTCCACACGATACCACCAGCAACCTTTCACGGGGTCTTGCATGGAAATTCCAAGGTGATATCACTACCCCAGTGATTGACAGATGGACAGCCTCACAATCACATACTGACATCACTGATCTCTGTGTCTGTGCTATCTAAGAGAAGTCTCTACCTTGTCCCCACATAGTGAGCAGGTGGGAAATCTGGGCTTAGAAGAGTTGTGATTTGCAGAACCAAGTAAGAACCCACAGACCTGAGACATCTGCAGCAGGGCCAGGGCCTGTACATGCAGAACCCCAGTCGTCGCATTAAGAAAACACCTTGGGGACAGGCCTTCCTCCACTTTCGTTCAACCTGTCCCACTTGCCCAGTGTGGCCTCTGAGCACCAAAGGAGGAGCTCATGGTCTTAGGGAAGCTCCGTGTAGGAATACATCCCTGTTAGCCAGAGAGATACGCAAACTTGACTCTTGAGTGAGTCGTGCTTTCAGTACCTGGTCTTCAAGGGGTTTCTGAGGGGCTAGGACATGGGCCACCACCCATCTATGCCCTTGAACAGCATACAGGGAGAGTGGGCACAGGTGTGCCTCAACACTGGCTTGGATGGCAGTTCTGCCTGCCAGCTAAGCACTAGGACTAAGCCTTAGCACAGTTGTGTGATAAACACACATGCTATCTGTTTCACTGGGTGCTGGTGACAACTGAATCAAATCCTGGGGCTTCCTTAAGGCAGGAGTTGACACTGTATAGTGGCCTATCAGTACTTGATGCCCTCTATATGCTGGGATTCTGGCGCTGGCTCCACAGCACACAGGCTGTGATCTGGATCGTGTCCTACATTGCATGGGTTGGGACTAGAAGTTAGCCCAATATTGAATGGGGCCCAGTGGTGACACTGGTCTAGGGGGGCTCAATGGCTACACTTTCTCTGGTATCCAAACCAGGCACACCTTGTCCTCCTCCTCTTGCATCTCTTGGTCCTGAAAAAAACTACTTCTCTCAGCTCATGTCATCCTCAGGAATGGCACCAATGCTGCAACAAGATAAAGGCCATAGTGGATACATATACACAACGAGATTCCCAGAACAACATTCAGCCATTTGACCTCCTGGGTCTCTAGGACCCTGGCGGCCCCAGACAGGAAGAAAAATGAAGGCTGCATACTCATAAGTGCTCATCCATTCCAGCCGTTTCCTATTTTCTGAGAGACGCAACCTATCCAGAGGACATAGCCAAGACCAGGGAGGAGCAGACTGGAGAACACAGCAGAGGGCAGGTACCATTAAAATGCCCAGCCCTGGGGGGTCTGTAAGGTCCCAGGTTCTCTCGTGCACACCCCTCCACCTGGGGCACACACCGACGAGCTGTTTATTCCAACAAGACGGTGACTACATCTGAGAGGATATATGATATGATGGATGTCAGAATAGAGATTCAAAGTGACTTTGACAGGTACAGACAGAGAGGATGGCATTTAACAATCATAAATGTCAGCTCCGTGTTTGGATTAGAATGAAAACAAGGTAGAGTCAGGAGGCCAGAGAGGCCCTAGAGCCTTGGTTAGGTGGCTTTATCTGGTCATGGGATTCGGTGTCATTCAGAGGATGGAGAATTGAGTAGGATCAATAAGGAGAGATGCATAAGTTGAGACAGGGCACCCATGACCCTACCGGAATTCCCAGCTCATCCCATGGCTCACAATTTGGCTGAGTGACGGAAGCCCCTGGTCCTTGGCCCACAGAATACTTGGTACAGCTGCTGGCCCCAGCTGAGATCTACTCCAAAATATGTAGACAGCACCAGGGGACTCACAGGTGATTCAAGCAGCAAGCTTCATTTTACATATATTCTTCACTGCTGACAAGGGAGAGTTTGGGGCCATATGACTTAAGAGATTCATCAGGAGCATCCTTAGCCCAGGTTAGCAGGACTAGGGATCTACTGTGAGCCTGCTGGGCCCTCAGGAACCCTAGAGGTGATGATAGTTTTTGGTTACAGAGAAGCAAACTTCTGTTAGTGCATGCAGGCACCCACATCATTACTGTGAGGAACAAGTGCTCAGTGGTTTAGACTGCGACAGAACTGGTTCTGAGAGCAGGGACTCACTAGTTAGTGGAGGACATTAGCCAAGAACACCACAGAGTATCACGTTTAGGCCTGGGGGAGGGGAGAAGTGCCTGAGGTCCAGGCTTTCCAAATCTGTCATGACCTGCTAATCTCCAGGGAGTCAAAGGAGACCACTAAAGAGTGTCGGTATCATGTGCATGCTTTGAAGCACCCTTCTAAAATGTGCAGCTGAGGAATTATCTTGATGAGTTTGCACCAGGGGAAACACACCTGAGACAACAGTTTTTAATTTATTTTTTATAATTTATCCACTTTACATCCTGTTTTTAGCTCCTTCCCTCTTCTTCTCCCAGTCCCTCCCTTCCTCCCTCTCTCTTTCCCCCATCCCTCTCTCCTGGTCTTAAGAAAGGGGGAGACCTCCTCTCTTACCATCTGACCCCAGCCTATCAAGTCTCGTCAGGACTCTTCTTCCTCTGTGGCCTGGCCAGGCCGCCCTGACAGGGGGAAGTGATTGAAGAACAGGCAAAATAGTCCATGTCATAGACAGCCCCTGCTCCCCTTATTAGGGAAGCCATGTGGAGACTGAGCTGTTTATCAGGTACATCTGAGCAAGGGTCAAGGTCCTTTCCATGCATAGTCCTTGGTTGGTACATCAGTCTCTGTAGGGCCTCCTGAGCCCAGGTTTGTTGGGTCTGTTGGTTTTCTTGTAGAGCTCCTTTCCCAGCTAGGTCCTTCTATCCTCCTCCACCCCCCGACTCTTCCATAAGACTCCCTGCACTCTGCCCAAAGTTTGGCTGTGAGTCTCAGCATGTGCTTCCATCCTGTGCAGAGTAGAGTCTTTCAGAGGACATCTATAGTAGGCTTCTATCCTATATCCTGAATAGTGCTACCTCAAGATCCAGCTATACCATTCCTGGGCATATATCCAAAAGATGTTCTATATACAACAAGGACATTGGCTCAACTATGTTCATAGTCATGTTATTCGTAATCTGAAAACAACCTAGATGTACCTCAACCGAAGAATGGATAAAGAAACTGTGGTACATTTACATAATGGAATGATACTCAGCTATTAAAAACAAGGAAGTCGTGAAATTTGCAGGCAAATGGATGGAACTTAATAGAAAAGATCATCCTGAGTGAGGTAACCCAGACGCAGAAAAGACACATACAGTATATGCTCACTTATAAACAGATATTAACCATATAATACAAGATAACCATACTACAATCCACAGAATTAAAGAAGCTAAATAAATAAAGGACCCTAGAGAGGATGCTTAATTCTCACTCAGAAGGGCAAATAGAAGGGCATTTCTTCTGGCTCCTAAAAGCTTGCATGTCTTCTATAGGCCTTTCTGCCATTCCATCTCACCAGTTAGTTACCAGGACAGGGACCCCACTCCCGCAGGTGGCCACAACAGGGAAGAAGGGAGATTTTGAAGATATGAGAAATGAATCATGTGGTCAAAATATTGGTCACGGAGGTGAAAGTGAGGGCATATGTGCCTACCATGTATACAGACTGCTTTGTGCACAGTAGTGGTCAAATTCCAGATTGGTGATGTGGGGGTGGGGGTCCCACCAGAGGAGTCCCATACTTATCCTTTCCTGGTCCCCATGACACTGACCTGTGTCAGTTCCCATGAATGAAATGCATCAGAAGTGATCTGCTATTTTGGGCTCTAACTCTCACATGCCTTGGCCCTGCAGGCTACAGGAAAGGCTTAGCTCTGGGCTGGCACCAAAATGGTGATGTGTTAATCTGCTTGAAATAACACAAAGGGATATTAATCTGACTTACCTATCCCAGACATTGCCTGTATCACAGGGTTGGGGATCTAAGCAGGACTAAAGGTTCTGCTTGTGGCCCCTCTGTCCCTTGCCCTGAACCAGAGGATCCTTAGATAGAACCCTCTCTTTCCTGTCACTCCTGGAAGGTGTGATAACTTCTGTTGTGCTGGGCACCATCCAAATGCCTAGATCCCTGACCCATCAGGGAAGGCCTCATACCCAGCCAACTTGGGACTCAACGTAAGCCTGGTGGCATTCGAAGTTTGGAAGTGGACAGGGCCCTGCCAATCACAAGAGAGGGTGCTGAGGCCAGACACTACATAAAATGTGTCCCTGTCCCTATCATGTCCAAGTCCTCAACTTCAAACCGAAGACAAACAAACCATCTTCCCTGCACAGGGCTCACAAATGAAGCTACTGTTTAGTTTTATCCCAGATTTTATAAACACAGTACGGAGATTAAAAAGTACAGGGGGAAAAATGTTCTTAAGATCCGATGGAGAATCCATCTCAATGTTTGAGATGGAATGAAATCAAGCCTCAATTAAATCCCAGTATCAAATTCTTTCTTGCACTCCAACTGCTACTGAGTCAATTAAGTGAGTGCCACAGATCACAAAGCCCACTTCTGCAGACAGGCTGAGGATTATCCCTGCATGATAAGTGTGAGGGGAGATTTAAAACACACACACACACACACACACACACAGAGAGAGAGAGAGAGAGAGAGAAGAATAGGCCATGCTGGTCTGCTACCCAACCTGTCTATGCAGTTGGAGCAGAAGATGGCACGGGTTGGATCAGCAGAACAGAGGTCTAACCCTTGCTGGAAAGACCTGGTTCACCCATAATCAGCAGTCAGACTCCTGAGTGGTCAGACCTCTGCAGAGGGCATAGAAAGGCACAACTTTGTCACCAGAAGACAGGAAAAGCCCAGGGATCAGGAAGCAGGAAGATGGGTTCACTGGCCCTGCATGGCTTGCAGGTTCTGGTCTCAGAACCACTCCTCTGCCTAAGGCCAGCTCTGCTCCCAGTGAGCACCATATACAGTGACAACAGACCTCAGAAAGAATCCTCAGGATCCCCTTGGCCTGTACTTAGCTGTCTAGGATGGCAGGCCAGCATAAGGGGGTGAGGACAGCAGAGGGATGGCCAGCAAGATGGTACTGACCTCCTGGTGCTGTAGGCACACTGCCCTGGAGTCCTACCTGAACATGGAGAAAGCCTGACATGTTTCAGAGACACAACAGAACCATGATTCAAGCTCAACCTGCCCAAAGGTCTCCATTTGAAGGCCAGAGAGATACAGAAATATGTCACATGCAGCCAATACCAGCCTTTTAGCTGTGCAACAGGTTCTTGGATGGGATGCACATACATACCCATGCACATCCTCACAGTGCACTGCCTACACACAAAAGGCACCCACACATATCCAGACCATGCTTTGTTCACACAAAGCATACACCTCGTGTATACTCACACAAAGGCATGGGTATATAAAGACCACAACATGCATACACATACAAATGGCATGCTGTATGTAAAAACCATGCTACGTTACCACACCATACGAACACATGACACGGCAGAGGCTGTGCACGCCACAGCTTGCATCTTCACACTTACACCCAGGCATATGAGCACAGCTGGAGATGTGTGTGCAATGCCCTTCAGGCTTAGCTCCAGGACTGTCCCTGTTTGCTATCTGCAGAACCAGTACCTACTTGCCAAGATCCAGCGAGCCTCCCCAGGGTGTCCACGAGTTCCCAGGCTGTGTCCCTCACCTCTCCACTGGAAACAGATCCCTATGGCCAGTCTGACTCAGAAGGCCACACAGAACACGCAGCACCATGGCTGTTTACATGCACGGGTAAGAATGTTTATAGATGGAAGGCACCCACAGCCTAGGCCTGTTGGTTCAGCACTTTCAAAGCAGCTCCTTTAACACCACCCCCTTAACTTCTTGAACTTCAGCAGCTGGAAGGAAGGAAGAAAGGAAGGAAGGAAGGAAGGAAGGAAGGAAGGAAGGAAGGAAGGAAGGAAGGAAGGAAGGAAGGAAGGAAGGAGAAACAGTGTCGAGGAACATGAGAAGCTGGGCTCTTTGGACCCTCCCAGAACCCATACCAAAGTGTCAAACAGTTAAGTCCCTTCCACCAGCCTCCCTGGCACTGCTCTGCCAGTGGTCCCCAACAGCTACACTGAAGACATCACCAAGAGAAAGATCGGCCAACAGAGCCTGCACATAGACACAGCAACTTCCCCAATGCCGTGAGAGGGATGGGAGGCAAGGACAGTGGCGAGCTGCGGTCTCCTCAGTTAACCTCCCACACTCTATACTTTAGAACTTTCCAAGACCACAAGGCCATGAACAAGGTAGGCAGAATTACATATATCCGTCCAGGAGGTGCAAGAAGGATCTCAGATGAAAGTCTGTTCACCTTCCCAATGCCTATGAAGAACTATCAACAGTAACAAGCCCATCTCAGGGTGTTCTCCAAGTGGTCACACTATTCAGATGAATGCAATGGCTATTATTCTGTGGACAGTACTCTACAACGTAGGACAGTCCTCCCCTCAGGAGCACCAGAAGAACTAGCTTCCCAGTGGCCTCCTTTTCTCCCATTGGAATCTGCCATCAGTGCTCCTCAGAAATACAATTGTTGCATGTCCAGTCTGGACCTGGCACTCAACATGGATGAGGCTCCCGCTAGGAATGGATCACAAGATATAAACTCCCAAGAGGGTTTTCAAGCCCCTGGAGGTTAATGAGCTCTATACATCTCCCAGAAAATACCTGGTTATCCTGGCACTCTTCCTTAGCAACGTGGCACGACAGCCATTGAGACTGCTCAGCCTGAGTGACAGGTGAATGCTCACCTGGTCTATGAGCTGGTCCTTGTGGGAGGGCAGAGTGGGACAGTGGGAGCTACTCCTTCAGGAGTGGGCTCCACCTATATCTCAAACCATAGCCTGGGACCCTTACTGGGAACCTGCTGTTCCTGCTGTCCTTTTCTCTAGGTTTAAGTGAGTATTGCACAGCACCTCATACACTGCCTGTACTTCAGCAGGCAGGCCATCCTCTTGAATTAATTATCAGAGTAAGAGCATGTAGCCAGGGCTCCCTCTCAAGCTTGTCCCCAGGGCCTAGCTGGTTGAAAACAAAGCACACCCCAAGTTGCTGCCCACACAGGCAACCCAAATTCCCTGTTTCTCTTAGCACTGTGGGCCTAGGATGCCCTGTGAGTGCCCAACTTTCATGTCATCACTCAGGCTCTGGCATAGGTCAGTAGAGAGGACAGGGCCACACCTGCTGTCTTCTGTTCTCCACATGCTGAGGCTGCTCCAATGTTCAAATGTCCACAGGGAAGCGCCTAGCCAGCTGGCCTCTATTCAATTACCCCCTTAATGTGTATATTAATGAGGCGATGCTGCCGGCCTTGGCAGGTCCAGCACAGGCCCCAAGACTGATCCTCAGATGGTCTTGGAAAGCTGTTCTACAGCATCATAAACACAGCAATTATGCCTCAGTTTACGACTTCACAAGGTCAGTAAAAGACGGGATACAGGCTAGCTGTGAGCATTCCGAGGTAGACAGTAGGGACCAGAGCCCAGGAAGGCACAGGCATCTGACCTGACCGGAGAGCAAGGCACGTCCTTGGTCTTGGTGCCATGGTGAAGAGGACTTTCCTAGAATGTCCTCATCCTGCTTGCAAGTGTATGGTGCTAGACAGCACAAGCTATGGTCAGTGATATTGGGCAAAAAAAGGACAGAGCCACCCACAAACACTCCTCCAGCTAAAAAGTGTCAAGTGTATCCTGCAACTCAAGTTGCCTCTTTAGGAAATCTAGGCGTTCACATAGCCTGCCCTCCCCACATCCTAAACCCCGCCCCAAGCCAAGTGGGCTCTGGATATGGTGGTCTTCAGAGAGCCTTCTATGCATGTCCAGTCTGGACCTGGCACTCAACATGGATGAGGCTGCTGCTAGGAATGGATCACAGGCTATAAACTCCCAAGAGGGTTTTCAAGCCCCTGGAGGTTAATGAGCTCCATACATCTCCCAGAAAATACCAGGTTATCCTGGCACTCTTCCTTAGCAATGCGGCACGACAGCCATTGAGACTGCTCGGCCTGAGTGACAGGCTGAATGCTCACCTGGTCTGAGGTGGTCCTTGTGGGAGGGCAGAGTGGGGCAGATTGGACATGTACCAAGATTCCTGGTTGCCCAGGTACCCTAACATTCTCACAAGCCAGAGGAGGACTAAGAGCTTTAAGAAGAAGCAAAAGCTCAAATTCCCCTCTCTCCAACTTCCCAGCAAACCTCTGCCAGGAGAGGAGGGCCACAGGCCTTGTGGATGTAGAAAAGAATGGAGACTGGAATCCTCCTCTTCTACATTCAAGACATTCTACCCAGGAAGTCCTTGATGACCACAGAACAAAGGCCACCAGACAAGGCCAAGTGGCAGAGAAGGCAAAGCCAGTTCCAAGGCCAAAGTGGAAGCATGGGGACCCGTATGTGCCTACAACCATGCGCATGTCAGTTCTACACAGCAGCATGGAACAGTGTGAACATTCAAACCTGCCGGGAGCCAAAGCTATCTACTGAAGCCAAAGTCAAAGCTATCTAGTGGAGCCAAAGCTATCTACTGAAGCCTAAGTCAATTAGTGAGTCAAAGCTATCTAGTGGAGACAAAAGGTGTTTACTAGGCCAAAGCCAAATAGTGAGCAAAGGTCATTTAGTGGAGACCTAAAGCTATTTAGTGAAAGTTATCTAGGACCCTAACTCATGGGTGATAGACTGTCAGGACATCCGTTTGTTAGAGCATCCGTGAGAAAACATCCCTAT
This sequence comes from Psammomys obesus, assembly GCF_907164565.1. Lineage (NCBI taxonomy): Eukaryota > Metazoa > Chordata > Mammalia > Rodentia > Muridae > Psammomys > Psammomys obesus. The sequence continues at coordinate 12,528,972 of NW_026596085.1, forward strand.
GGTATCTTGCAGGTACCCTATCTAACACATAAAAGCACTCTTCCTGTCTCCTGCAGCAGCTAATTACCTTCTCCCTTTTCCTGCCTTCTCCCTATATAAGTTGGGTAAAAATTTCTAATAAATGAAGCCTTGATCAGACAAACAGACTTGGCTTCCTTCCTTGTGCTTCTCGTCCCCTCCCATTCCTTCCACTCTCCTCCCTTAGGAACCCACGTTGAAGCCCTGCTGGTCGGGGCACAAACCAATGTTCACTAAAATCATTCCAGCCTTCAGTAAGCCCTTTCACCTTTCAAACATTTCTGGGCAACAAGGATGCTTAAGCAAAATATGTTTCACACACAGGCAGTAGCCAGGGCCAAGGCCCAGGAAGCAGCATGATTGCAGAGGGAATAAAAAGGGCCTATGGAGGGAAAGGACATGAGATGAAGAACAGGGGTTGGGACAGGGGTAGAGATACAGAGGATTCTGCAAGGTGTGAAGGTCAGGATATGTTGCCTACGTCAGTCTGTCCTTTTGAGCCTGACCATGCTGACATCTATCAGTGCCCATGCCTTGTGCTGTCTAGGACCATATACTTATAAGTGGGATGAGGACATTCTAGGAAAGTCCTGTTACCGTGGCATCAAGACCAAGGAAGGGCTCCCAGTTTTCCTTGTAGCTGACCATTTTCTATTTTTGTTGTTGTTAAAGGTTTGGGTGTTTTGCCTGCATGTATGTCTATGTAACACTTTCACATGTCTGTTGCCAGTGCAGGCCAGAAGAGGGCACTGGTTCCCCTAAAACTGGAGTTACAGACTGTTTTGGGGTACTGTGTGGATGCCAGAAATCAAACCCGGGTTCCCTGGAAGAGCAACAAGTGCCCTTTAACCATCTCTGTGGCTGCAGCTGCAAGCTTTCTTGCACGGTTTGCTGCTTCAAGTCATTGGGTTATCAAAGGAAGGCATTACCTGCTTCACCAGACATGGGCTCCTTGTCAACAGTGTCCCTGCCTCCTCCTCCTAGTCCAGGCACTGCAGAGCTAGCTTTCTTTGTCTAGTTGACTTAGAACCCTCAAGCCTGAACACACGGAGCACACAGAACACTTGACAAGAGCCCTACTAAGTCTGACAGTTCCCAAAGATGCTAGCCATGGCGGGCTTTGTGCTTGTCTTTGTGAGTGAGGCAGGCCATTTCCAGCATTGGCTATCTGTCTGAGAAAGCAAAGGCAGGCTGATGAACTGGAAATGTTAGCCATCATTCTATCTGTGGCTCTGGTTCTGGCTTCAGGAAGGGACTGGGGCTCTTTCCTCCTGTTCTGTGTGCTTGACAGGCCAGCTGGGAATACTTCATCCAGTGTCACTTTCTGGCTATTGAGCAGTGGAAGGTGCTGTGGCTTTCTGCTTTCACTGATGGCACTCCATAAGCACACACAGGCAGTAGGTGAAGCAGGCGTCTCTACACAGAGGACATTTGGCCCAAGGCAGTTTGGGCAGGACCCAGAATCCCAGAAGAGAGAAAGCAAAAGGCCACTTTCTGGAGGCAGAGGATAATGGTCCAGACATCCGCAGGACCTACAGCTGGTATGGGAAGGCATGCTACCAACAGACTGCTGGCATCCCAGTTGCCTGGGCATCCGCATGTCATGAGGAGTCTTGCCTAGGCTAGTGTAGAAACTAACATGATAACATATGCCTACAGTAGTCTGCACTGAATGTCACTTTAAGTGGACCTGAGGACCCCTCAAAAGGCCTTCAGGCCAGACCCATTAGGGCTTGTCCTGCCCCTCACTGCCTTCACTCCCCTGCCAGTACTGCCTGCAAGGATAGCAAATTTCAGATTGGCCAGCATCACATCTTCCATTATAGCTGAGGCACCTACCACACTGAAGCTTTGGTATCTCTGCCTATGCAGTGGACTGAGGAAGGCAAGCCCAACCACCTGGAAGCCTGCGACACAGGTGCCAGCTCCAACTCTTGGGCCCATGCACCCAGGCCTGACATGGGTAAGGGGCAGCAGCAGTACCCAGTCACCTGTCTTTTCCTCCTGTTGTCTGCAGTGGCCTCTCTGCTAAGCCGCACAGCAGGGATGTTTATCAAGTCCTGCTCAGCTCTAGACCAGTGTGCCCCATGTCACCCCATATTGGAAAAGCACAGGGATAAAGGGTAGTAGCAGCAGCCTTGGGGTCCCAGGTCACAAAAAAGTCTCACTTTTGCTCCTACTCCGTTTTCAGTGCTGCTTTACCATCTGCCTCCTGTTCTCAGAGTGCCATGATGGGAGTGCATCATGTTCAAGGTTGCAACAAGCGTTTTTGGAAAACCACGGGGAGCCATGCAGGTACACGTCCAGCCTGGATCTTGTTTCTGGTGGACGTGTCCACCTGCTCACATATTCTTTCTGGTAAGGCTGCCTCTGTAGCTGGAGCCAACAGCTGCTCAGCACAAGCAGTCAGGGACCAGCAGTTGAGAACATGCCTCCAGGGCATCAAACCTGCTGCAAACCCTCTATTATTTGGAGGCCACAAATGTAGGAGGCTTGAATGATTAAGGAGAACAGAACCACTACTAGATTCCTTGGATGCTTAGCTGGTGGAAAACCTGGTCTTCCAGTCCATGCATGTCCTACAGATTAAAAGAAACGAAATCTGCAGGATCATCACCTGGGAAGGGGAGTCAGATTGCTCTTCTCACAGTGACAAACCCTGTAGTCCCCTTGGAAAAGGTCTTCCACCATGAGAAATAGGGGTGTTGATCACAGGCTCATGCAGCTTTGAGCTCAGTGACAGAAAAATATAAAAAGTAAAACATTGAATCTAGACACATACCTTATACTTTTCACAGAGTATAATTCAAAATGCATAAGAAACCTAAATATAAAACACATTAACACGAAATATCTACAAGTAACACAGGAGAAAAAAAAAAGAATCTATGCGAGATTGGATTTGGTGACAAGTTTTTAGATAAAACACCAAATTCAAAATCCTTGAAAGAAGAAAATGTGACAAATTAGACTTTGCTAACACAGAAACATCTGCTCTGCAGAGATGCTGTAAGGAGGAATGAAAAGACCAGCTGAGACAGGGGGATGATATCTGCAAGCCACGAAGCTGATGATGACGCATGTCCAAGACATCCCAAGAAAAGTCTTTCAAATGCCAGGGTGAGAGACAGATCAAAGACAGCAGACAAAGACTGCAACAGACACCTCGCCTCAAGTGGCAAACAAGCCACCAGGAAACATCAAACTACCACATAACGATAACAAAGGAAATATTCCAAGTCCTTCCCAAATACCAAATGCCAGCTAGAGTGTGGAGCAAAGGAGTCCTCAGCCACAGCTGCTGGGAACACAGAATGGTGCAGCTACTTGGAAGGAGGATGACAGCTTTGACAAAGTGAGATTCTCCCACCAGACGAGACCACGCCCTTAGGGACTTAGCCAATTGATGTGGAAAGTTCTGAGTGCGTGCACACAAACACACACACTCACACACACACACTCTCTCTCTCTCTCACACACACACACACACTCACACTGCATATAGGCATTTTGAGCAGATTTACCCATAATTTCCCACACTAAAATCATGGAGATCGATCTCAGGCAGGGTGCATTAAAAACAAAACAAAACAAAACAAAGAAAAACAAACCTGGGGCTTAGTCCTCTTGAGGAACATTGTTTAATAGTAAAAGGTGTAGAGCTGTAGATGCACCAAGGGCAAGGGGAGCCATAAGTATCTATCTTTAAGTGAAGATGGCCAGTGGGGAAGGCCACAGACCACAGGAGTCTAACTGTATGACATCCTTAAAGGATATCAACCACGGAAAACAATGAGTGGTCATCACAGGCTTGGGAGACTGAAGGAGGGGAAGAAGAGGTGGAATCCATCATGAATGGGGACTGTTAAGACTCCACAATATAGCACTGCGATGGGGACACACAGCACCGTGGAGGTGCCCAGACTGCACCATTTAGTAAGCTGAGGAGGACAGTAGGACTCAGGTGATGCAGAGCTACCTCTGTGGCAAAGCAAGCAACACCAAAAGCCAACTGAGGGCAAATGAGCTTGCCCCAAGCACAGCACACTGAATGATGGAGCTGTTTCCATGGGGACACTCTATGGGTTCGACACCCCCGTGTGTGCATACTTGAAGACACAATTGGATAAGCGAATGGATAAGTGGGAGGAGGCAGCCTTCTGTACAGGAGTGGGAGGGAGGCAGTAGATCGGCAAGGGACAGGGACAAGATGGTCCTGGTGGTGACAGATTAGAATGACAGTGGGCAGGGTGAGGTCATATTTGTGTGATATGGATACAGGCAGTTACACACATGTATACATATAGGTCCCTTCTTGTGGCAACTGAGAGGGCAGAGAAGCAACAACGACACTACCAGCAACAGGGTTCCTAGCCCATGAGTTTCAGTACCACTTTACAAAGGAAGGAACTTGAATCTTTTGTGTGTAGGATAAGGGTGGGAAAAGTGGAAGGGGAGCCCAGAGACCTAGTTACCCCTAAAGAAAGAAGTGTTCAGAAGACCATTTAGAATTGCAGTGGATGTATCAAGGGACCCAGGAGCCACAGGACATGACTCCCAAGACCAAAACTACAGGAGAAAACAGCTCTGAGTAATTACTCAGATATCCAAGAAGCGTGAAACCACAGTGTCCTACATAAGTGAACCAATCAACACAGGGATGGGATAAAAGCTTCCATGCAGAGATCCACATCCTCTGTGGACAGACATCCTCACCAGCCCAGCATCACTGCCTGTGTGACTGTTTGTGGTAACTTCCCCTCACAGAAATACCACGAAATGTGAAAGCGATTCCCTGGTGGAGAAGCCTGGCAAACTGGTTCTCAAGCATGGAGTCAAGCCAAATAATTCATTCTAACAGTGGAATCGACTGAATATGGGGGCAACCATCTCCATGTCAAAACCCTGGAAGCCCCGTCCAACTGCAGGGGAGAACTCTAAATGTGGATTAACTATTGGAGACTTTACCAAAGCTCTGGCCAGTATACCTCACAATTAATTGTCAGGGTTATGGCTGTCAGGATGCCTTGGAGGCTGTTTCCAGGAGCCAACTGGACAAGATGGGGAAACGCTAGGTGGTGGTCTCAGTGGGATACAAACCCACAAGAACGTCAGATAAAGGATGAGAACTCAGAACTTTGAAAATTACAGCATGCTGGTGGTTCCTTCCAAGGTAACAAATGTGCCACACCAAGGTCAGGATACCACAGTGTTGACTACTGCTCAGGTAATCAGTTTGGGGCACATGCGGCTTTTTGAACTTTCTCCACAAGGTCTCTGTAAATCTCAAACTTTTCCAAAGAAAGAAGAAGCAAGCTCTATTGAAAAATCCATGAAGACATGAAGGATGATGGCCTCTGTGGAGTACATGCTGGGGAGCTCAGCGGATGCCTTGTGGGGCCTGCGCCAGGATCCGATGCGATTAAATGGGGCGTGCACGGGCCCGCTGGCCTGTTCCTTCTTCACACCTGTCTCTGGCTTTCCAGGAAATACGCTGAGCCCTGGAAATTTCACATCAGCCGTGTGCTTAGCAACAAATGGCCCATTTCCCTTCTCCTATGCACCAGGAGTCCTGGCTGAGACAGCTTTGCTCAAAAGGCAAGGCTAGTCATACGCACATCCGGTGGATTGCTAACCATGATTAGCTTGTAGCAGACCTTGGAAGTCCATGCAACAGACTGCCAGGAAGCTGACGAGACTTTGTAAACTACATACATACATACACACACATCCACATGTTAACAAATAAAAACAAGAAACCTTTCCTGTACAACCTGAGCTTCTTTCAAGGTCAAAGGTGACAGCTGCAGTCTGAGCTCACCTTGGCCACCCCACATATCTTCCAGAACACATTTTCATAGAGCTGGGCTCCCCTTCTGCTGGGGTAATTAGGGAGACACTGGGAGGGCAGTCTGGAGATGTGACCTTCTGTTAATGAGCACAGCAAAGAATGGAGCAGAGAGTGTGCAGACGTACTGACAGGTACCTGTTGCTAGGATTAAAGTAAGGCAGAAAAACTCCAGCTCAGACCACTGTCCACTATCCAGCTTAAGACCCATCAGCCCAGACCCTGCCTACCTCAGCCTTGTGATGGTCAGGCAGGTCCCAAGATGGAACCAGCAGTGCTATTTGCCCAGTCTTTCTTGCCTGCTTCCAGAAGTGTCCTATGGATGAGCTGTCCTCTAGATCACTGTTTTCACTTGTGTGTCGTGATGCCTATGACAGTTAAATAACCTTTCCACAGACGTTGCATTATCAGATATCCTGCATATCGGGTATTTACATTACAGTTCACAACTGTAGCAAAATTACAGTTTTAAGTAGCAATGAAATAATGGGGTCACCATAACATGAGGAAGAGGAACTATGTATTAAAAGGTTGCAGTATTAGGAAGGTTGAGAACTACTGCTCTAGATGCCATAGCCAGAGCTACGGCCATAGCCACAGCCATGGCCAGGGTCACAGCCTCTTAGCATCAAGCTCTGATTAGGCTCCTAGAACCTTCTCAGGAAGGCTTCAGCCTTAGCCTGCCTGGTCCAATGTCAGCATAGCACCCCACTGGGACAATACTACCGGATGAATATGCTCTGTTTTACAAGTGCTCATGGGTCATGACTTGGTTCCCAATGTGGTGGTTTTGAAGTTGAGGGCTTTCAAAGGTAGTGGTGCATAGTGGAAGGTGGTTAGGTCATGGTGAGAGATCCTTGTAGGGGCTAAGGCATTTCTCATGGAACTCCAGCTGCTGTACACAAACATGAGTTGGTATAGAGGAGGGGGCCAGGCCTTTGAACCCTCTCTGGTTCTAGGTGTCATTATAAGTTCTATTGCATGTGCTTCCACCATGATGCAATATTGCAAGGGTCACCAAAGGACACCAATCTTTGTACTCTCAGTTTCTAAAACTGTGAGATGAGTAAGTCCCTTTTGTACAAACAAGCAGCCTCAGGTATTTTGTGTCAGCAACATACACTGGATAAATACACCCATTTCATGCACACTCCCCACATCCTTCATGTCCATCAAAGACCTTCTTGACCCACCTTATAGGCACCCAGGGTCCTCTCAGTGTCCAGGTGCTCTCTCATCCTGTAAGTCCCACTTTGTCACTATTTTAAGTTAGGCCCCAGCTTTCCTGCTGCAGTGTCATGATCAGCGCCTTCCTTGTTTTTCTCTTCCTTTTTTTTAAACAAGAGTTCTATGATGCCCAGTCTCAACTGTCAGCTTGAACATATTAGTAAACCATGTTCCTGATGGGTCTTAGAGACTACTGGCATATGAGTCAGCAGCTGGGATGTGGCAGAAATATGAGTGGAAAAGAGGGAAGCCAGTCAAAAGACTGCAAGTGTTGCCTTTGTCTGTGGACATCAGACCCTGGCCTCTTCAGCTCTTAGGCATGGGGTAACACTCAACAACTCCAGGGCAGGTGAAGCACTTCAGCCTCACAGGCCATATACCATGCTCTGAGGTTTCCAGCTTCTTGGACTAAGCAACTACAAAATTCTCTGTCTCTTCAGTAGGCATGTGGCCACTGGGGGACTCCCCCACCTTCAATCATTTGAGACAATCAAGTAATTTCCCTGCCTCTTTCTCTCTCCCTCTCTCTGTATGTGTTGGTGTTGCTCTAGTGAACAAAAAATAATACAAGTGCTGTATATTTTTTAAAACACAAAAGTGACAGGACACAGCCATGGTAGGTGTGGCTAGATGGATGAATGTGAGAGTAGGTGAAGAGAAGAACGAGAAGATGAATGGATGGGTGGATGAGTGGGTTAATGGACAGACAGAAGATGGATAGATACATGATGGATGAATGAATGTGTTGGTATGGTAGGTAAATAAGAAGCTGGATGAGTAAGTATGAATAGATGAGTAGATAAATTTGTGAATGGGGAACAGATATCTGGGTAAGCAGATGGATCATTGGAAAATGGATGGATGGATGGCTAGATGGATAGATTTATATAGTTCAGTAGATGTATGGAAAGGATAAGTAGATAAAGAGGAAAGTTCTCAGAACGCTGTGGGCACACTGAGACAGAGATAGAAGAATTCCTCGGTCAGTGGTTGGAAGAATAGACAGATAACAATAGCTGACCACCAAGCACTCAAGCGTAGAGGCCTTTCCACTTTCACCTCCATGCTTCCTGAAGTTGGGCCCAACATGGTGCAAATGGTCCTAAAATAGAAGCCCAATAAAGAGCCATATGTGGGAAGAGGATTCCATCCCTGCAGGAACTAAGACACTGATGTGATAGAGACTTGCCCCCAGAGACCAAGACAGCATCCCTTACAAGCTTTAGGACACACATGATGGAGCTGAGAACACTCAGCAGAAAGCAAGCACAGGCTTTGCAACTCACATTTGGAGATCAAATTAAATTGTTCTCAGCAAAAAATAACAAAAACAGAAGAATAAGGGAAAGTGTTCCCTTCCTTCTCTGAGGAGGCGGCTGCTGCAGAACTAACTGATTACAAACCACCTCCCAGATTCCATGAGGATCAGAGAAGTCCAACTCCAAACTGGGCCATTTTGAGATAATGAAGTCAAAATATGTGCATTGATTTGCATACACGTGGGAAGGAAAGGAATGCTCCAGGCAAGACAGAGCTATGATGATGAGGGGCTCACAGAGCCACAGGGATGAGGCCAGGGATGCAGATGAGTTCTGGGGGGCCTGGAATGGGGTGGAGCAGATTCTGAGGCTGCAACACAAAGGAGAGTATGTGGGGTCACCAGACAGACCAACAAAGTGGGGACAAGCACAAACCTAAGTACTGCCGGGAGTGAGAGTGGAGGAGATGGGCAAGGTACCTATAGACCATGGGACATAGAGATGAGGGTCACCACTGCCTACTGCTCACAGCCCTGGGCCACCCAGGCCAAACAGGAAAAGAAAAACTATCCTGGTCTCCACAGGCCATGGGGAGTGGGGAAACTGCAAGCTCGTCCTCATTAGAGGCCACTTCCAGCCAGGGCAGAGGCTGCTGCATAAAGGGGCAATTGAATTTGGGCCAAAAAGCTTCACTTTTAGCACTTAACCAGCACTACCAATGCATGGGCTGCTAAAGCCTAGATCTGGAATGCTCAGAAGCGCCAACAACCCACGGGAGGCATATCACCTCCTACCCAGCATGCAGTTCATCTCTTAGGAAGAAGCTAGGGTCTAGGATTCCCTGCAGTAACCAGTGAGGGGACAGAGGGTGGAGCTTCAGGTGAACCAGAGGTAGAAGGGATATGGTGGAATCTAGTTAGATATGTGGTGTGGACCCTGGAAGGCTGGTATGGCTCCATTTAGACACAAAGTTCTAGAACCTTGGCACTTGTGTTGGCTCCAGTGATGACTGGGGCCACATGCAGGCTACCCGGCAAAATCCACACTGCTGTATGCAGCCTGAGGACAGGTGCGACAGAGAAGAAACACCTGTGCAAATGAAAGCAGAAGCAGGTGTGGCCTGCAGAGAGGAAGGAACAGAAGCATAGACCATGCCTTTCTTCCTCCTTCCTACAGGGGCTAAACATCCCCTTACAGAAACTCAACAACCAAGGTGGTAGACCAGAATCCTGAACCATTGGCACAGCTGGTGATCCCTGGCTACATCTACAAAACAAAGAGACAACACTGCCAGCTCAGAGAAGACCATGCAACAAAACAGCTGATATTTTACTCTTGGCTAGTTGCTGCAGGCTGCTGCAGGGGGTGTGGTGGGGGTCAAAGAGGGAAGAAGTGAATGAGACAGAGATAATCAGAGGCCCCCTTTTTAGACAACCATTTAGATGCCCTACACTAGCCATCTGCTTATTCCCTGGTGGCCAGAGAATCTGTGAGGCACCCCACAGAGCAGCGAGAATCCTTCCACACTCTGCCACAAGGGCCTCCCAGCCTCCATAAGGGTGTCGAGCTGCCTGATTAGGAATGATGAACATTAAGCCCTGCCAGCCCATTACTTGACATCAGGCAGAGCTTTCCAGCCCAACTTTATGAGCAACTAAATCCTAAGCTCGTTCCAATAAAGTATTTACGAGGTCTCTTGTTTCAAAACTGTGTAAACAGCCTGTCTCTAGCTCATCCATCCCTCAAAGGTAATGATGACTTCTTGAATAAGATGTGTGAGCATATATGGTGTCTGCCAGCTGTGTTTTGATCTTGGAAAGATGGCTCTGCACCCATGGAAGGCCTGCAGGAGATAAGAACCTAACGGAGAGGCATTTAGGGACCATACTTAATCTCCAGTTTCCATGGAGGCCTGCTGGGGCCACAGCCCTGGAAGAATGTATAGACTACCTCTCTTGACATACAAGCCAATGTGTCCATTGTCCCTTCTCTTTGCACACAACCTGGTGGTTTACCAGGCGATAGCATACTCTTCAGACGCTGATTCTGTTGCTTGCTAGCTGCCATTGATGGCTTATCTGAGGAGCAGATAGAGACCACAGCACTAGAGAAGGCTCTTAATATAGATGATGAAGGGCCCACAAAAGCTGCTCACCACATATGAGAACACAGTGGACCCCTGAGGACCTGGGCCTCCAATGCTACAGGATGAAGGAGGCCCTGACCTCAGGCAGAGCCTGGAGGCACACTGCTGAATACTCGTAGAAAAGTCACTGTGACCAGAAGAACAGGAACAAATTTGAATCCTCAGGATCCCATGAAACAGCCTCAGGAGCCACAGCTACAGTGGGTATTCTGTGGGCAACTTGCTTCACATTGAACTTTTGTGCTTGGCTCACCAGTCACACTGGGCCAGAATGAGGGTGACAGTGACCTGCCCCTGGGCTGGAAGAACCTGTGAAAGATTTTCTGAAGGCCCCTCTCCATAGCGTGTGCACTTCCTATTGCTGCACAGAAAATGGCCACAGCTGGGGCCTATGGGACAGAGCATGGGGGACAGACCCTCCCTCACAGATCTGAAGTTCCTGAATCTGCAATGAGCTTCTTCAGATGTAGGCCAAGGCACTGGGTCTGGCTCCTTCAGGAAGGTCCAGGTAAAATCTGTGGTCTGCTTTTCCTAACTCTGAGAGACACCCAAGGGCTGTTGCGACCTCACCCAGCTCACACCTTTCCTTCTGTCCCTTCTTTCTCTCCTTGGACCTTCCTGCCTCCCTTTGAAAAGGAGCACATATAACTCCCCTCTCAAGAGCTACTCTGAAAAGTCCCTAACATCGGGTAAGGATGTGAACTTATTATTCAGAGTAGAGTATCACTTTAGCTGACCAAACTCTGGATCTACAGGAAGAGCCTCATGGAGTTGACCACAGCAATCAACACTTCCAGGATATTGTAACTTTTGTTTCTTGGCCAAGTAAACAGTCACCTTACCACAGATGAAGAAGAGATGTGGGTGTCTGAGGACTTCAGACATCCATGGATGCTCCAGCCCAAACAAGGTGCTCCCCTCCTGCTTGGTGGCCACCAGAGAACCTGGGAGTTCCTTCTGGTCTGAACAGAGCTTGCTAACTCTGGGGCCCTGACCTTCAGATCTGGGCAGCTCCCTGTTCCTGCATCTACATGCAGGCCTGCTCTGGCTGTGTTTCCTTATCAGTCTCTGAGCACTTAGGTGGACAGGAGGGAGGTCTGGATTCTCTGAACGGCAACTCTACCAGGACACACGCATCCCCTCATCCACTGTACCACCCAAGTCCACTGTCTGCAGGGACCTTCCCCAGATCACCTGGCAATATATAGGAGCATCCCACTCACCCACGGACAATGTAGAACACCCAGGGAACTTTACACAATGAACAGGCATTTGTGAAAAGTGTCTGTTACTGTGGTCTATGTCTGAAATATCACCCACAGGCTCAGTGTTTAAATACTTGGTCTCCAGCTACTGTGCAGTTCTGAAAGACCGTAGAGTCTTTAGGAAGTGAAAGAGAAAGTGGTCCACAGAGGGCCATCATTCTTGTTCACACTGCTTCATTAGTACAAATGTCCTGTGACCACCCAGCCTCTTGACCCTGCTGTCACCACACTTTCCCTGCCTACTGCCATGCCTTTCTTGCCATGGTAGACTATACCCCTCCAGACCTGTGAGCCAAAATAAACCCTTTCTGCCTTAAGCTGCTTTTGTCAGGGTAGTCTGACACAGCAACTGGAAAAGAAACTAAGATGTCCATCACAGATGACTGGAAGGGCATGTAAACAAAACTTATAATGACAGTTATTGACCTTTCTGCCCAGGGCCAGGAGCCCTCTCTCTTTGCTCTGCCTGGTGCCCCAGACAACAGGACACTCTCTGGGCATCCAAGTCCATGCCACACTTGCGCAGCTTCAGTTCATCAGTGATCCCAGCGATCCCCAGATACCCGAACCCCTGTCCTAGGCCTGTCTCTAGGGTTCCAAATAACGAATGGGGGAGCAGGGTTGCTGGACTGAGGCATGCCTGGCTATGTCCTTGAATTTCTTGCACTGAGCTCCAGAGTGAATCCCAGATATGTCTCATAAGTTGTCCTGAGGGAGGAAAGGGTCCCAGGAGCAGCTGTGGGGACCATCCTTATAAACTGAAGGCACAACACTGCATGACTAACAGGATCTATTTATAACTACACTGAGTGAAACCAGAAAGGGACATGACTGCCTTCAGAGACAGCCATGGAAGCCACTCATGAGGTCAGCAAGGCCAACGAAGCACAGCCCAGGGCCAGCCCAGATAAGCACAGGCAGGTACCATCATCGGCGCCTGCAGGCAGGCACGCCATTCTATCCTCCTCCACCACACGTCAAACCAAAGTGACTTCCATGTGTTCTGTCAGCAGCAGGGTACAGTGTGAAGACGTGCCAACTCCACACTCTAATCACTATCTTCGTCTTCCTCCAGACAGCTCTGTCACCCGGGGAAATATACACACCTGTTCATCCCACGCAGCATAGCCTGGCCTGAGGCAGAGGGGGGCCTCCAACTGCAGGGGGCTTCTGGGAGACACTTGGTTTTTAATCTAAACTTCTCAGAATTGCGTTGGTGGTTTTGCTTGCAAGCCAGAAGATGAATATTTAAAATCCTGTGTTTCCCCAAGGTTAGGGAGGCATCCACGTATCTTTGTTAAAAGGGCATGCCTTCAATCACAGGGGACCCATCCATGTACAGTATCTGCCTTCTCCATGAGGCCATGCTTTCACACACAGGGGATCTCTTCATGCACAGTGCCTGCATTCCCCATGAGGCCACAGGGGATCGTGGCCTGCTGCAGTAGCCACAGGACCCTGCATTCCGTATCTGTCACATCCCACACAGGGATCGGAGGACCACCACTAGCCCATTTAATACTTGTTTGCAGAAGGACAAAGACAGCCCACCCCTGGATTTCTGGAGGGCACACAGAGCATGTTCACCTAAAACATATCCCCGAGTGATCTCCTGAAACACAGGTGCAGAGGAAGCTGGGTGTCCAGATCCAAGCTCTGGCGTCCATCTAGCCCTGGAGTCTTCTGTTCTTCCTGGGACTCAGTAGGTACCATTGGGGACACTCAGTTTTGAAAACAAGTTCTCCAGCAAATGGGAGGCAAGTGGAGTCTCCTCAATATGGCTATCTATGGAGAATGTGAAAGTGTATGTAGACAAGTATAAATGCACACGTGTATAACAACACCCATGTCAGTGTGTTGAAAGGGAGCAAATCCAGCAATGGTTCAGCGGCAGTGGAGCTCCTCCATGAGGACATCATGTGGGGCAGATGCAACTTTCTCCCTTTCTCCACGACTGTGTTCTCATAAGAATTCCTTAGTGTGGAAGAAAGATTTAAGACCCAGAGGACTGAGAGTTAGGCTGTAAGATGGTGTCTTCTATATATGACAGGGAAGTTTCGCCAATGCAGTCTCAACAATATGGTTGCTGAAACAAGACCTGCACAGTGACAACACAACACAACAATGAGGATGCGAGAAATCTCCTAAGGCTCCAGCCCTAGATGAAGTGTAGGCAAACAATGGCTGGTAAGAGAGAAATCAGTTTTCCCCAGAGATAAGCAGTCAGCCCTAAACACAAACACATATGAGCAAAACTAAATGGGCTCAGCTGGTTGTAGTGATATATACATATGCATCTACTCATGCATAGCAATAATAAAAGAAGAGATGGTGAATTTCAGAGGGAATGGGGGGCATGTGAGGAATTTCAGGGGAGAGGAAGAGGGAGTATTCACGTATGAAACTCTCAAAATAATTTTAAAAAGACTTTCATGGTGGAAAGCCCGGGTTAGGGTGATGGCTCTGGGTGCATAAGCCTACCATCTCACTTTTAGCTCATTTTGGCCATCCTTTATCCACTGACATGGCTACAAGAGCTAACTAGGCACTTCCGAGTCTTGGTGGGACTTAGCCTGTGGAGCCGAGAACAACAGGGAATGCTATGTCCAGGAGAAGCTCTTAGGGTAGGCAGAGGAGATAGGCAGGAGGGGTGTCAGTCAGGGATGCAGACAGCCGGGACCAGGAGACAAGATACAGGGGCACAGCAAACACAGGGGATAAGATACCTGCCTGTGGGATGACAGCTGTCTGAGATCTTACAAGTGGATTGGGAGGGCGCTGCCCATGTTTGCGACCTGGCTACTGGTCAAGCTGCAGGTGACATCCTGTGAAACAGTCACACACTGGGACCAACAGTGCTGGCTGGAAAGCAGGGTGCGATTTAATCCCCTTCAAGTTTCCCAAGATTTACACGGACTGTAAAACATGATTGGCCTGCCGTGAATTTTTATACTCTTGCTTTTGATTACACATTAAGATGCAAATAAGCAACAATATGCTCATGTGAGAGTGCACTGTAAGTCAAGCCTGTTTTCGGCCCGGGGATTTGTTCCCATAAAGATTACAAATCATTAACGCAGGGGGCAAACAGATGCCTGATGCTCAGCTGGCCTGGCCTCCGCAGCAGGAGAAAGAAAGCTGCCTCCTCTGCAAGGCACAGGGCCACCTCCTGGCATCACCTCACCCGGGCCACCAACACAGGCAGCAGCTCCTGGAGCAACCCCTTATCTGCCACCAAAAACAAACAAACAAACAAACAAACAAACAAACAAACAAAAAAAAAAAAAAAGAAAGAAAAAAAGAAAAAAAAAAAAAAACAGAATCAAAATGAAACTTGCCTGACCACTGGGATCAGTGCCAAATGTGGCTACCTAGAAACGAGCTTGAGTTTAACAATGGGAATGGGACCCGCAAGGTTCTAAGGACATTCAGACCTTCTATTTTCCAAGACAGCTTGCTGGAGAGTCCTTACAACAGACCTAAGGACTTAAGACCCACTCGGCAGGGCTAAGTGCTGCTGGCAGGGCCACCTTTGAAAGCCTGGACAGCTCCAGCAAAAGGTAGAGAGCCGGATGCCAGAGTTCGCTGGGCCTGCTCCCACACCCACCCTAACCCCAAATCCACTGTGTGAAGAAGAAAACATTTTATTTCCTTTAAGTTGGGTAACTGAGGCACAGAGAAGCCTGAAATCACAAACAGGTGGCCTGGATTCCAGAATAGCCTCTGATGCCTAGCCTCCCCATTTTCTGTTAGTCTAGCAGTCCAAGAGAGGTAGGCTCCTTGACTGTAAACCTTAGTGGCTCCTGAGGTGGTACATTTGGGATCAAAGCCTCATGACCCATGCAGTACCTAATGGTGCAGGGGAGATGCTTCTTGGAGGAGACTCTAGTACTGGCACCCACTCCCCACTGTATATGGTCATCACTCAGCCATCATGAGGCTTTTCCGCTGGGTAGGCCAACCTGTGTGTGAGCCTGGTTCTCACTCCTCTCTGGATCTGTATAGGGAGACCCCTGTTCAGATTTTCCCTTTGCCACCATTGGGTTAAGCTGCTAAAAGACAGACTTCAGGAGTGTGAACATTCTACACATCTGGTAGCCTGGAAGCAGCAAGGGCTGTATAGAGGCCGCTCTACCCATTAACTGGCTTGTACACAGGAGGGTATTCCAGTGTCCTGTGTCCAGTGACTCAATGCTCATGTACTGTGTCACACGCAAAGAGGCCTGCTCCGTATGTCCAGCAGGCTGAAGCCACAGGAATTAGGTAATGATAGATAGAGGTGATACAAAAGCACAGCTCTGCTAACTGTCGGGGCCATCCAGAGCAGCCAGTGTGGGCAGACCAGAGTGGACCACAGTTCAAAGAGCAGAGATGCAGAGAGAAAGGTCAGACGAGACCTCATATAGGAGCAGGCCAGGCCTGACCTTCCTCTTTACAACCGGTGAGTCTTGACCCTACACACAACACTGGGCCCCGAACCAAGTTTGCATACTGCCTTTCACACTGATAAGCAAGGGTTCCAAAGCCCCTCCACCCCCCCCCCCAGTATAACTCCCCTGATGCCTCAGCAAAGGCCGATGAGTGGTCTGTGATCCTCAGAACAAGGACATCATGGCAGGCTTCTCCCACACAAGGTCTTTGTTGGTTCTGGAAAAGACCCTCAACAGGAGGGAACATGAGCTACACTGACTGACTGGTAAGGATGCTTTCATGATCCCACGCCTACACCACACTCATGCAGTAGACATCAAAAATTTCAGAGCTTGCAGTTGGGCTATAAGGGGTCCAAGAGGTGCAGGTTTGGGACTGGAATCTCCCTAAGCCTTGAGCAGAAACAAGCTTAGAAACAGCCCAGAGATACTTGCATCTGGGACTCTTAACATACTCAGTGAGGGCATGATGGGTAGGCACATCACAAGTGTCTTGCACTTGGCTATGATAGGTTTGTTACCCTCTGGGGCCCCCAGCCCTCCTGCCTTCCATGACCTGTTCTAATCACAGCAGGCCTACAGAGAGACACAGTTCCATCCACTCTGATCAAGAATGACCTCTTTCATCGGGGCTTTGGTGACACATTCCCCCACAGTGGCAGGAGGTGGTGACCCGCTGACCACAGGTGCCTGCCTCGGTCCACAGCCTTGCTCTGACTCACACTGCTTTAATTACTGTTCTGTGCTGGGCAGTGTAACTCTTGTGATTAACTCTACCAGAGTGATTCACTGGGCTGGGGACACCATACACTGACTCAGAGTCCCAGGGCTCCTGGGCAGATAAGGCTGATGGCCGAGGCCCACAGCTCATTGTCTCCTGGAGACAACCTACTTCAGAATCAAGCTTCAAGCTAGACAGTGTGTGGGTCTTAGCTTTTCCCATATCCTCTACCCTGTGCCATCATAGGGTAGACCCTTTTACTCAGCAGCTCCCACGTAGAGGCAGCTACTCTGCTTTGTTCCAGGCCTAGAAACTTCCCACCTCTATGTACCTAATGCCTGGAATGCGTCCATCATTGGAAGACTCTTGCAGATAGTTTATGTAGAGTGAGTCAGAAGAGGGGAGAGGAAAGAGAGGGAAGGAGTGAGGAGGGCTCCCAACCCAGGAGGTCTGTCCTACATTGATACAATCAGGGCATCACACAGACAGTATTTCTGACAGTTTTGGGGAACACAGTACAAGAGTAGGCCACAGCACAGCCTCCTATGAACCCTAGTGAAAAAGGAAGGAGCTCTCTAGAGGGCCTCTGACCCACAAGAGCAGGGCAGTGCCCACAACAATGCGACCCAGCTGAGCATGTCATCCATCACAGATTCCCAAGAACAAATGAGAGAGAGAGAGAGAGAGAGAGAGAGAGAGAGAGAGAGAGAGAGAATTCCAGAACCTTCAATGTTTATCTGAACTGGAGCTGTGAGCTATCTACTCACAATACTGAATGGTCAGATTCTGATAGGTCAATGAAAAATCAACAATGAAAAAGCTGAGTGTGAGATATGTACCACCTGTGCCAACACAAAGACGAAAGAACTGGAGAAGGTATGTTAGGGCCTGGCTGGCAGCAGCTGGCAGAGCTTCACTCACAGACACAGAAAACTCCCAACCCAGGAACCAAGAGCTGACCACAGCTCTCCCAGCTAAGATGGAAGTGAGATTGCAAGCTGGGCAGTTTTGTTTATTCCTTCCCCTGCCTCTTCACAAAGCACTTGTTGGTGAAAGCCAGCAGCAAGCAGGACTTGGGCTGAGAGTGGACCCTATCTGCAAAGTCACTCTCTGAAGCAAGTTACCCATATGGACCCTTTCACTCCCTCTTGTAGACCTGACTGACCTTGACCTCACCAGTACGCCAATTTGATTACCTTGAGGTTTAACTATCCATCTGCGATTATACACTGACGTGGTGTGAGAATGGAATCTTACACACATTCAGTAATGAGGACTCTGACAAGAGGCGAGGCCAAAGGCTTGGGCTCCATAAAAAAACAAAAAGGGAAAGTTAGTGGGGGTAGAGGATGGGTGTGCTGCCGCAGAGAAAACCTCGGGCTTTGTATTTAGGGTCTCCTGAGGCCCTTCCTCTGCAGAAGAGCTGGAAGACCCATGTAGCCACCAACCACAGTTCCATGCAGGCTTCCCAGCTTAGACTCAATTGACCCCAAGTCTAATCTCTGATGTTCCACCCTAACCCAAAAAGTTCCCTCCAATGCATGGGTTGGACTGTGAACACCCTCCCCCAATTTATATACCCACACAAAATGCAGCATATCTCTGAATGTGGTCGATAGGATGCGCTCTTACTCTAGTATCACGGGCAACCTTAAATGGAAAGACAGCAA
Organism: Psammomys obesus; assembly: GCF_907164565.1. Taxonomy (NCBI): domain Eukaryota; kingdom Metazoa; phylum Chordata; class Mammalia; order Rodentia; family Muridae; genus Psammomys; species Psammomys obesus. The sequence continues at coordinate 12,547,556 of NW_026596085.1, forward strand.
CAGAGGGAACACAGCTTTGCATGAATGAGAGAGATGTCTAGAGCCACCAAAAGCCAGACAGAATCCTGAATAGAGCTCCTTCACAAAGGGCCATGGCAAAGCCATGAACCAGTGTAGTCACAGAAAGGGGCATGAGTCAGCCTTACCATATAAGAGGGGCAGGGATCGGCCTCTTCATAGGGGTATTCATGGGGGAGGTGATTTAACTGTGTTTTGTACTGAGCAGCAAGGAAAGCCAATTGTAAAGCTGTATTCTAGCACAGCATTCAACTTCACAAAAGAAAGAGAAAGAAAGAATGGAAGGAAGAGGCAGGGATAGAGGCAAGGTGCCTATGTCCACCCCTACCCCCAACAATGTGGGTGGGTGGCTGTGAGTAGGACCTTCTACCTTCTGGAAACAATTTGCACAGTTCCCTGCAATAATAGGGCTGCCTCTAGGCCCCAGCCCCGAATGCCCAGCTACAGTGCGTCCTTCCCTGTCCTACCCACCCCAGGTCCCTTGAAGCCTAGGGAACACTCTTTCCGGGTTCAGCCTAAGGGCACTCCCTCCCTGGGATGTCTGGGATGTGCCAGAAAGAGGCACAAGTGAAACACAGCAAGTTTTATTTCTTTTTATTTATTACTCAGAACCTGAAGTCTTCTTTTCTTGGGGTGCACCGAATGCAGCCCATGGGCCACAGCCCATGGTGTGGGTGGACACACCAATCTGCACCCTGGGTGACCTTCTCTAGGCTAAGTACCATGCTGCATCTGCCTTTCGGTGTTGGGGAAGAAACACCCCTAGGGCTGACCAAAGGACCACAGGCTGTGAGGACACAGCTTCCTCTTCATGATTCAGAGCCTGAGCTGGATTTGCCCCATGACACTGAGGACACAATAGGGCAATGACGCCAACATCACACGTCTCCATACCCTAGAATCCCAGTCTCCACTATGTTCATCTCATTCCACACTAAGGAGCTGGGCAGAAGAAACATGCACAGTTGAGACGTGATTATCACTGCTCATGGATGAGGGGACAGCTGATCCTACTGCAAAGAACATCAGCCAACAATGTGCTATCATATCTCACAGTCAACTCTGAGCTCTGTATACAAGGAAGAGCCCCCAAAAGAAAGGAAACAAATTTTGCCACAATCCCACCACCCTGGCAGCTGCGAAGACACAGCCAGCATCTCTTCTTAATAGGTCTTGATATCAATGTGTACTTATACACACGCTCAGGGAGGCACTGAATCACCACGTGCTGAACAACACAGTCCTTAACACATCGGCCATCTTCCCAGATTCTAGTATGTTCTAGGGACATGGGGTATCTTCCTGGATGAGCCTGGAGATGGGCTCAGGCTGCAGCTGGAATGGCTGTAATCTCTGATGGTCTCACTCTCCTTCCCGAGGCCCTTGCTTCCCCTCTCCTGCTCTCTTTGTCCAACAAGATAGTTCTTAACTTGGGGGTTCCTAGTGTTTTCAGAGGTTTCAGTATGGGGGTCTCAAGTGCCCTCATGAAGGTGGATCAGAAAAGAACTCCATGAGTTGACACTCAAGCTGGTTCCCGTGGAGGGCACACCTGCTGTCACACAAACAAACAGGAGTCCTTAGAATCTGACCTTGGGCTGACTCATCAGGCTCGCTGGCTGAGTCATCTCGTCAATACTGCCCACTCCTTCCACCACGGCTCCCCTGCCCTAAGTATGCAAAACCCATGTTCCACCAGGAGTAAAGAGCTTCCCCCTATGCTGTAGAGAGCACCATGAATGAGAACCCTCCCCAGACCCTGGGCTCCTCAAGTCCAACCTTAGGAGTACTTATATCCCTAAATTAGCACCACCTTTAATCCCAGGCAGCAAACTGGGAACACTGGTGACCCTCCAGATAGTTGAAGTCCTAGCCCTATGTGATTTGGGGAGAGAAAGACAGGACCCTGATTTTGGAAGTATTTGTGCTCAAGTTCAAATACAGGGGTTCATCATCTCCTGGCTTTGGATGTGGGGTAAGTTACATCACCTCTCAAGCCTCTAATGTCTTATAGAAAAAAAATGCCTTCCTGTAGCCTAGCAATATTCTTAGGCATAAAGGGGATATGATGGGTACACTCCTCACCACCACTATACCACCATTACCACAGTTATCTCCAATAACACCATTATATCACTATAATCCACACTATCACTACCATCAGCATCATGATAATCATCACCACCGCTTACACTACGACCACCATCACCATTATCATCATGATCATCACCACCATCACTACCATCACCTACATTATCATATCCATCTCGACCGTTACCACCGACATCATGATTATCATCACGACCACCATCACCTCTACTATCACTACCACTGCTCTCAGCATCATGATCATTACCATCGGTCACCACCACCAACTATATTATCATTACCATCCTTGTCACCATCACCTAGACTATCCTTACTATCACCATCATGATCATTATCATGATAATAACCATCACTGTTACCATCACCACTACTATCATCACCAACACTGAAACCACCACAATCACTATCAATGTGACCACAGCACCACCATAATGACAATCACCATAAGCATCATCACGATCATCATCAACGATGACATCATCACTATGATTATCACCATCATCTCTTTTACAAATATCACTTACAGGATACCCACCATCACCATCACTGCCACCACTGCCACCAAAATCACCATCAACATCATCAACATCACTAATATTATCACCACCACTGTCGTGATTATCTCCTCCATGACCAGCGCCATTGTAACCTCATGGACTAACAGGAAAGTGTTCTATAAGCCACTGATTATCAACTTTCCTATGTTACCACCCTTTAATACAGATCTTCATGTTGGGGTGACCCCCAACCATAAAATTATTCTGTTGTTACTTCATACCTACAGTTTTGCTACTGCTATGAATGATAATGTAGATATCTGCTATGAAGGATATCTTATATGTGGCTCCAAATGAGTTGCAACCCACAGGTTAAGAATCACTGCTCTTCCACAAGGAGAACAACAGAACCAAAAACTCTGGGCCCAGGAGTCTTTCCTGAGACTCATACTCCAACCAAGGACCATTCATGGATATGACCTAGAACCCCCGCACACATTTAGCCCATGGCAGCTCATTCTCCACATGGGCTTCCTAGTAAGAGGAACAGGGGCTGTCTCTGACATGAACTCAGTGCCTTTTGATTACCTCCCCTTGAGTGTGTGTGGGGGGCGGTGCCTTACCCGGTGCCTTACCGGGCCACAGGGGAAGACAATGCAGACAGTCCTGATGAGACCTGATGGACTAGGGTCAGATGGAAGGGGAGGAGGCCCTCCCCTATCAGTGGACTTGGGAAGGGGCATAGGAGGAGATGAGGGAGTGGAGAGAGAGAGGGAGGGCAGGAGTGGGAGGAGATTGGGAAAGGGGCTACAGCTGGGATACAAAGTGAATAAATTGTAATAAATAAAAAATTATATAAAATAAGAATCACTGCTCTAAGCTAAGTCCAGATAGCCCTTTCACTCCAAACAAATGTGTTTCCTAAGCATCCCTCCCAGAGAGAGGCCTTCCCAAGGCCCTTCACTTTCCCCAGGTTCTCCTTGGAGGGACTTAGAAGAGAGGAAAGAGAGACTAGCCTTAGGCTGTTGACAAAGCCAAATAACACAATTTGCCAAGGGATTACTTCAGCTCCCAGACTCACAGCAAAGATCAGAAATGACAAAGGAACAGGCCCTGACCCAAGGTCAACCTTGTAGTGAGTGGAGGCCACAGAACCCAAACCCAGGCACACAGACAGACATCTACTCGGAGCACTGCACATGGTGCCAGGGCAGGCTGGGCGAGAATGCAGGACCAGGCTGAGGACTTCTTATAGAGGCTAAGTGAGGAGGACTCATCTCTTTGTCGTCCCCGCTTCTGCTGATCCTTAGACAAGTCTAAGTACACAGAGCACCCCCAGCACTGTGACAGCATTCAAGGGTCTGTCTAAAAGCCGGTGTGACCCTGTCAGGACTCCAGCTCAGACACCTGGGATATCTCAAACTAAGATCATGGCCCTCTGCAATTCTGTGGGGTTGCAGCTGCCCTGTGATGTCATCTATGGAGTAAGGGGAGCATCCGAGAAGCCAGGACTCAGGGATGAGTGGCTGAGCACCAAAAGGATTTTGTGGGAATAACGGCTTCCAGATATTTGGTCTCTATGGTTGGGGAACAGGTTGGCAACGTGGGAAGTAGCTATGGGCAGAGCATGAAGACTGTGGTCGGCACACTGCCCCAAGCAGGTTCTTAAAGCACGGCCTTGGCTTGGGAAGCATGGTCTCTGACATTCTGAGCATGGAGACAGGTTAAGCAGTCCACAGAGATCACCGAACAATTGACTTGGCACACACCCAAAAGGCTGGTGGCTGGAGAAGACACACATACCCCAGAAGGTCCTAAATAAGGACAACCAGCTCTTGGGACATTTCCATGGCGTGTTTCTGGGCATCTCTTGAACTATGTAACAGTAAAAATGTCACCTACTCTGAGTGTGGAACCTGTTCAAACATGGGCTCCTAAACACAAATATGTGTCGAGATGCCTTTAAAAGACTTGCACTGATGCCTGTCCACATGTCCACTGGTACATGGGCTTTAAGACACTGAAAAAGGAGGCTGGGGAGGTGGCTCAGTCAGCAAATACTGAAAGGCACCTCATTTTGGATCCTCAGCAGCCACATAAAAAGCTGGGCGTGGCACTGTACACTGTAATCTCAGTCCTGGAGAAGTGGAAATAGACAGATCGTAGGGGCTTTGCTAGCCTTCTCAGCAAATCTGCAAGCCTCAGGCCCCAGTGAAAGACATCTCTCAGAACATAAGGTAGAGGGTCGCTGAAGAAGACACCAAATTCAACCTCTGCCCTCCACACATGTTCACACATGCAACTGAACATTTGTGCCTACACGCAAGAACACATCTATGCACACATGAGCGTGGGCACACATACATAGAAGCAGACACCGGGGGATTTAAATTGAAGAAGACATCTGCAATGGGCTTGCTGTGTCTGTGGTGACTGTTTTAGATAGGTGGGGCTTCTGTTTTGCCCCACTCACGGTGACATCCTGTTTGCCATCACTGCTGTTTTCGGTTTCACACAGTGGAAACCAATTGTGACAAATAACAGAAAACAGAAGCCAGGGGGCCTCAGAGGATGCCACCCTCCATTCATTCCCCCCCCCCCCTCCTCCTCCTCCTCCTCCTCCTCCTCCTCCTCCTCCTCCTCCTCTTCTTCATTGGAATCACAAACATTGGTGGAAACATGGAGATAAAACAGGCCCACTACTCCCAAACAGGGAAAAAAAAAAAAAAAGTGACAGAAAGTAAGCCACAAGCACAAGCCAGAAGGGAATACAGGCAGAAGGTCCCTTCTGGATGGCAGCTGGTGGTCTGTGTTCTGGGTCACAGTGCCTCCTTCCCCAATTGCACAGTGGCTGGTGGCCTGCATTCTGAGCACGGCACCTCCTCTCTCTCTCAAATGGAGGAGGTAGAGTCTAAAAATAGTGGTGACTGTCTCCTCTCAGGAGAGGCTGCTCCTTGGGCCTCTGAGGCTGAGGAAGAGATGCAATTCCATTCCTATGAAGCCCACAATAGCCATATTAAAGAAGGTGTCTGCCATATGTATCCACAGTACCAAGGATGTGCAAACTGGCTAAGAGATACAAAAAGCAAAAAGTATATCCGGTGCTGATGGTTATGGGAGTCCTACCACTAGCTGCCTATGAAAACAGAACCTCCCTTTTATGTCTGCATCTCACCCCAGAAACAATAGGGTACAGAGCCATAGCCCCAACCCAACTAAAGGCTCAAAAGAATGTTGACTCTTCCCCCCTGTTGTGGCTCTCATGAAATCCCACTGTCCAGTCTGCCCTATCTCTCCTGAGGGCCCAGATTGGTCCATCCATAACACATGCTCACTAGTCCATGGTGCCCTCATGGCCCTTGAGATAAGGGAGCCAATAGTTAGATCCTCTATCCCTGTGCCCTGCCTCTCACCCACATCTCTTCTGCATGGCAGGGCGAGAGAAGGTGGCTAGCACCAGATGTCTCCAGGAAAGGGCTCATCAGGAGAGATCAAAACAGGCAAGAGGATGGGATTCCAACCCCATGGCTCAGCTCAAAGGAAGCAAGGGGTAACACCTGGAGCTAATCACCTTGACACCATTTTAACCACATCCTGACCATTGACCCACATACAACTCCTGAAAGAGATTCCAGGAGCTTTGGATAGGGTTCTACGCTTTGTTCCAGCATCATTTCCCTACATGGCAGATCTAAGTTCATCCTTTATAATAATATGTCTCTAGTTTCTAGTAAACTCAAAAATGGAGCCAGATAGAGGTGTGCAGCCCCTGGTTGTCAGCAAGCCAGTCATAAGCAGAGGTGGAGGACAGGTAGGGACCCAAGTCTGCAGCATCGTAGTCTGCACGTGGAGCCCTGTTACCTCGCTTTGTTCTCCATACTGCTGTGAAATGCCAGAGCATGGCTTAGTGTCTGAGAAGGTTCAGAGAGGAACCTGTCACCTATGGACCACAACAGCTCAGGACATCCTGTTGGCCTGACTGACATATCACACAGCTGTCTGAGAATAAGGCCACTGCCAGGCTCTAGCATGGCCATTCTCCCAGCGCTGGCACTTGGAGGAGCTGTTGCAAGCTCCATGCCTTCATGCCTCGACATCAGGGGCTTTCACACTGTTAGCACTTCACCACTGCCCTCTTGAAACAGTATAATGGCTTCACGTCTCAATTGACCAAGCCACCAGGCTCAGGTATATGGTCATTGTTCTGATGTTCTTGTATGGATGTTTTATGAATGAGACTAACACTCAAATTGGACAAGGCAGATGGCCCTCCATAATGTGGGTGGGCCTCAGCCAGGCAGTGGAAGGCTGTCAGAACCAAGGCCAAACCCACTGAGCCAGAGGAGTTTGGCCAGCAGAGGCCTTCACTAGACCCAAGCCTGCTACCACATGCCCTACAAGTGTACCCTGCTCAGGAACTCCTGCTCCTGTTGCTGTCCTGGCCAACTGATCAACCTTCAGTCTCATATGTCTGAACAACCAAGATCTCCCTGAGTCCTACCTGAGGCCCAACTCTGAGATGCTCCCCAGTCTGCCCTAGCCTCACCTCCTCCATGACAGGTTCTACATTCCCAGAGGGCATAGCTTGACCTGCACACCAATACCTTGTTTGCAGTCAGCCACTGGGAAGTTCCCCCACCCAAACAAAGGCTTTCAGGGGGAATGATGGGGACAGGGGAAGTGGTACCTACCAGGTACAATAGTAAGAAGCAAAGTAGAAAGGAACCATTTATGGGGGCTATCCGCCATCCAAAAGCCAATGGAAGAATGAGAGGGAAGTCTTAGAGAGCAGATATGGAGCAAAGAGAAGTGTCAGGGCATAGGCCTGAGGCACAGGGGAGTCTCAGGGGAGGGATTGCTTTTCGTAAGACAGTCACAGTAGACAAACAACATGGCAAATTTGTCTACACTCATAGAATGTACTCAGCAGAGTACCTCAACATAACCACCATACCTTTGTGAACAGTGAGTCATATCAACCTTGACAAATATATCAAACCCAGGTACCTTGCTTAACAGAAACTGAGGGGCAGGGCAGAAGACGGGTTGCATAGATCTTTTTAAATTACAATTTATTCATTTTGTATCTCAGCAGTAGCACCCTCCCTCATTCCTTTCCAATTCCACCCTCCCTCCCTTTTCTCCTCCCATTCCCCTTAAGGAGTATATATAAGTTAACAAAGGCCAGTGAGGGAGGCCCCTGGCCACTCATCTCTCTGGCATCCCAGAGGCCCAGAGCCCTGCAGGCTGTGGGGAGGTTGGAGGGGGCCCACAAGAAACAGACAATGGGCCCTGGGCCTTGGAAACATCATCTACTTCCCTTTTCCTCTGCTCCACGATATAACTCCATCTGCCTAACTCTCAAAAAAGCAACTTATTTTTTAATGAGATGAAAACTACTGGTACGACGGGCACAATTTCTCCAGATGATCCCAGCTTTGAAAGCCTCCCGCTCGCTCTCTTTAAACCTGTGAGATCCAGGCACAGCTTTCAGCTACGTTTTCAAAGCTTTGGAACATGCCTGTGTAACACAAAAGTTAAGATTTAACAGTAATGCCACTAATTCCCCTGTAACAGAGCTTAAACAGAGAGATAATGAATGTCCTGCTACAAATCATGCCCAAAGATGCATTATCATACTTAACGACATTTTTGCATAATCTCACCACTTAATAAGGATACAAGATCTCATGTACGAGAAGTTTTAATTTATTCAGCTTGTAACTCAGCCGTAGTTGAGGAAAATCTCAGTTCTAAAAGGATTAGAGCACAGAAATGTTAGCCCGGCCCCACGTAGGCACTAATTAAGCTGCGTGTAGGGACCACCTCAGATGATGGGAACCAGACCCTAGAGGACACACACACACACACACACACACACCAGGTACTGAGTAACCCTGCCCCCAGGCTTCACACTGGGCTGCTGTCTTATGCTGACATTTACGGATGTCCCTTTGCCATGGCTTCAGCAGCTGCCCCTCCAGTCTCCTCAATCCCGATCCATTTCCCGTAGCCCCTTATAACTCTGCATGATCGCCGGGACAGTGCAGCCACAGGCCCTTTCCAGACTAAGCTGGGTCCAAGATGCTTGGTAAGACTTTCAGAGCTGCTGGGAGAGTGTGACAACCTATCCAATATGCAGGTCGACTTCTTCAGCTCAGCCACTAGTAGATCTTTGTAGCACAGACAGCCCCAGCCACTAAGAGATGCATCGGTTTCTGAACCACTCTAGTGGGTTCACAGGCTGAGATGACATCCACCCAGGGGATGGAGAGAAAAAAGGTATAAGGTGCCCCCAAAGTCAGCGCCATGGGACCAAGGTGGCAGGACTTCCCCAGTTCCTGTAGACGCACCAGCCTGAGAAGATGAAAAGAGAACTTCCTACCACTCTCAGCCTCCGCTGGGCCTTGAGGGCTGTAGGCAGTGAGCTGGCCAAAGCTGTAAGGCGTGCTCAGAGTAACTCCAAAGTGAAACTCAGGGCTCACAAGGCTCATGGGACCTGTGGAAATGCTGATTCCCAACGGCATCCAATGGGGCCTGTGCTTACCAGTGTAGGCCAGTAACAGAAAGCATTGCAGAGACCCTCAGGTGGCATGGTCTACTATAGTGCTCATGGGGTGGGGAAGTCCCAAGGGCTGCTCTGGACAGACAAAAGGAACATGTGGGGAGGGGCAAGCTCTACTCCACCTGTGAACTATCTCTCTGTCACAAAGACAAGACAGAATATGAGAGCACGGCAGCCACAGCTCTGAGGGCTTCATCCTCACATCACCCTGCCCATCCTTACATCCATCTACCCATCCAACTTTTCACCCATCCATCCACCCACCATTCATTCATTCTACTCACTCACCCATTCGCTCATCTTTACATGCACCTATCTAGCCAACCACCAAACATCTTTCCCATCCATCCATCCATCCATCCATCCACCCACTCATTCATCCTTCTACCTTTCCATTTATCCACTCACCCATGTATCCATCCATCACCCAACCACACACTCCTCCAGTCCTCTCTCCATCCACCCTTCATTCAGGCAATTAAGCCCTTGCCCATCCTTCTGAGACAGATAATGGAGAAACAGAGACTACCAAGTTTCAGCAGCTTCACATCCATCCACCGCCTGCAGAAACCTCTGGATGCCACAACAAGGCTGCAAGGTTGGCAAGATGCGGGTACAGGACAGCTGATCAAACAGGAGAGCTGAATATCCAAGGGGCACCAGCCTTGGTGTGTGTGTGTGTGTGTGTGTGTGTGTGTGTGTGTGTGAGAGAGAGAGAGAGAGAG
>NW_026596085.1:12557476-12561073 GCF_907164565.1 Psammomys obesus
GTGTGTGTGAGAGAGAGAGAGAGAGAGAGAGAGAGAGAGAGAGAGAGAGAGAAAGAGGGGTGGGGGCCCAGGTGGCAAGCTCCAAAAACAACCAGAGTACTAGCCAGCATGAACTAGATCTTATGTGATGCAGGCCCTGTTCACTGGCCAACCACCGCAGCCACCTTCATAATCTAATGTCTACTCACAGTCATTCTGAAAGCCTCGGCTGATGCAATAAGCCAGGAAAAGGAAATTACATTTCAGAAGCACTTTATTTCACCTGACAAGAAAGAAGGGTCGCAAGATTCCAGGACACAGCTGGGCAGAACCCCACCCAGCCAAGTATGGTTACTCTACCAGTTCACAGCTCAGTGCAAGCAACAAAAAGTGCCCAAAAGGGATTGGAACCCAGAGGCACAGCTTTAAGTACCTAGTACCAGTGGTCACTTAGTGTACTGGTGGAAGGGGCCAGGTGAGTATCTCTGAAACAACACCTTCCAGGCTCAGCGGTTCATACTCCAGCCCAACCCCGCCACCCTCTCAGTCACTACCACATGTGTCCCAGTACCTCAGCCCAAACCGCCCGCCTACATCTGTCATTTCCTTCTTATGTCTGACAACACCACTAATTTGGGACCTATGTGACCTAGACAAACTACTCTGCCCCCTGTACTCATCTGTAAAATGAGACGCTTTGTGCCATGACAGTCATCCTTCAGTCTGTACATTTTATTCAATATCCTGGGATAAGCAGATGCCAAACCCCACCTTATATAGTACAGGGTCACCAGTGATGTCAATCACATAGCCAGGCTGGAATCCAGCAAGGAGACCACTCAGGGAGAGGGTGACAGACAGCTTCCATGCAACACTGGTTATGGACGTGCCCAGGCACCCACTCTCCTGGTACTGCGTGTCATTTCTACCTAGGTTTCACAGGGACATCATAATTCTCACAGCTGCAGGTGGAGCCACCCTCCTGTGAACCGTTCCCCCCTCTCTAGACAGCTCTGAGGACCCTCAGGCCCAGTAACCAGCAGGAAGTATCATGATGGATAGGATACACCATTGCCTGTGTCTCCTGATAACAGTTCAGGATAACAACATTGACTATCGGAGTCCTCACTGAGCAATGCTCTTCACTCCGTGTCTCAGTGTTCCACCCCTCTGCAAACCCTGGAGGTCAAATGCAACAGTGCGATGGAGTTTTAACTGTCAACTTGACATACTCTAGAATCACCTGGGGAGAAAAAAAAAAATCTGTGACTGACTATCTTAAAGATATTAATTGATGTGAAAAGGCCTATCTGCTGTGGCCAGCCCTAGTCCCTAGGCGTGATGATTTTGGACTGTGTAAGTGTAGAGGGGTTGCTAAACATACATTTATTGCTCTCTGCGGACTTTGAACATAATGGACTATAACTTAGAACTGTGTTCGAAGTAACCCTTAGTAACCCTTCTTTTTCCCTTAAGTTGCTTTTGTCAGAGTTTTTTTTTTTTTTTTTTTTTTTTGGTTTTTGTTTTGTTTGTTTGTTTGTTTGTTTTTTATCACCACAACAGGAAAGAAAACTAGGAGACAAAGAAAGGAGAAATAGGAGTTCATGACTAGGAAGGGTAGATCAGGGTAGGGCTGGCCCAAGTCAGAACCCTAGGTACTACCCACTACTTCCAGAGCCCTGATGGATGGCCCTGAAACACCCACCGTGGACTTCAGGAGCCACCTCCTCCTTCCCACTCAGAGAGGATAGGAAATAAATAACTCACACACAACCAAATGCTTTGTTCTCACTGCCAGGCTGCCAGCTTAATGGAAAAGAGAACTATCTCACTTTCAATTAATGAGAATTAATGAATGAAGAATAAATCACAAATAAAAAGAATAAGCATTAGGAACACATTTTTAATAACACACCAAGTAACTCCTAAATTGGCCACAGTCTCATCCAATTGGAATCAGGAATGCCTGTGGGGAAGCAGGATACAAATGTCAGGCTGCTTTTTGCAACTCGATTTGAAAACTAAAAAGAAAATGAGAGAGGGAAAAACAGGCTTCTGAATGGATGTGGAGTGGACTCCTGGGCTCCTGGGCTCCCAGGCTTTTACAGGCAGTGTCCCGTGCCCATGCATAGGGTAGTCAGTCAGTTCAGCAGGCCTGGGGTGTACAGACATGACCTAGTCAGTGGCAAGAGAATGGCAGAGGACCTGAGAGCAGGACCAGACTGATAGGACACTAGGGCCAAGAAGGAATAGACAGGTGGAAGTCCCCACCTGGACTCACATGACAACCTTGAATCTCCTATGGTGAAAAGTGGCCACGTATGTTCTAGGACCCCAGAGAAGACTGAGGCCAGAGCACAATTTTTCCATATTCCCACGTGGTGGTGGGCTGAAGAATGGCCCCAGAGATGTGTGCATGGAACCTTAGAACCCAGCCCTATTTGTAATACAGTATAGCATCTAGCGATGAGACCAATATAGATTGAGTGGGTACTCAGAGCCATGACTGATGCCCTTGCCATGGAAATAAAGATCAGAGACTGTAACAATGCAGCCCTGAACTAGGAAGATGTACGGCCAGGAAAGAGGCCACACAACAGCTTTCCACTGGTCCCCTAGAAGGGCCCGCACTACTGACACTTCAGTTTCAGGTGTCTGACCTCCAACCTACAGGAGAGTAAATTAGTCCTTAAAGGTGTCCAGTTTGCAGCCATTTGTCATCATAGCCCCAGGACATGTCCACCTTTCTATACCAAAAGATATTTGTAGAATCCTTATCCATTAGCCTCCCATGGTATGGAGGTATCTTTGACATTCGTACACCTTGCAAGCTTACTATGGCTGGAGCAAACCTCCTCATGCCACGGCCCATGTTGGCCTCCACACACCTTTCCAGAACTTTCCAGCATACCTACTCCCTACAGCCAAAGACCTGCTGCCTACCACATCAAACCATGGCTCCCTTGTTCCGCCCACCTTGTCTTCACCCATCTAAGCATGAGCATTTAGTAGGTGCCAAATAAGCATGTTCTTCCAATGAGTCCCACCCACCTTGTGACCAGGGACTTCACCATGTCTATGCATCACTTTACTATGAAAAAGACACATTCCATCACCCTGCAAATAGAGCCAGCGGCATTCCATAAATAGAAGGCAGCCATAAAAGTAAACTCACGCCATTAAGATGAAAGATGCCATCCGCATCCCGTGTGAAATCTTCTTGCAGACCAACAACAGTATGTGCCCTTCATTTCGAAGGAGGCTGAATTTCTGTGGGGAGGGTTGCTAGGATTTTCTGGATTTTTCTCATCCCAGCCCAATTTGAGGGGAACACCAGCTTCTGCCTGAAGACCCAACTTGAGAGGTCACTCCTGTGGGATTCCATCTTCTGAACAGGAAGCCATACCTTTATCTTCATGAAGAAAAAGCATCTTCCCAACCAGGGCTTTCAGGGGATGTGGAAGAAGAGATGAATCAGTTTCTAACCTGACCCAGGAGCCATATTCTCAGATCGTGCATGTGAATACACACAGAATATAGAACATACCACATACATACACACATGCACGAACACATACACACACATGCCACACAAATACACACCACACAAATAATCGC
>NW_026596085.1:12561083-12632315 GCF_907164565.1 Psammomys obesus
CTTTTTGCCTTGGATATCTAAGGCCTGACCTGAGATCAAGGAGTGGGCAGACACACGTTCCTCACAGGCTACGGAGGAGGATGCTCTCTGCAGCACATCCCCAAGCATTGCTTCGAGCTTCACATGTCTGCTGCAAGGCGTGTGTCCACATCAGTGTCATGTGTGTGCATATCTGGTGTTGTATGTTTATGAGGACAGGCTATCTCTTCTACTCAAGAGCTTGTTCTTGGATTGGGGGCATATCTATGGTATCCCCAAATCATATCTGTGAAGAGCTTTAGCCAAAAAAAAAAAAAAAAAATTACTAAAATAAATAAATAAATAAGTACCAAGTTCATGGATTCAACTTTTGGGGACCATGTAATTACTGACCCCTCAAGGCATCCTATTCTCAGGATATACTAATTTTGCTCCTTTTCCATCCTTCCACACGTACCCTGGCCAGGGAACCCTGGCCAGTCACCTTCAGTGCCTTTCCCTAACACACGTACCCCTTGCCTACATACAGTAAGCACTCGATACTCGCACACTAAAAGGAGTCTAGCGTGTCTATTAAGGTTGTCCCCACGGCAACAGGCAGAAGAACAAGAAGCTGTCACTGTGCAGGTGTTCCCTGGGGACAGAAGGTCTGAAGATGCATTCTGTGTCTCTGTGAAGCTGGAGTTATTTATAAGGAGGGCTCAGGCTCTATCAGCGAGGCGAATCGGAGGGCCTGCTTCACTGCCTCTGTGCTCCTGAGAAGGGAGGGAATTGGCTAATAAAATCTGCCTTCTCCAAGGCAGAAGCTGGCTTTGAAAAGTGTGTATTTTAAATGCCGCATGACCTCTTCTAAATATACCTGGGTAGATCACGTGGGCCCAGCAGGCTCTGTGCAGGACAATTCTGGGGGACAGGTCTGCCTATGGGCTACTGAGACTTCTGCTGGGTGATGGCTCTCACCCTATGGGTTATGACCCCTTTGGGAGTCACCTATCAGATATCCTGTATATCAGAGATCTGCACTACAATTCATAACAGTAGCAAAATTACAATTATAAAGTGGCAACAAAAATAATTTTAGGGTTGGAGGTCACCATAACATTAGGAGCTATATTAAAGGGTCATAAGACTGAGAACCACTGTCCTAGATGATACCTTGTTTGCCCCAACTTAAAACTTCTACAGGCATCAAATCCTATGCTGTCTGAGATGGGACAAGGACACATAGAGAGGAACAGCCAGGAGCAGCATAGAGGAAGACAACAGTGTTTCCTTCTCATGTCCCTGATGCCAGAGCCAGAGGCCATTACCCAGAAGCATCAGGTCAATCTGCTACAGCCCATGATAACTCAGTTTGACTCAAAATGACTCTTTGGGTCATTGGAGCTGGATTGGAGGTGACCTCCTACCCTCTTGAAACTTCTGACAAGCCCTGTCTTGCAGACATACCCCAGCCATTGAGGGTACACACCCGAAGGTCTTCCTTACTGGAAGCAGGTCTTAAAAGGCCCTGAGATAGTTACCTGGTCCTTGCCTGGGCTTTAAGTTCATACCTCTGGAGCTGTGGCCAAGATTCTGTGCCTCTGTCCTTGAGTTTCTTCAAGGGCAGTCTTGAAACAGTCAGTCTCTTTGAAGGTGGATTGAGAACTAAATGAGGTGACAGCTGAGAGCCATCACTTTGGTCACTTGCCAGGCCCATGTGCATGCTCAGCACCCCCAGATCTATGCCTTGCCTCTCTGTCACTGCAGAGATGACCCCACCCTTACTTCAAGGTAAATGCTGACCCTGCAGCCAACTGATTTCCACAGAGATCCTCTCTCCCTCAGGGGTCTCCAGTGAGCACAAAGAGCAACCTCAAGGAGACCCCATAGTCCAGCCTATCTGCCTCCCTCCTGGAGCCAAACAACCAGGCAAGGGGTAGGTGCCTGAGGCCTCATTACCACCCACATAAGGCTCCACTAGGAAGCAAGGTCGACATTTGAGAAACTCAAGGGGCCAGGAAGCAGGCAGGCTACAACCCACTCTGTACACCCTTTATCCAGAGAACCGTGAGACCTTACAGTCTGGAAAAGCACAAATACAACAAGATGAGGTATGAGGGCATCCCAGAACCAGGTTTGCCAACTGACTATCCAGAAAGGTCACATGAGGTAGGGAACAAGTTGCCTCTGGGTCACTCTTGCTACTACCACTCACTCTTCAGGGCTCCACGCTATGGACCTCCTGGAGACCACAATGCTCAGCTAAAATCAGGTCAATAGGAAGCACTGCCCTGAGGCCTAAGGTGGTAGCTCTCCAATGCACGGACGTCCACACCTGCATGGTCCACCCCAGCTGTCCTTGCTGCATGAGATCATGTTTTTGTTAACATGGTCAGCAGAACAATTCTTCCTTCCAAACTACGAAGCCCAGGGGCTGCATGAGAAAAGAGGAACTAATGGGTCCTCCATCCACACAGAAAACATATGACAGGTACAGGGTCTCTGTACACATG
This sequence comes from Psammomys obesus, assembly GCF_907164565.1. Taxonomy (NCBI): domain Eukaryota; kingdom Metazoa; phylum Chordata; class Mammalia; order Rodentia; family Muridae; genus Psammomys; species Psammomys obesus. Next base: position 12,563,558 of record NW_026596085.1, read on the forward strand.
TACACTCCTGGAATAGCCAATTGGCAGCTCCTCAGAGCAAGGCCATGGCTAGGACCATTTAGGTTTTCAACAGAATGGGCTGCACCAGACTGGGGCAGGCATGGAGATTCCCTGTCAGCAGAGGCTGTTCCCTGACAAAACTTGGCCTCTGCATTCTCTGAAAAATTAAACACAACAAAGAACAATACACAAGACTGGGAGAGAAGCATAAAGAAGGCGAGCAAATACTAATGGCACAAGATGGTGCTGGTCTTAGAGTACACATCTATTACTGTGATAAAATGCCACAACCATAAACAATTTGGTGAGGAAAGTGTTCACATCATCTTATAATTCCCAGGTAACACACCATCACTAAGGGATGTCAGAGCAGGAAACCAGAGGCAAGAACTGAAGCTGAGGCCATGGAAGAATGCTGCTTACTGGCTTGCGCAGCTTTCTTACAGCACCTAGGACCACCAGCCCAGAGGTGGCACAGCTCACAGTGTGGGGGGCTTCCCATGTCAATCACCCATCAAGATGCTGTACCACAGGCTTGCCCCCAGGCCAATCTGTAGGGGTCATTTTCTCAACTGAAGTTCCCTCTTTCGAAACTGACTCTAGCTCCTGTCATGTTAACATAAAACTAGCTAGCACAGCTGACCCCTTGTCGACCTGACACATAAACATCACTGTTAAAATGTAACTGTCCTTAATATCATAGTGCAAAACATTCCAACTTTCATGAGTCTGAGAATTCTTGAAGTTTCAAACACTTTAATGGAAGTTCAGTCTCATTAAAACTCTCTTCCAAAGCTTAAGGTTTCTCTAATACACGAAATTTCAAAATTTTAATGGAGGGCTTCTGTCAGATCAATAAATGACTTAATTTCTTACTCTAAGAGGGAGGAACGAGGGCACAGTCCCAATCAAATCAAAGCATAACCAAAGTCCAAAGGTGTAAAGGTTCGGTGTCTGACTTAGTCTGGGCTCTTCCACAGTTCTTGGGCCACTTCTCCCACTCTGTTCTCTACAGCCTACATAGATTCTCTCCTACGTTCAGACCAGCTCCACTCCACAGCTGCTGCTATCCTTGGCAGTCATCCCATGGTACCAGCATCTCCAAAATGCTCGGCAACCGTGATGCACTGTCATCAGTAGCTGCCCAGCCTCAACTCCTCTTCATGACCCCTTCCATACTGGGCTTCCACTGTAATTAAGGCTTCATATTCACTAATCGCCGGTCCTGACCACTCCTGGTGTCAAGCCTCAGCCTGAGTTCTCCGTGACCTCTCCAAAACCCGTTCCACCTGGGAGACTCTTCCATTGCCAACTGTGGCTGTCAACATGAGGTATGGCTTTGACCACCTCTGGGCCATACCCACCATGTGCTGGCTCGGAGGAAACACTTCCCAGAAGAGTCTGCCTCAAAGAGTTATGTTTTTTTTTTCCTTAGTCACAAGCTGATTATCCAGCCCCAGATGGCCAGACCCGCAAATCCTTAATTCAAAAATATCACACAAAAGACCCCAGTAGAGTCTTCACTTCCCTATGAAACTTTACAAGCCAGGCCTCCATCCTCTGCACAGATCTCAGCATTATCTTCCAAGTTCCTACAACTTCTCATTAAACTCTGAGAACTCAATGACTTAGATTTAAAGTTCCAAAATCCTCCTATAATTCTCACAAAATTTTGGAAATCGGTACCAGCAATACCCTATTCCCAGTACCAATATCCATCTTAGCTATAGTTTCTATTGCTATGATAAAATGCTATGTCCATAAACAACTTGTAAAAGAAAGGATTTATTTCATCTTATAACTGTAAAGGTCATATCACTGTGGGAAGATAGAGAAGGAACTCAAGGTAGGAATCTGGAGGTAAGACCTGAGGCGGAGGCCCCTCATGACTTTTTATATCACCATGAATGACCAGCCCAAGGACAGGGACAGTGCTGGCTACAGTGAGCAAGGCCCTATCACATCAACCATCAATCAAGAAGATGCGCTAAATGCTTGCCCATAGGCCAATCTAGTGGGGGCGTTTTCTCAACAGAGGCTCCCTCTTCCCAAATGACTCTAAACTTCTGCCAAGTTGACATAAAACTAGCAGCACATGGCTGGCGCATCGCTCCAAGGATCTGCTTGGAGTCATCCTCGTATAGGTGGGCTGGGATAAGGCGACAGTTGTGATCTGTTATCCAAACTAGACCCATGTCTGCATGTGCCCTGCCCTTGGGAACAGGAGACAGATCAGCAGAGGGCTGAAAGCAGCTGGGGATGTCACTGCTGCAAGTTCTCCTCTGTCCTTTCATCATGTGCAGCCAGTCACACGCACAGAGCCACCAGCTGGATCCCACTCACTGGTAAACTTTCTCCAGAAGATGGGGACCTTGGAGCCTGTCTGTGGCCTTAAACCCAAATGCTTATAAGATGGGCTGGGGATGGGTATGGTGGCTCTGGCTCTCACTTCCTGCCACACTGTTCCAATAAAGTGACTATTTGCTGAAGGAAAGGCCCGAGATCACTTGGGAATTGTAAAGGTTGCCAGCTGTGTACCGTGGAGTCTAGATGGGGCTTCGAGAAGGCATCCAACAGTGTCAGGGCCGGCAACCAGGAGTTGAGCAGGATGCAGGCACCATCCATCGAAGCCAGGCCTTCCTGAGAGACACAATTTCTTCCAGACTGCTAATATTTGCTCATCTTCCCCTGAAGAAAGTGATAGTGCCTGGGGGATTGTCAGACCCATGCAGGCACAGTTAGCTAGCACAAGGTCCAGCTGGAGAGTAGGACAACTTCAGGGCAGCTGCTGCCTAGCAGAGGTGGCTGACCTCCCTCCCCCACCCATCCACATGGCATGACCTTTATAGCCCCACCCACATGGATGTGGTCCTCACTGCTACCTTGACACTCAGTCAGTAATCAGCCTCCTGGAAAAGGCCTTCACCCAATTCCCTAAGTGCAGTCCCTGATGAACTCTTCTTGAGAGACAAAGTAAATGAGCATAAGGACAGGGTGTCAGCATTACCCTCACCAGGGCAGCACTCAAACCTGTTCTAGTTCCTTTGTGTGCTCTAGAGCGCCGGATGATTGGCCCCAGTCCTGAGGTGGACCAGTGTGTAAGGGAACCTGTGTGGCCACTCCTGGCCACCTGCGCCCTCGTGCTGGTCAGTGTTGCACTTTCTTCGTAGGAAGCCTGTGTCTCAGATGAGGTTGTGGAGGCCTAGTCTTGTGGGATGCCCTGCCACACTCAGATCAGGGAGGGCACAGGACACAGCCAGCCAATCACAGTGCTCAGAGGATACAGAGGCAGGGTCAAGCCCTTCTGTGGACTCCCTCACCTTCACCCGACTTGGAGAAGGCAGGAGTGAAAGGGAACATGCAGAACAGTGGGAGCCAGGGCAACTGCATCATGGATGCCCAACCAGTGTGCTGAGGCCCCTGCTCCTCAAGACAGGGCATGAGTTACTCCACCTCACGCACCACCTGTCTGCCATGCTCCCAAGCGGCCACTGGGTTTGTTTTCCATTGATCTCCTAGTCCTAGCCTCAGGAAACCAAAACCTGGTGGATGTTCTCACTAGGCCATACTTCCTCCTTCGTCTGTGAAAATACACTGTCTGGCTTCTGTGGTATGCAGAATGTTCTGGGAAGGCCCAGCTCCTAAATGCCAACTATGGGACAGGCAGCAAAAGCAGAAAACAGGCATGGTCTGGATCGACCTTCTACCATTCTTGCTGCAGACGAGAAGACTGTGGAGGGAGAGCATATGGGTTCTGCAAGCATGGTGTGTGTGTGTGTGTGTGTGTGTGTGTGTGTGTGTGTGTGCGCGCGCGCTTGTATGTGTTTCCAGGTGTGGTGTGGGTTTGTGAGAGATATGTACATAGTGTATGTTTTCATGTGCAACATACTTGTATAAGATACGTGTGTGTGTGTGTGTGTGTGTGTGTGTGTGTGTGTGTGTGTGGCATGTGTTTGTGTTGGTTTTAAATGGAACATGGCATGTATCTGTAACTATGTGGTATAGTTGTATGTATGGCACATGGAATGCATGTGTCTTACATGGATGTATCTATAGTGTATTTTTTATGAGTTCTGTCTGTGGGAAGTATTACAGATATTGTTTGCATAGTATCTGTATGGTGTCCCCAAGTGTCTAGTGCCATCATGTGTGTGTTCTGTGGAGATAAAGATATGACTGCATGTATGAAGTACAGCATGTGTGTAAATGTGAAATAGGCACATATGTGTTTGTAGTATACCTGTATGTGTACATGGGCCAGCATATATACTCTATGTATGTATGTGGAGGGTATGATGTGTATTTGGTATATGCTATGCACGTATATTTAGAGTATATACATGTGATGTGCCTATGTGGAAGATGTTTGGTGTTTATGTGTTGTGCTTGTGTTATGCACAATATATATACTGTATATGTGTGTATATATATGTATGTATATGTGTTTCTGTGGTACATATGGTATGTTGTGGCATGCATAAGCTGTCTACATATGCTGTGTACTTGGTTTGTACATATGAGGTGTGTGTGGTACCTGTGTGTAGGCAGGTGCTACAGTGACATGCTTCATGAACAAAGGTCAGTTAAGCTACAGACGATATCCAAGAGAAAAGAAAAGAGAAGGCTATGGGGAGGAGTTACAAGCCAGGCAGGTTGGAGCTTGTGGATGGAGGGAAAAGATCAGAAGAGGCAGACCTTGGTTAGTAAAGAGAATGTGAGCTGGCATCGACGTGCCACAAACAGACTTGTAGTCCTATGGGTCATAGTGAGTATTCCATGTGTGCTCACGCCATTGGAGGCTACAGGCATTTACACAGTACCCATGGATCTGCTTGTGTATGAGCAAGAGAGGGAGCTGCCCCCACCATCACCCTCATTACAGAGCTATATTTTTAATCAAGTTCATAATACATGTTCATAAATTTATATGCTTATGCAAATTACATCCAACGATATAAACATCTCAGTACTTAATTAATATGTAATCATATGCATGAACACAAACACCTTACTTATAAAAAGGTCAGCAGTGGGCATCCTCAGGCTGCCCCCCTCTGACACCTTGTATACATAAATATTAATACCACATGCACACACATTCTATACACCACCTGGGCTGAACAAGCAGTTAGTTCACCAGAGCCAAGAACTGGGCTTGGCTCTCAAATACCAGGTTTACGTCAAAGCAAGATAGAAGGCTGAGTTTCCCAAGATGCACAGGGAAGACCAGCCATGTAACTATGTAGCTAGGTCCCAAGTGGACAGGGTATTCCCTGTCCACCCTAGCACAGCTCACCGCTTGCTACCTGTCTCTCAAGGGTCTTCCTCCTGGCTCTGTGTGGGAGAGCCAGGAAATTCAGACTCCAGACTCCTGCTTCTTCCAAGCTCTGGTGAGCCAGTATGCAGCCACCTCCATTACCAACCCCTTCATGTCAGACATCCAGCCAATGAGAATCCTATTATGGTGAGTGTGGGTTTTATTTAGATACGTGTCACACAAGAAGTGATAGTAAATGATGATAAAGGAGCTGGTTATTTTTAATGCTTTTCCAATCTCACCCCTCTCTAGCACTTGTTTGCTTACCTGGCCTCTCAGGAAAGTCTACAGGAAGGCTCAGGAGAAGCAGACTTTGGGCACTGGGAAGGCACATGCCCTGCCCTATCATATACCTTGCAGAGCTATGCATCCTGATGTAAAGACTGAGAAGACAGCAATGGGGAGCCCTGAGGTCCCTGGACAACGCTGAGACCCTCTACGCTGTGGGAAGTCAGGAGGACAGAGGTCTGCAAAAATTCCTTTCCTTAAACACGCGGGCTTCAGCCCTTCGGGACATCATAGGATCTAGGCAGAAGCCAAGCACAGATCAGCTCTGCCAAGAACAGCCAGGTTGTTCTGAATAGCCTCTACCTACCTCGGTGGACTCCACCAGTCCCCACCCACTGCCACTGACTGTCCAGGAAAATAAGTACTGATAACAGAAATGATACACTTTCTAGATTCAATGATGTTGTCAAAAAAAAAGTCTTTATTTTTATTGTATGAATGTTTGTCTGTTTGCCATGTGGTATATGCCTGGTCCCATAGAGGTCAGGCAGCAGATCCCCTGGAACTGGAATTACAGGTCCCAAGTTCTCTGCAAGAGTAGCCAGCGCTCTTAACTGCAGAGCCATCTCTCCAGTCCTTTCAATGAAGGTATTTTTTTTTTTTAATGATTTCTTAGAGCCAGTAACTGATATGTTGCTCAAATTCTTTGTCCATTTTTAAAAGGTGGTCTACAACTGAGAAGACAGGGCGGCTGGTAAAGTAGCTTGCCTTGTGAGCATGAGAGCCTCCGTCTGATTCCCAGAAACAACGAAACAAACAAACCAACCAGTAAATTTATTTAATAACTGGCCTTGGTATTGTATGTAGCCTGTTACCTTAGTGCTGGAGAGGAAGACAGGTGGGTCCCTGGAATTCACAGCCTAGCTTGTCAGTGCGTTCCAGAGCAGTGAGGGACTCTGTCTCAAAAAGGGGGTGGGAGGTATAGCATCTAAAGAAAGACATCCAAGGTTGACCTCTGGTTTCTACATGCACAGGAATGACCCCTCTGCACACATGTCCATACGAGCATACATATACGCACACACAATAAACCCCTGAAAATAAAAATAAACTGATCAACGTCACAGGTATGTATACAAGTGTCCTGGGATAGCAGCTGTGGGACTTGCACAGATGGTGCTAATTACTGGTCTCTACTGAGACACAACCTAGTACTACTGCATGCCTGCCCGGGGTTAAATATGTCCCTTTTAGTCTGGCCACACAGGCTCACGGAATGTGCTTGACTTCCAAAGTAGTGAGCTAACTAAATAAATTAAAGCTGAATCCTATTTGCTCAATCAACAGTCAGCCCTGGTAGCAGCTGAGGAAGATAACACTGGGTGAGGAGACTCTGAGTTCTTGGGAATTAAGATGCTGGGACATTGTGCTGGGGCAGCCAGACACGGACACTCATCTCCCCCACAAGCTCTCAATATTAACCAGAGAAAGAGGCTTTTTAATAGCATGCTCGGTTCACGCAACACTCGCCCAGCCATCAAAAGGATTTACAAGGACAGAGAGTTAAACCTCAAATCCACAGCTACTGGAGACACGCAGGGATGTCTGCGCCAGACAAAAGGGTCGGTGGGTTAAATCCTGGTCCTGTCTCCCTTGGGTCCCAAAGGTCACAAAGCATGGGCCACAGTGCACTGCTGGGCCAGGCTGCAAGTCTCACTGTAATGTTTGTGTTTTCCTGCACTGGTACGTAGCCAACCAGAGCTCATGCTGCTGTGCCCTGGCCCAGATGCTGCAAAGATTTCAAGTGTGTTCATAATCCCAGCTATTACCCTAAGTCCATGTAGCCTTCTGTTCCCTCCTCCTTCTACCTACACCCCTGCTATGATCCCATGAGGTAGCTGGATCCAAGTAGGGTTCTTAACACATCACCCTTGCCCTGACCTGTCCTTGCTCAGGGAAAGCAGAGTCTTCACAAACAAGAAAGGCTGGTGATATGCCAGTAGGGTCGTTAGGGCACCCCACTGATATCTGAACCCCATGTTAAAGTTATGCTCGCCTCCCCCAGCCCTCTGGCTGCCTCCACTGAGTAACCCTGGTGGGCAAGATCCGATCATACAGGAACTGGACAAGCCGGGGCAGCGATTAGGACCACACATCTCTGAGTTCACAGCCCTACATTCATCGTTGCAATCCAGACTGGGCTGGATTAGCCACCGGGTAGCCTGGGTCTCCACACAAAAGAGAAAGTGTGAAAAACTGCTCCCTGGGCCCCCGAATTCTTCACCCCTGAGGGAGGAGCCCTGATTCATGGAAATGGCTATTCATGCATCTCTTTCCCACTCTATCCCCAGGCAACAAGTCACAATTGTCCACAGTGCCTGGCTCCCTCTCTCCTAGCTGATTCCACTCTGCAACCCCATCCTCCCAGAAGGGCCCTGTGACTCCCCTGGGAACCACAGTCTTCAGCCTCTCACTGCACATGCCTAAGGACTACCCTAAGGCTCCTGACTCAAATGCTAGAGGCAAAAATCCAAAAACAAAAATAAAAACAAAACAAACCAAAAAACCCAGCCAACAAGTACAGGGACGCCAGCCAGCCCTGACCTTTGTGACAGAAAGAATCAGCAAAGGGCACTGGGATCCAGGGTCTCAGAAGAAAACAAGTCAGGGTGGACCACAGGGCCCACAGGGCAGGCGCAGTAACTTCTTGGGCTTTTCCTCAAGATCAGCCTCCTAGACACCGCGCCTTCAGATCCTATGACCCCCAATGGTCAGCATGTCCTTCTTCCTTCCTTTACCCAACCATCCACCACAGCATACATATGTCTATCCACACCAAATGCCCAGGCTTCCTGCAAATCCACCTTTAGGGAGCATTCCCCTGCACTCCAGAACACGGGTGCCTATGCATACTGCCTGTGTGACCTCATACCTGGCCACTGGGGACACAAGAACTTCCCCCTTGACCAAAAGACAGAATCTAATAGCTCAGAAGACTCCGGGACTTGTCTGTTTCCACCGGTTCCAGACAGAAGAGACCCATCCACTCTGTCTCATGTCTCCAAATGACCAGCATCTCCTTTGTGACCACAAATTACTGCTCACTAAAGCATAGTAACTCAAGCAGGCTTTTTCAACTCAGAGAAGTTGAATGCCTTCATATCCATGCTCTTATCTCAGGTGAATACCCCAGAGAACAAAGAAGCAGTGGAAAAGGCAGAGAACTTGTGTCCCAAACAAGATCTCTAAGTATAAGGACCCTGTGTCCCGGGGCCTTCGGTGTACTATGTGGTGGTCTCCACCTCCCACAACTGCCTGGCAGATGATACCAACTGAGGACAGTTCTCTGGAGGTGGAGGGGGGGTGCCTGAAGGAAATGACTCACGTTTACAGGAAAGTTACCTCAATAGCAGGGGACCCCAGTCCCCACCCACTCATGAAGTTCCTAAAGCTCATCTAAGATTTAGGAAGGATGGGTGTCCAGGAAGGGCCTCGGAGATCCAGTTGAGCAGGCTCACCCCCTACTGCTATCAAAACCTCACTAGTTTCTGTAAAGCAGCACCCGAAATCAAGGGAAAACAATGTGTAGCAGGCCAGACATGCTCCCAGGATCCAGGTAGCTCCCGGCGTCCCAGAGCTCAGAAACTGGGCAGGGAAGCTGCAGAATGTTCCAAGTCCTTCAACCTTGGGAACCTGGAGCTACAGAGAACAGTTGTAGGAATCTGCACCAGTACTTTCCAGGGCTCAGTGTTTCCTACCGAACCAGGGGAGTGCTAGCCAGGCAGGCAGGATGGTCTGTAGAGAAGGGCACCAGTAACCACCTACAGTAGGTGTCACCAGAGCAGACTGAGCCCAGAGGCATCTCCCCTAAAGGGCAGAAGTTTCCAACAGTGTCCACCGTCTGCTGCCCACCACTACACACCAAACAAGCCAATGGAAAGATTCCCAAAGGGCCACTGTGACCACAAGAGTCCAGTGTGTACTACACAAATCTCAACAGTGTCTGGAGAACTGGGCAACTTTGCAATCTAGAGTGGACCAGGATGGCAAAGGAACCAGAACTTGAGTGGCTCTAGGCATTCTGGTAATGAAGAATTCCACCCACCAGCCTGAGTCTGGTGGGTACCAGGCTGGGTCTGGAAAGCAGCATGGGACCTGGGTGCAGTTTCACAGTCCTCACCCCCTTGACACCTTTGCTTCCCCAGCCCCCAATCCATTCAGTCCTGGCCTGCTCAGTACTGGCTTCAGCCAGGCTAACAAAGTGGAGCGCTGGTGCCACCTACCGAGGGTCGATGGCATGCGGGCAAGCGCAACTGCCACCGAAGCTTTGCGGGGCAGGGGATGACAACTGCAGCCTGAGCTTGAGCCTGGGCTCCCAGACCACACCAGAGCTAGCCAGGCCCCAGCACACCCAAGCTCGCACCTAATACGCGCCTCCCCTGAGCCCTGATGCACCAAGGGGTGGCAGATCCAGCGCTGGGCTCCGGGAAGGCTCGTGCCACCGGCCACTCCGGCCCCGCAGAGCCTCGGCCCACCTCGCTGGCAGCCGTGGAAGGTGCTGGAAGCCATATCACGCGCAGGGGCCGCCGCGAGCAGTGCGGGGTACCGCGCGCGCCGGGGACAATTACCTTCTTTGAGGAACTGCGCGTGAATCACCAGGACGAGGAAGCAGCAGAGCGCGGCCCCTGCGAGTGCCCAGAGAGCCTTCAGGAGCTGCATCGCGGAGTGCCAACTCGGCCGACGCCCCCGAAGTCGCGCAGCGAAGGTCCAGGCGCCGCATCAGCGCCCCGCTGGGTGCAGCCGCCGCGGCCGCCCGATCGCGCCCTCCATCCGCCGCCAACGCCGCGCTCCGCCGCGACTGGAGGCGCCACTCCGGGAGGCGATCTGTGTCTTTTGGGCAGGGGGAGGGGACGACGCGGGGGAGGGCGCCGGGGAGGGGGCGGGAGGGGGCGGGGAGGTTAGCAGAAAGTCTCGGGCCGCGGCGGCCGCCGCTCCGGCCACTCGGCCACCATCGCGCGCTGCGGGGCGCCGGGGGCCCGGGCGCGGGGGACTGGCCGCCGCGGCCCCATGAATCAGCCCCGCCGCCGCCCCCGGAGCCGCGCCGCCAGCAGGGCCCAGACCGGCCGCGGATTGCGCAACGGCCCGGCGGGCTTGGGGGGTCCGGCGCGGCCCCGGAGATGGTCGTCTGTAGCCCCGCGCCAGAGATCAGCGTCGCCTTCTTTCGCTGCTCTGCCGCCGCCGCCGCCGCCTTCCCGGGCTCCGCCGCCGCAGCTGCCCGCTCTCACCCCGGCGGGGGGCTTAGGGGGCTGCTCCGCCGCCGCTGCCGCCGCCGCGCAGAACCAGCCTCAGGGCCAGGGCTGCGCACCGCTCGCGGAGCTGCAGCACCATCGCCGCCGCCGGGGCCCGCACGGCCGGGCCGAGTCCGCCGCAGTCCAACTTGCACGGCCCGGAACCGCCGGGCCGGTCCCCTCGCCCGGGACGGTGCCGGCCTCCGCGCCCAGCCGAGAGAGAGCGCGTCTCCGCCGCCGCAGCCCGGACGAGACCGGGCCCAGCGCTGCCGCGAGCCGCCCGCGCTGGCTGGGGACGCCGGGGGCGACGCTGAGGGTGGCCGCGCCGACAGGTGGGGCCGGAGACGCTACGCGCCTCGCCGCCCGCGGGACGCCGCTGCTCCGGTGCTTGTGGCGCGCGCCCGCCGCTCGGCTCGGAGTCCCTGCGAGCTGCGGCGGGAACGGGAGCGCGGCGTGGGTCTCGGTCGGCCCAGGCGGCCAGGCCGCGCTGCCTCGGACTGTGGCCCGCGCCTGCCGCCGTCTGTGCAGCGCCCGGGCCGCCGAGCTGCCGATGCGCACTGGGCCGCGGAGGGGACCCCGGGGACCCGGCCGCCCTGCAGCGCCCCCGTCTGGTGTGCCGGCGGGTCAGGTGGGGCTGGTCCAGTAGAAAACTGCGGGTCGGGCTCCACCTAGGTGCGCTATGGCCTCACTGCAGAGCGCCGGGGTTGGCGCCGGGAGTCGGGAAGTGAGCCCAGCCCCCAACCGGTTCCTACCCCAGGTCCTGGGAAGAATGCGGAACCAGAATGAGGACCAGAGGGCGGATGTGCTGCTAGATGGGTTCGGTACAGGCTGCTCTTGGTAGGTGGTTCCGAGGGGCCTGAAAACTGCACAGGCGACCAGAAACACACACCCTTCCCACCACCACATTGCATCCTGGGCCTCATGTGTGCCAGCCTCTAGCCAGCTTGCAGGACACCCAATGGCACAGGCACAGGAGATGCCCACAGCCTGGCCCAGAAGAGGCCAGCAGGCATTTCCCTGCCACCGCCTCCATTCTTCAGCAAGGAAGAGCCGGCATTTGCATCTGGAGGCCCAGAGCTAGAGGCAGTGTTGTCCATTATAGGGGGTCCCTCCATCCTAACAGCACCAGAGCCAGCACGGTAGGCCTGAAGCACTTTAATCTGAATCGAATTCCAAATGCCCAGCTCTGAGCTTTGGGTAGGAACCAGGGACCTGTGTTTAGCCTATGTGTCATGCAGGGGTGGAGTTGAAGGGGGTCTGGGGCTCACCTGCTTCACATAAAGGCATTTTTCTCTCTGCACAAGTGTATAGGTGACATGGGAGAAAAGAGGCCAGTTTTGAAGGGCTCTTAGAGGTCAGATAGGTCAAACCTCTTAGGGTGCACGTGGGGAAACTGAGGTCTTGTAGCAGTGTGACCAACACCGTTAAGGGGAGATCCTGCCGGCCACAAAACTTGATACTGTCTGTCTGAGCAGACTCTACTACGCCCACACCTGGGCAGAAGAGGGACTACTGGAAAGCAATTTGTCTCTCATCCCTGAAGATAGCTAGGAGAGACATGAGTTAGTTAGACCTTCCTCCCCACCCCCAACCTGGAGGTGGCCCAGCCTTGCAACAGCTGAACAACTCAACAATTGAGGATCTACCAGGGGAAGGACCAGACAGTCTCTTGTGCAGTTCCCTCGAGCCCCTGCATCAAATAACTACCCCCCCACTTCACCCAGTTACATATTCCTACACATCTTCCAGCAAAGCCATCCATGTGGCAGCCTCAGGATCCTGCCCTGTCCATCTTGGGAAGTCTGACCTCATCAAGGTCGCTGGCCTACATACCTCACCTAAAACAGCATGCTTCACTTCAGAGGGCCCAGAGTCTGGAAGGTGCTCATCACACACACGCACACACACACACAGAGAGAGAAAGAGAGAGAGAGAGAGAGAGAGACTTGGCCCCAAAGAGACCGCAATCAGGAGAGAAGGCCCACCCATGACATTTGCTTTGTCCCCAATCAGTTACACATTATTTGAAATCCTGAAAACTGATCACTATCAGGAAAGAACTAGCCATTTAAAGAATCTTTCTGCAAACTGAATTTATAAAAGAAAAAGAGAGTTCCAAAAGAGATGCATGGCCCACCAGTTAATTCATTTCTACTGGATAGAGTGTGTGTCTATCTCCACTTCTGAGGGCCTCAGGGATCCTTCCCCAGGTGTCAAGACCTCCTGCCGGACTAGCAGGAGGTGCTGCTGGTGCCCTTCGCAGAAACCACAGGTGAAAAGCAGAGAGCCTGAGTCTGGCGGCCAGAGGAGCAGGTGCACTGTGTAAACTGAGGAGCCCATTGGGCGTTTGGCTTGAGGCAGCAGCAGGCTCACCTGACTGCAGGGAGCCACCACGCCAGGGGCGGTGGACACAGAGGAAAAGGCCCTTTAAAACAACTCATTAGACTGTGACAGAATGAAGATCAGAAGCTGAGAGGCCAGGGAAATCCTGGTGCTGAGAACTGGACAGAAGGGAGGAGTCATCTGAAACATGCCCCTTCCTCCAGCCACAGCACCCGGGATGCTGAAGGGTTGGCACCATTCGAGGGGTCTGCTAATGAAACGGTGGTTAGGCAAAGAGCTGCGTCACCAAAGATGCATGTGAGCAAACCCCTCTACCCCAGTAGTTGCTGCTGCCAGGAGGATTAGCTGAAGAAGCCATAGTATGCTGCTCAAAGAGAGGACAGTCCCCACATGCCTTATGGCTGAGATACAGGAACCCAGATTGCAGGGGGGGGGTGGATTTTATTTTACATGTCTCTAGGCAGAAGTGAACATTACCTTCAATTAGACATGTGGGCAGTAAACACAATAGTTTAGCTGTAACTGTGACTTTGTCACCAACAGAAATCACAGGTATTTTCATATCAAGTTACAGATCTATGGCTATCACAGCATATTGCTTATGTTCACCATTATTTCAAATTACAGTCATTCTACAGCTAGGCTTTTTATGTAATGCTTTAATAAAGATGCAAACATACCCTTGTATCAAAATGGGTTTTATTTTTTTAACATTTGATAACTACATTTAATATAATTGGCTTTCTTGGTAATCTTGTGTACGTTTATATTATTCTTAAGACGGGTTCCATAGACTTCAGCAGTTAGCCAATTATGCCCATGACCCCTGCCCTCATGGGAAAGCCAGGGCTGCATACAGAACTGGTGTGGAATGGGTTGGGATGGAGGGAGGACCTCTATGCAACACGGCCCAAAGGTACCACAGTGAGCTGGATGTGAAATCCAGCAAGCCAGTGCATTCAGGAGGGGGCTGCTTGCCCCTAGGCTCTGTGCCCACTTCCAAAGAGGCTTCTCCACACACACACACACACACACACACACACACACGCAATTTCTAGAGAACACAGGCAGCACACTAGAGAGTAAAGTCACACAGTATCCCCTGACCAGTCACTGCCTACTGACCCCTCTATGTGCACTTGACAAATTCTATACCCTGATCATTGCTGTACACTGTCCAATTCTGGCTCTTATAGGTTCTAACCAGTCACTGCACACTGACCGTTTATCCTGTGCTGACAAATAACAACACCCTGACCATTTACTGTATTCTGGCCATTTCCTGCACACTGACCAGTCACTGCCCTCTGGCTGTATAACTCCAGGTCCCCCCCCCCCCATGTAATAGGGCCTGACAGACTGGATCACCAGGTGTCTATAGAAAGCCAGGGCAGAATAGAGAAGGGAGGCTGAAGACATACATTCCACATCTAACTCCAAGAGGGCAGAAATAATTCAGGGAAGACTAAAGGAACCACAATAACCCTAAATTTCATCATGCTGAAAACACAAGGAACCACAGTCGCTACCAAACAAAACCAGGAGAAAAGAAAGGCTTCAAATGAATGTGGCGGTCGGGTCTTAAAAAAGATGCAGGGATATGTTATGTGGTAAAATGGGCAGAAACAAAGGTCAGGTGTGTAGAGTAGTCATCAAATCCTGGAGAGTGGAGCCCACAGAAGGGGAGCAAAGGCAAGGCCTAGGAGTGTCACAGTGTGGAGAGGGTATCTCAGGTGTTCAAGTTTCCTATTAGAAATTCCAAAGTCAGTAAAGAGAACAAAGAAGGGGAAGTTGTAAGGAATGGAAGGGCTTGTGGTATTCTAAACATACCTGATGGGCCTACCCAGAGCCAAGCAGCCCTGAAGCCCTGTAAAATCAAAAAGAACAATAAGGCAATTCCGACCCATCGAATCTGAGGTAAAGGGACAATGGGCTCCTGTTCAGCAATGCTGGCTTTCCCTTGAGAGCAGAGCAGTGTCCTCCCATGCTGGTGGGGAAAGGCACCTCACCGAGAATGCTGACGAGCTTCTCTGTCCAGAGCGGGCAGCCGAAGGAACCTTCCCACCCACACTCACACAGAAAGCTGGTGGGGGCTCCAGCAGAGAAAGGAACCATGGGAGAAAAGATAGCCGGGAGACTTATGAGATGCAGAGAAGGGGTCCTGCAGAATATGCATGGAGAGGCACTGGGCCCTGAAATTGGGAAGAATCTCCACCAACCGGCAAGATCTTTACAGTAAAATACCACATCTCTCTCTCTTTCTCTCTCTCTGGTTCTAGTCACTGATCTCTTCTATGGGAAGCTACACAGATGGAACAGGACCTCGAATTCTCCATTTCTACACAAGTCTTAAAACCAGCTAGCAGACAAATTTCGGGGGTGGGGGGAGACACCATCTAGCTGAAACAAAGAGTCCTAAATTTCGATCATTAAAGCTACATGTGCACAGAGGCTGTGGGGGACAGCTCAGTGGGTAACAGCAGTTGCTCTACAAGCAAGCTCCAGCATGTTTGGAAGCACGGAAAGGTGCATTCTGAGAGCTTCCTCTTCACAGGGAACCCTGTTCTCCAGGGAATAAAGTGTAGAGGGATAGAGAAGGATACCCTAGGTCCTGCTCTGGCCTTGGCATGCACACGTATGGGCATATACGCACATGGGTATGCACACGTACACGGTTATGTGTATACAGCACACACAAACCACACAATATGCATACAACATAATATATTTATACACATGAATGAAAATGAATGAATGAATGAATGAATGAATGAATGAAATAAACAAATGGGTGTGGCTTGAACACTGAGTTGGACAGAGAGCCAGGGGAAGGCAGGGCAAGAAGAAAAGGGATCTAGGCTGGCTCAGAGAGGTGCCTGACCACGAACACAAGCCTGGGGAAACAGGTGATGTGGGATAAATGAGGACAGTAGAGTTCCACAGGGTGCTACCCTTAGTGAACTGGGTTCGAGGGGGGAAAGACATATGCCCAATCGCCCAGCAGATGCTGCAGAGGTGGAAGGATGCATCAGCTTAGCCAAGCAACACAGACTGCGCCTCTCAGAGGTCCAGGCCCTGTACATACAAGGGACCAATGAATAAATGCAGATGCATGTAAGCTTGGACATGAGAAGCTGGCTTGCTCCCACCCAACAGGCTATCCAATTTGATATGGAGGCACGCACATGCTTACAAGCAGCTCACGTGCCTTGTGTTCCTGTAAAGGTGTGTCTGTAGCAATGTGCACGTCTACAGGTGTGCAGTCACAAGTTCCTGTACCTGCCCACATGTCTATGTGTGGACTGACGATCCACAAATGATTTAGTTTGGCGTTCTTATAGGCGCACTAGGCACATGTGTCTAGGTGTATTCCTGTGTTTGCTGCTGTGGCTACTGTTTGTATTGGGGAGAGGCCTGTGTGCAACCCTATTACATCTGTCTGTGCATGTATGTGCCACCGTACTTTCTCCAGTAAAACCACTCAGATATTTCAAATAGGCATTCCCTGGTGACCCGAGATGTTGCCTCACAACCACAGTATGTTGGCATCAGTGGGATGAACGTTCCTTGTACCTACCCTATCCGTCCACCCACTCCTGCCCCTCTTGCTCTCCTGGGCACTGGGTGTGTGTACGTGTCAGGGGCAGACTTAGAAAGCAATCCGGCATACAAAAAGCAGGAAAATCTTGGTGCATCGCCCACTGTTAGCCCTAACCAAAATCCCGGGACATTTCTGCAGCCTTCTTTCACCCAAAATGTTCCAGCAACATGGTATCTGCACAACCACTGTGGGCGGGGTAGTTGGAGAGGTCATTCTGCAGGTGGGCACATAGGAAAGAACACAAAGCCCCATCACTCCACGGTGCACTGGCTTAGACACCCATCCAACAAGACCATTTTCCTATCTATGGTATCCAGGTCCATCTTTCGGCTGGCCAAGCTTGCAAAGCAGCTTTGGAGAGGATGGCACAGACATAGTTCAGTTCTTGTAGTTTAATTTTATCTCCAGACTGTGTGTTAGTGAAGCTGATATGTTGGCCACTATGAAGGAGCCTCAAAACAACTGGACACTTATCTTCTGTAGGAGCCAGCTGTCCCATTTCGAGGTCCATATCCAAAGGAAAGACATCAGCTGATCAAGGAGATATCATCATGCCTATGTGCCTGAAGCCCTGTTCATGGCGGCTGAGATTCAGACTTAGCATTGAAGGACACAGACTCATGAATGGAAAAAGAAATCAAGGAAGAAAGGTGTGTGTGTGTGTGTGTGTGTGTGTGTGTGTGTGTGTGTGTGTGTGAAAAAGAGGGTTGTATATTAGTGTAGATATATTAGCATATTAACAATATGTATAAGTATTGATTCATATGTAAATGGTGGAACACAATTCATCCTGGAAAAAGACATTTGGGACAAAACGAATGGGGCTAGAAAACAATGTACTAAATGAAATCACCTGGGCACAGAGAAAAACATGGTCCTTGCCCACTTGAGTATAATAAAGTTGACCTCATTGAAGTAGCTAGTGAAATGTGCTTGTCAATGGCAGGAGAAGGCAGAGATGGGGTGGACGAAGGCTAGGTGCTGAGCCACAGACCGAAGCAGAAAGTTCAGATGAGCTGAGAAACAGCAAGGTGGTCTCAGAGGAGACTGGTGTACTATGTATTTCAAAACAGCTAGATGGGAGGATCTGGGGTAGGACCAGCACAAAGAAGTGACAATTTCTGGGGTACTAGGCATGCCAATACCCGGACTTGGCTATTTCGTAGTCACAGCTGGTATAGCGTCACAAGACACATGACCAAACAAAAGTAAACATTGCTTTGTTGAGAAAGCCTTCCCAGCTGGCTTTGAACTTAAAGAAGCCAGTATCTTGCTTTTGCCTCTTATTATATCAAACAGTGAAACAAATAACTTTGGTCTAAAATATATCATTTCTGACAGCTTCATAGGGCTTCCTCTGAATCTCAATTCTCCTTTGTAAGGGTTAATTTTTTCCAACTGGGCTGACTTTTGGGATCACCGAGGAGACATGTATCTGGTCATGCGTTTCCTGGGATGTTTAAATAAGAAGGAAAGACCTGTTCTGAACATGGGCTGGGATTTTGGACTGAAGGAGAAGGGAAATGAGGAAGCCAGCTAAGTACAACCGTTCCTCCTTCCCAGCTTCCTGACTTTGGAAGCAGCGTGACTTCAAGCCCGGCCCACATACTGCCCCTGCTATGACGGACTATACCCTTAAACCATCAGTCAAGCCCTTTCTTCCTTTAGCTGTTTTCGTCAGGAATTTTGTCACAATAAGGAATGAAGTTACACACACCCCAAGACAGCAAGGCTGGAGCCAGGCTCAGAAATGAAGTGGCCATACCAGAGGTCTACTGAGCAAAGGAGATGAAGTGAGGGAGACCCCTAGCATACCCCCTACCCTTCAGCAACAGTGGCTACACAGCACCGTCAGATGTTAGCCAGCCCCTGCCACCTGCCCTAGTCCTCTGCCCTATCTTCCCCAGAAAGCCTCTTTCCAGAAGCCTCCCTAGTCATGTCACTAGTGTTAGAAGGGGAGGAACAAAACATCCTCTCTGCAGTGTACCCCCAGTTTGGAACTCAGGTCTCCTGTCAATGAGCAGGCAGGCATGCAACAAGACTCAGCTTCTCTTTCAGAGAAAAGACAGGAATGCCACACAGGGCCCCCACCTACACCTCCCCTGAGAACTGAGCCCTCAGCACAGGGTGCTGCTCCATTCAGCCTTCAGGTCACTATGCAGATGGGGAGGCAGACCTTGCCCTGGTTGAGCCTAGTATTCTTCACTTCCAAACCTAGACTAGGGCTACTTTTTTTTTTTTCTGCCCGAGACAGAACAAGCCCCACTCCACCCCACCCCAGCACCATTTTAAAGCCATCCCCTAAGTGGCTAGGCCTAGAGCTGGCTGTCTAAAAAGAAAAGGCTTGTTGCACAGCATTTGCCAACGTCGAAGTGGTGGGCACAACAAATAAGGCCTCCAGCTAGCTGAGTGAGCTAGAGGCCTTATTTGGGTGCCCAGCCTACCCTTCAGGGGGACACATAAGTTCTGGTGACAACTGGAACAGTCATCCAGCTGTTGCTGCAAACACAGACATGAGCCACAGCCCACACAGTATTTAAAACCACCTTTCCCAGGATTCTTGGCACCAACCGGCACTCTCACCATCCTATACACCATTCCCAACCTAACCTGGGAAAGGCCTTGCAGTTTCAAGTAACTTACTGTTGCATGTCCCCAAACCTCCTCAGGCTCAAGAGTCTGTACCCCAACCCAGGAATACCATGTCTATGGCATTCCAGAGACCCTTCCAGAGTCATTTTCTGCCTCACAGTTCTCAGTAGCCCACCGCAGGGGTGTAAAAAATGAGCACTCTAAGATAGAGGTACCTGTCCCCAATGTCCAGCAATTTTTCATCTCTGTTCCCCTTCTGGTTAACTCTGAATTCGGAACAGCCTGTGCCCAACACTGGCTCTGCCCATGAGAGCCACCTACCTGCCCTCTACCACCCAGATAGAAAAAGTGAGTGCTGGAGAGATGTTGGGAGGGCAATGCAATCAGAGACGTCTGACTTGGCACTGGGAATGTCCCTCTTTGGTCACCTCAGCCTCCCATAAGACTCATCACTGGATCCTGGCTACTTTGGGAAGAGGCATACTGTAAGCTTCAAAGTCTGTTTTCATCCTTTCCTTCCATTTTGCATAAATATGAGAGGCAGAGTACTGTCCCAAGAGAGATCTCTGGGCACGCTCTGAGGGTCTTCCAGAAAGCAATAGTGTCCAGTCACCCAAACCAGGGACTTCTGCCTTAGCTTTTGTTCCTTCTGTATAAAATTCTAGTAGGGCTTGTTCTGAGCTGTGATCAGTCCTTGATACCCTAAGGTAAATTCCAGATTTTCCCTCCAGTGCGGAAGAGACAAAAAGGGGAAGAGGAAAAGTTAACAGTTGTTTGAAGAGGAGGAAACTATGACTGGAGGAAAGGTGGGGACAGGAGAGGGTATATGACTTCATAGGCTGATCAGATGCTAGCTGCTATCAAGAGGCCTATGGGCTTCACTTACAGCTGAGCACAGCTTCCTGCCAGCAAGAGCTTGGGACTTGCACTCTCCCTTTTGTGTCTGCACCCCCCCTTATATCTTCAGAAAACGGAGGCATGACCTGAGTGAGTCATCTTGTGGACACCCACATGCTGGGGCATGGTTGCTCACAGTGGGCTGGGCACTCCAGCCTTTGGGAAGCTCCAGTGGCTGAAGCCTACCCCAGTCTATGCTCACACCTCACCCTGTCATTGACCTGTTCAAGCTGGTCCTCTGTTCAACACCCATCCTGAGACTCAGAGCCATACCCATCTGGTATACCTGCACCCAACTCCAGATCTGGATTGCCCTCAGCTCTAATTGCACGTGTAGCATTTTGCCCCAGAGAGGCCATCAACCAGGGAGGATTGAGAGTATGGCTCAGGAGGAGGATGTGGGAGGAGGCATTGTGGAAAGCAGACACACCCTCCTCTTCTTAGGTTGCCTGCTTTTCTCGGTCCTTAGCCTGTCTTTTATACCAATGTCTGTGATGCCTTTAGCCCAGACCCATGGCAGTTCCCAAATTCCTTTCCTTAGAAGGCTTATCTTCTCTCTGCACAAGAGCTCACACTTCATCCAAACCCAATAGATCTCCTCTGTCCAAAGTAAAGATTGTCTTTAAAGCTTTTTCTTCTTCTTCTTCTTTTTAAACTAAGGCTCAAAGGAAGCCACTTGGCTCTTGGTGACCCTGGTCCTCAAAACAGATGTGCAGATGTGTGTACATGAGGACCTCCTCTCAGCACTTAAAGACCAGGTAGACAGAAAATAGGACTGCTAGCCCAAGTTATGTTGCAACCTGCTTTTGAATAAAAATTCTTTCCCATTCAAATGTCTTGAGGAAATGTAACACAACCAAAGATGTCTGAACCATGCATACAGAAGCTGCGGGGCACAAAGAAAGAAAAGTCCTCTCCACACAGCAAAGCCTTGGAAACAACACTATGCTCTTCCACGGGAAAGGTTGGGTACAGGGTTATGCGAAATACAATGCAGAAGCAGAAGAATAAACTCAGCTTATTCGTATCAACAGGCACAAATCTCTAAGCCACAGTGAGTCAAACATGTGCCTCAGAGCCACAGGGTTGCAGAAACCCAGACAAGATGTACCAGACTGTGGAGGGAAGAGAAGCCCATTGTCTGGGGCAAGATTCACACACTTGCCCAAACATGTTCTCAATGCAGCTTTCTGTATCCAAGGATCCCCTCATTCTGAGGGAACTGGGACTTGGGGGCTCATAACCTGCTTAAAGCTTATAGATATATCTGAAGCTGACCATGGTGGTACACACTGTGAAGCCCAGCACTTGGGAGGGAGAGGGAGCCAGATCTCTGTGAGCTCAAGGCCAGCCTGGTCTATATAAGGAATTTCAGGCCAGCCAGGGAGGTGGAAAAGAGAGTTGGACAAATCTGAGTCTAACGGGCAGATTGCACTTCTCTCAGAAGAGGTCAAAACATCTTCATAGATCTCTACAGGTCTCCATTCACTCACCTACCGATCCATCTACCTGTCCATCCTCTAACCATGTGTTTATTGATCAACTCACCCATCTATCAATCCACTCACCCATAATCGGTCTACCAACCCAACTACCCATCCATCTACTACCTATTATCTATCTACCCATTCATTCATTATCTATACATCCATTGACCTATCCACAAATCCCAGCATCCATAACTCAACTGCCCATCTACCAATCCATTTATTAACCCAACCACACATCCATTTATTCTGCATCTATCATCCATCTACCAATCCATTAATCCATCTACCCATCCATAAACCCAACTATCCATTTACCAGTCATCCATCTATCCATCCATCCATCTATCCACCCATCCATCTATCCATCCATCCATCCATCCATCCATCCATCCACCAATCTATAAATCCATACACCCATCCATCAACCTAACTGTCCATCTACCTGTCTATTTGTCCATCCATCCACCCATCCATCCCTTCACTGTTGTATAGCTGCTCTTTTCAATCTGAAATTAATGATTCCTTCCTGGAGTGAGACAGGAGATGCATAAAACTCGGGGAGCTAAGGAAACTTAGGAGGATCAGGAAGCTCAGAAACTTTTAAGGCCCTCCCCCAAAGTTTTTGTAAACATCAAACGACTGCCAGGGGAAAGGAGACTCTATGGTGGAGCTGCCTGCAGGTTGGGCAGGTATCTCCAGGGATGCAGTTTGCATGGGATGTAGTGTTCAGGGCCGTACTCTCACCCGTGCTGGATGATGTGGGTACTTTTGAGGCACTCATTCTCCTGTAAGTGACTCTAAGAAATTCGTTGCCTCAACAGGCTAGCCTCTACAGTTGGCATCCTATCACGGGTGAGTAGCTCGTATTTCTCTAGAAATCACACAGGATCCATCAACCCACTAGTCCAGCTACCCATCTACTCATCTTTCCATTTATCCTCCTATCTGTCCTCCACCAACTCCTTCTTTCTCTCCATCCATCAACCCTCCCACTCATCCACTCACCTTGCCAAGATTTGCCTATGAAAGGAGCACTCTGGGAGTAAAACCTAGACCTGCCAGACTAAGACCACAACCTGAAATGGACATTGCTTGGGGCAGTTTTTGCCTTGCAGGTCAAGCTCTGTGGCAAGGGCAATATACAGTAACCTATGGGTTGATCTCAGGCCTGGGTGGCGCCAGGCCCTGGAAACCCCTCAGAGGCTGGGAGAGAGGCAGAGCTCTAAGGTGGGAGATGAGTGTGCAGGTGCCAGAACTTAGGAGTAGCGAGGTGTCTCTGCAGATGCCTAAAAGGAATCTCTGAAGGGAAAGGCAGAAGATTCTGCCCAAAGTAGGTGCAAGACAGGTAGGTGTAGCTAAGCATCGGGATAAGGACCAGTGCCTCTGGGTTTTAAAAAATTCTTTCTTTAAAGGTCACAAGGAAACAAGCTTTATCCACTCCTGAAACTGGGACAGCAGCATCACCTGATGCACTGCCGTCTTTATGCTAATACCTGGGCTTCCGGACTTCAACTAACAACAGGGAGAGCCACCTGTACTCTGGTAGCCAGAGAACATGAAAGGCCTTTGGCTCTGCAGAAAGGCCAGGCTAGGCAAGCACAGAAGAAGCAGGGCAGAGTTGCCACACCCTTGAGATTAATCCCATGGCCACCAGCGCCCCTGTCACCTTACCACCCTGCTTCATCAACTGAACACATGGCATATAATTTATTTAAGAAAGGCAGCCAGTAGTTCCTTCCAGAGGGCCTTAGGGGCAGCCCATAAGACTAAGATTCCAGCACCATGGCTCTAGTAGCTGCACGTCTCTGACACCCTTCCTACCTTGCAAAAACAAGAGCCAGTCCCAAAAGACAGTTACTAACTTCCTTTGGGGACTAGCACCCAGTTTATAGGAACAGTAAGGATATTGCCTCCATCTTACATGAAGAGATCCACATGCAAAACTAAAGCCAGCTTCTCCCACCCCCTGTGGATCTGGTGTTGAGCCCCAAGCTACTTGTGAGGCCAAGCATTGAGAGTTCATTTTTCCTTACAGCATAAATGCCCACTACTGTCCCCATGAGGAAAAACAAAAAACAAAAAACAAAAAAACATGATGAACCAACAGATAGTTGTGAGCTTCCTACCTATAGGACCCTTGCAAAGGCTAGGCTGAGGGCCCAGGAGAAGCAGCTTCACTGCCCACTAAATGTCAGGGAAACGGCTGAAGATCAAGGGCAAGCACTTGGCTGCAGTAGAGCAAATGGGCTCAGTGTCTGGGGTAGGAGTTACCCTAGGTTCCAGTCTGCCATGCACCCAGACCTCTAGGCATTCCCACCCGCACAAAGGGACAGCCCCAAGCTCAGGAGAGGGATCAAAGCAACAAAGGTCAGAAGGTCCAGCTGCCTTTCCTATGTCTGCAAGAATTTCCCTTTTCTGTGGCTGGTAGGTCTGTCCAAGAAAAGCAGTGTAGAGGACCAGGTCCTCACCTGACTTAACCAGGTCCTGTAGAGTGGGAGACCAGATGGCCCTCTGATAGCCTTGGGAAAGTATGTAGAGACATGGGCTCTATAAGTAGAATCCAGAGGGTTGGTCCTATGGTCCTATCATTGGGCTCCTCATGGGAATAGAATCCTCGAATTTCCTCCCAAGACACAGGTTTACGGGAAAGGCTGTCCCCTCCTTGTTACAGGCTGCTGGGCCAGGTCTGTGGAGCTGATCACCAGTCACCCTGTGTCTTCCTTCTCTTGGGGGGAGTCTAGAGTCAGAAGGAATGGTGGTATGCATAACTGACATCTTTTTCGGCTCATTATGTTACGGGAACATCAGGGGAGACACATGATCAGTCCATGCCTTAGATTCATCCTCAGGAAGAGAAACAGAAACAGAGAGCTCATGTCCTCAAGCCTGTGCTGGACACAGGAACTATGGGCTGAGTCACCATCCTCTGGCCCCTCCCATACCATACAGCAACAGATGGAAATGACTCTGGCCCCCAGGTCGGTCACTTTCTCCCAGAATGTGGGTAGCTGGTTCAGTCCTGGCAGCAGTGAGAACATCCTTCCCGAGGAGGTCGAAGCTCAAGTCCGCCACGCACCTCCGTCCGGAGCGTCAGAAATAGCTTATTGATTTTAAAGTCCATGGGGGATCTCTGCTTGCAAAAGTAATTCACTCCTGCCCGCTGGCATCCAGAACTTTCTAACAGGGATGTGGTCTGTGGGTTGCAATCACACCCCACCGGCGGAGGAGTCAATCATATCAGTCCTGACACTAGGGAGATTCTGTGGGGAGAAGAACAGAGAGTAAGGGGTGAACAGTTTAGGAAATTGCACCGTTTTCTGGTCCCACAAGAGCAGAACAGATCACTTAGGAACAACAAGCTTGAGGTGACATTCAGCTACTTATGTGGCTAGAAACATCTGGCTACCACCTAGTTGGGGACACGCTAAGACTCCCCACAACCCCCAAACCAGGAGACTGCAAAATTCTAAGTCAGCCTCCTGCTCTGATGTCACAACCTGCATAGGTACAGGGAATGAGGAGGACAGGGGCATACAGGGATGAGGAAACTTTTCTCCCATGCAGGAAAAGCTCTGTGTTCTATGTGTCCTGAGTGGAATCTGTCATAGTCTGAATGCGTTTCTCTTTAAAACAGGAAGTTGCTGCAGACAGGTGTGCTGGAGAGGGGTGCCACAAACACATGCCAGAAACATGGAGAAGGAAGCAGGTCCCATTCGTGTGATGTCATTAGCCCAGAAACCCTCTTGGCTGGGTGGCCTGTTGGCTTTCCTGATGGGACAGGTGAGGTGTCTTGTGCCACTGATAGGGCATGTGGCTCCCCGTGTCATCCATGTGGCTCCCCACTTCTGCCATACGAGTCATCTCATAGCACAAAGCTGTCGTGCCAGAAGTGGATGACTCGGAAGAACATGACGGTAAGAGGAGGTCTGTATCCACCATGGTCATGCCCATGTCCACAACTGAGCTTCTGAAAGATCAAGGCCAGAAAGAGTGATCTAATGGTAGGCACACCCCAAGTGACCAGGGAGAGGCCATGGATCCCAAGCTCATCGATGGTCTCTTCAGATGTCTTCACATCGGTAGGTCTATGTCATGGTCACCTCTCAATTGTCACAGCATCTGAGCTCTGTTGTCTTGGCCCAAGTGAGACAGCAGGAGTGCCCACTGCCTGGGTCAGCTTGGATGCTGTACCAAAGGACCACAGGCCAGGCTATGAATAGTCCTGAAGGTCTAATATCCAACATCAAGATCGGGGTCAGAGCCTTGGCTAGGCTCTCTCCTCGTGTTTCAGAAGGATCCTCGTCACTGCATGTTCACGTGATGAAAAGAGAGAGCAGAGAAGTATACTCACATCACCTTTTTAGGGTGTTGATCCCAACATCAGGGCCACACGACCTAAATCACCTCTCACGGCTCACCTCTGAGCATCATTGCTGCCTGAGGCTTCTGCAGATGAATTTGGTGGGGATGTAACTCCATCAGTGGCACTTGCCCTGGGATCCCAGCAGATGAGTGGCCAATTAAGCATAGAATGTCTCCTCATTTCTCTGACACAGCAGGTACTTGCATGGTTCCGGTCCAGGTGCCACCTACCCTCCCCTTTTTGTGTCGGTCCCTGGCCCATCCCCATCCTGCTTTACTCTCTGGCATGGGCCTTGTCATGCCATGGGAGCTGCACGAACCTGCTGACATTCTGTCCCTCTCCTGTCTGAGGGTAGTACCCCCACGGGAAGATGCGAAGATGCATTCGGTTGTCGGTGGAATGAATAAAAAAATGCAGGGAACAAAAGGAGAACTCTCTCTGACACCAGTTTCCAAGGAGCAGGGGCAGGAGAGGGAGAGCGAGGTCCTGCATAGACCCCACTCCATTCACTGGCTTCATTATTGGCATCGAGGACATGTCCCTGTAAGTAATGTGCTTCTTGAAAATGCAGATGATCGTGAGCTCCAAGCCCCGAGAGGTGCGACGGCTATTAAAACACATTATGTCGGTTCTAGAGAGGGACACATTCAAAAACAAGATTTAATTTGTCTATGTGTAAAACCTAGACTTTAAGAAACACCTAGGGCACGCAGCAAATGAGTGTGTGCTGAGAAAAAGCAGACAACGATTTGCTGGCTCCCAGCAAATTGAACATAAGCTCGCATTATAATGCGGCTACAGAAAGCGAAAACGCAATAATGACTATATTGGGATGTTACGACCATGGTGCTGAATGAGAACGAATAGGCCCAGGCCCGCTCCTTACCCATCTGGGAGTTCCTGTCACCTTCCCTACTCCCGAGAGTCTGAATTTATCCTCCTGATGTGCAGAATCCAGCAGAGGCATGGAGGGGAATGGAGGTCACCCTTCCCATAAGCAACAAGGTTTCCTGCTGAGAGAGGTCCTCCCTAGAGAAGAGACCACAGGAACTAGACCCCTGCTATGGATTTGGAGGTGACCTGTCTGTTTGAGAGCAGCCGTGATACCTGGCATCCAGGTGTGACTGTGAGTGGCTATGACCTTGGGGAGCTTATGCGTGGAGGGAAGATTGAGTGAAGTTGAGTGACGGCCATTAATTCAGGAGACTTCCAGGAATCCAAGCTCCATGACCAGCCCCCTCATGCTTCCTCCTTGTGCTGGTTTTTGGCCATGGTGAAACGTCACAGAGGGGCAGCTAAAGCTGAACAGAGACTTATTCTCCTCTCTCACAGAAGGCTTGACATCCCAGAGCAAGGAGTGAGCCAGGCTGGTCAAGAGAGGCCTCTCTCCCCAGCTCTTCTTATGCCCTTCCAAGATCATCTCCACAAAGATGGGCTCTGTGTTAACCGCCTCATCTTACAAGGTCACCCGCCATACTGCATTAGCTTCTACATTAACGACCTCACTGTACTCTAATCACCACTGTAGAGGCCCTCTCTTTTAGATATACTCATAGTCTGAAGTACTAGGATGCGAGACTTTGGCACGTGCCTTTGACAGGGAGACATAATTGGCCCATAATTCACCCTAAGTGCTGATGATGTTGTGAGTTAGTCCCCAGACCCAGTGTTCCTGTCCCCCCTCCTCTGGGCTCTGCCAAGTGTGTACACACGTGACAGTAATGCTGGGCTTTTGAAGAGACTTTTTTCCCCTCTGTCCAGGAATAAATGCGACATCATTTTCCGCTTATATTTAAGGACCAAGCAGGGAGGAATGTGGGTGAGGCCAGGAGTCCATGAGCCTTCCTTCAGTGAGCTGTGGAGCTTATCATATCAACTTCCCTGAGGAGCCTATGGAGTTCCCCAGGGAAGCCAGCAGTAGATACTCAGCACCTACCTGGTTGGTCTCTGAAGAGGGGACCCTGGCCTCTGTAGCTCCACTGGGCCTCCCTGGTTTTGGTTTGGCTGAGTCTCGGGAGCCTCCCTATTCCCAACATTCACCCAGGATGACCCTGACTATGTGTGGAGCTGGGTCCTCCCCTATGGAATCCACGACAAAGAAGTGCCCCTATGCACAATAGGCCCTACAACCTTGTCCATGCAAGCCATAGCCAAGAGTGAATGAAAAGATTACCGGAGAGGCAGGCCCGGCTGCCTCCATATGACATGTCTGTAGTTATAGGGAGGGTCTACCAGCTTACTCTGGCTCTTAAAAGTCCACGTCGAGCAGACAAAGAAGTGGCCCAGCTCCATCCTGGCCAACATCAGGCACTGGACCCAAACCTGGGTGGTTTCCCACGCCGTGTGGAACAACCATAGGGATGACCGCAAGAAGCCGTTGCTGAATGAGGGGGCTACGCAGCCACGGCAACAGCAAAAGATAGACACTGCCTTCTCCACCCACTTCCAAGGGCCCAGTTCCTCTAGCAACCTTGGCAGGGAAGAGTAGAACATGCTCTTCAATTTTCACAGGAGAACCTGAGCCTGGGGAGCCAGTTCTAACTGAGATAGAAACGTCATCAGTACGGGTTGGGTTCCCCGCCTGAGACAGGGTGACAAGCACAGAGCTGCCCCACACTGCAGGCAACAGGGTGTAATCCCCTTCACAAAGACATCCCAGTCTTCCAGAACTCAAAGGTCTAGGCACACTAGAACCCATATCTTTCATCATTCCCCATGTTGCTCATACATTCTCCTCCCATTTAGGAAACCCTCAATGGTTGCAGGCTCTGAGAGGATGTAACTCAAAGGCACCTCATGCCAGGTTTTTTTCAATCCACCCTACAGGGCCTTGCGAGCGACAACAGATCTCAGCTACCTGTGACATGGTCAGCCCCAAAGTCCAAACTCCACACTGTGACCTTGTACTTTACCCATTTAGGGTTCTTCCAATATATATTTCACAGCTAGGATCTGTCATGAGACAGCTGCCCCTCCACTCAGGTCCACGGATGGAACTGGAGACCCAGTGGCACACCCTAAACTCACTTAACTCTTTTCTTCCAGGCTGTGGTTCAGCCATGTTGCCCAATCCCACCACAGAGCCACCTCCCTCTCAGAAGGATGGCTACTCCCAATCATCTAACTGGCATCTGGCTGACAATGACATGGGACCTCTTGCCCCCTTGCAGCTACCAGCCCCTCTCTAGTGTCTGCCTGTGGGCTATGTGCCTAGGACAGAGTGTGCTCTGCCTGATCCACTCCAACACAGGGCTCCCTGTAGGAACCCTTTTCTTGGTTTCCCTGGCCACACCTGTTGGGCACCATATCCTAAAGTTTACCATCACTCGTTCCTCTAGGGACTCCCAGCTTCTCTCACAAGGCTGAGGTGTTCCAGTGTGGGCTGGCTTGAGATCCAAGCACGAATCCTTGCAGAATACAGATGGCGGAGGCTGATTTAAATAAATCTATTAATTATTTGCAGCTTAGCAGGCCTGTGTGTGTGTGTGTGTGTGTGTGTGTGTGTGTGTGTGCGTGCGCAAGCAGGGCGCCTAAATAATGCAATTTCGGAAGCCTCAGCATCTATTACATTTAATTACTTTTCCCTGTGGTGTGGAGGATACAGAATCAGTGATAATGGCAATGTCCTGGGAGCCTAGCAAACCCCAGAGGGGTGGCTCAGTGGGAGAGGCTGGCATGGGAAGGCAGGAAATGAGTACATTCCTAGAGAAAGGAACTCACCTCTCCCCCAGTTCCCTCTCCCCTACTGCATAGCTTCCCCACATGCCAGAACAAACCTTATTCTCCCCACCCCCAGCAAGGTCCCAATACCCCATGCCTCAAGCACTTGCTAGAACCATCAGTTTCTCTTATCTGACTGGAATTCAGAGTCTTGGGCAAGACCCTGGAACCAAATTTTGCCTGTGAATGAATATGCATGCCCTAAGACGAGGATACCCCTGCCAGAGAAAGATGGAAAGGGAGAGCAATGGTCCTTAACTGTCACTCCTGATATGCACCTGTCGGCCAGGTATGTGTGCAACCTCTCGCCAGGCCAAAGCATACCCACCTCCCAGATGCCCTTGAAGGAACTGAGCGAGGGGCTTCCTCAGTCAGTTGGACAGGTTGGGACAATATTAACCACAGCAACAGCCCTCCTGTTGCCTGGACATTGGAGATAAGGATGGGTAAGGCCTGGATGCAGAAGACCTCAAACACCAGGGTACCGACATTGTGGAGGTCACACTATCTAGCTAACACCAGGGTGTCTAATGTTCAGTTTCCTCTCTCCTCCTGTAGCGATCTTTGTTTCTAAAGATACATTTCCACTTGAGGGATCCACTGCATGGAGGTGAAGAATGACTGAGAAAAGCCAGAACGGGATCTCCCTAGGGGATCAGCATCTTTGCACGTGCTGTCCTCCAGCAGAAGGTCTAAGCCCCCGCTGGGCACCAGAAGCACAATAGGATCCACCTGCTGGGCTGCGAGAGAGGCAGAGCTTGCTCTGAAAGCCAGGGCCACGAGGTGAGAATGGCTTATGCCACACAGCTCAGAGGTCCACAGTCA
This sequence comes from Psammomys obesus, assembly GCF_907164565.1. NCBI lineage: Eukaryota > Metazoa > Chordata > Mammalia > Rodentia > Muridae > Psammomys > Psammomys obesus. The sequence continues at coordinate 12,594,222 of NW_026596085.1, forward strand.
CCTTGCAGCAGCCCACTGTTGAGGGGGTAACTGTTTCACCTCCGAGATAAATATGACCGTGAAGGTATTTCAGTCTGGAATTACAGCTGATCTGAGGACTTGCAGGAGACCCTCGTGAGATCAAATAACATTCCCTGGTAAAGTCTCAGGAGACACACAGAGGACCACGAGCCTTTCAGGAATCTGTCACAAGACTCCACTCCTGCTCGAGGGTATTTGAAAGGAAAGAAATTAATTGGTTTGGGGACTTCCAAGTGTTGTAGCTGACTTTAAGCCGCTCATGCTCCTGTAAATAACCCTAGTGCATTCACTGGTTCACCAGGCAGGATTCGGACAGAATGCTTTCTTTGGTCATCTGGTATCTTTCCTAGGGTGACTTGATGATTCTTCCTTCGCCCCAGGAAAGTCATGTAGCCATGCATTCACTTAGCCCTCCCCCAATAGGCACCACAAAGCCTGCAGTATGCCAGGCCTGGGCTGTCACGGAGCAACCAAAGTGACTGTGACAGGAACAGGCCAAGGCACAATGGATCTGTGGTGGCAGGTCCTCGCTCCCCTGCTCCTGCAGATGCTGATGGTGACTTCAACATCCTCCTGCCCCCACCTCCTCACTGGCTGTGTTGGCAAAATGGGACATTATCAAGACACTCCTGAGGACACAGAACAGCTGCTTCCCTGAGAGGCCATCAGGGTACCCCTAAGGCCCCTCTCCTGGGTAGACAGACTGGGCGACACTGTCGAAGACTGTAGAGAAGATCCTACAGTTGATATCTGGGGACAGAGATGCTCACATCTTTCCAGGACTAACACCCCTGGAGAGAAGCCTGCAGCTCTGCAGAGAATCCCAACATTAATAATTCTTAAATTATAATCAGGCACCTGGGAAATTTTGGAATAATAATAATTTGGAGGTCTAATCTGTTAAAACAATAGCTTTTAATATTCATTTGTTACTGGCAATAAATGACCATAGTAATTTGATGATTAAGCTGCTGTGACCTTCAATGAACCTTAGAGATCCTCATTTGCATTCTCATTAAAATGACAGTTTCTGTCTCATTCTTTGAAATCCGAAATGCCCTCCTTTCCAGAACTTTCATAGCCTCCCTAAAGAGTAATTAACTCATGTGATTAAAAATGTAATATGTTGGGAACATTTTTTTTTTACTTTACAAAGGTACTAGGTTAAAAGTTTTAATATGTACTGTATTAATCATAACTCATTTTGATTTTTTTCCAAAAAAAAAAAAAAACCCTCAGAGTGAGAAGAAAATGGGAGAGCTCAGCTGTCAGTGTTGGATCATGTTCATCTCTTTTTCCTATCCCAGGTTTCATTAATGGAAAGATAATAATGGAATAACCTAGTCAAACTGCTGCACCTTCAAAGCACACCCCAGGCCCCAAGGAGCGCCCTAAGAAGCTGCCTTACTGGGCCTCCTCCCCAACTCTTCAAAGCTGCTCTGGTCCCCCGAGCCCAGGTGGGAGGTGAACCCCTCTGAGCTGCTGTGAGAATGCATTCCAGGAGCTGAGGCTGGATGAAAAAGAAGCCTCAGTTTGTTCCTCATTTTGCACTTTGCAGGAATTTCCATACCTGCTTTGATGTTCACACTGGGAGAATGGATGGTGTGGGAGCAAGCAGGATGGTCCTTGCAGGGCAGAGATGGGACCTGAAGGCTGGGCATGAGGCATGCGCTCCACAGAGGAAGACAATCAACCCACTGGGTGATTAAATTATCTGACTTCTACAAGCCCTCTGAAGAGAAGCTGATTAGCTGGGGGGATGGGGGGAGATCAGGACTGTGCTGCAACAATGTTAGACAGACAACACACACCTGGACAGAGACCAGATTGGCCTGGGCTGGAGGGCTTAGGAAGCTTCTAGTGTGCTTGTCCTCTCATCACAACCAGGCAAAGGGAGACAGGTCGGTGCAGTGTATAGTCACGTGAAAGACTTGGGACAAGATTGCAAATCCCATCCCAGTATCCAGCACATGTCTTCCTGCCCACTGGCCTGCTCTAACCCTTCCCAGGATTTCTCCCAGCCTTTAGTACAAAATAGAAGTGCCTCAGAATCGAACCTCTGACCTCTCCTCCAGACTGATATCTGCTTCTCATTTGTTCAGTATGCCTCTCTCCAATCCAACTATTCCCAAGCTAGGAGCTCCAACCTCAGAGCAGTTCCTAGCCTACACCCTGCCACACCCATGTGGGGGGCCGGGGTGCTGTGGAACTGGGATGAGCCAGTCTGGAGCAGGAGTGGGGACCAGTCTTGTCCAACCCCAGAAATCTCGGTAGGGTGGGGATCACTCCTTCCCCTGCCCCAGGCCTTCATGTCCAGGCAGATGCTCTACACACCCCATCTTTGTCCACAGATGAGGCCTCGTAGTTGCATTGCAGGCAGGTTAAACCTCCTTCTCTCCTTATAAGGTCATGTCCAGCAAGTACCTGGAATTCCTCTTCATGCAAATAAGGCATTCCCAGCACCTGAGCCCTGGCTGCCATTGTACATTCACCCCAAAAGCCTCTACCCACTCCCCAAAGGTTTAAATAGGGTGGAGAGTTGGGATAGAGAGGATATGAAGATGAAAAAGTGGAAGGAAGGGATGGAGGAAGGGAGGGAGGGAAAGAGAGAGGGAGGATGTGTAAATGAATGAACCAAATCCTCCCTCCAGTTAGTCCCAAGCAGACCTTAGTCTCTGAGATTTTTGGGGAGGGAACCCCATCATTGGTGAGCACCTTTGGGTATCCCATATCTGGTTCAGAGTAGAACAGAGCTCTTCCCTTTGTATGATCAGCCTACAGGAATTCCAATGGAACTATCTACTCCTTCCCCGGGAGCCAGGTCCCTCTGAGAATGATAAATATTTATTTAAGGTTTTTCTAGATGTCAGCATGATGAACAGACCCCTGACAAAATCAATGACTCAAGTAAGCTCAGTTAATCTATGGGGGCCCTCATAAGGGATGTCCCCATCAGCCTGGGACTCAAGAGCCCCTTGAGGGGTTTTTGGACTATTGATCCAATTAGGCTAGAGCAGCACAGAGGGCTTCGGGCTCTTGTCTGGGAAGGTGGTGGTCCTGTGTGAATAGAAGAGGTCATTGTCTCACTTCCCTTGGAGATACCCGTGGTGAGCTAGAGTTGGTCCTAGGTTTCAGCAGCTAGCTAAATCTCAGCAGCTTTATTTTTAATAAAGAGGCCATTCTGTGGGATTCCTAAAGGCATCTTTCCTCCTTAGAATGGGTCCCCAGCTTCCCCCCACCCCAACCCTCCCCTCCAGGGCTGTTAGGTGGGAGCATCGGGAACACAAGTGAGGGCCCTGCCCTAGTGATTGAGTGATGAGAAACCCACTGTAGACAGACTCCGGGAGGAGTCTCTTCTGTTCCCTACAGGACCTCTTGGTTCCCGGGAAGCACACAGCCTTCCTGAGAGATAACAGAGCAGGGCCTGGGAAAGAGAATGGAATCTAGGTAGAAATGGCACTGGGACAGAGCCAAGGCCTTGGCTGGAAGCAACAGCTGCCCTGTTATGTCTGCGCTGTCTGGTGGTCTCCACGGTTCCTCTGTTCCTTCTCTTGGGCTTGGCAACACGTTATCAACATCTCACCCCATTTCCACACCACTCAAAGAAGGCTAGGGGAGGGACAATACAGGGCCAGTTTCCTCAGGACAAGGAAGGAAGGGATAGATGAAGGAAGGGAGGGAAGAAGAGAGAGAGGGAGAGAGAGTGTGAGAGAAGGGAAGGTAGGTAAATGAATTAACCTTTCTGAACTCCCCTTCAGAAAGGAGAATGCCATGGGAGGCATTCCTGTTTCACGGACCTCCCTTCCACTGTAGAACACAAGCTGTATAAACCTTGCCTGTCCTGAACCAGGCCACACCCGCATCCACAAACAAAGGAAAACAGTGTATTAGCCCTGTGGGTCTTCACTCCAGCATCAAGCAGGTGTCTGTCCCTCCATCCAGAGCAAGGAAAACTAGTGAGCTTGCTGCCCCAACCCTGTGAACCACTCCCATTTAGCCATCACTTCCACCAGGCTGAGAAGACAGTATAGCATGACACTAAGACCACCCAGCCAAGGTCAGGCTTAACGCTCATCCAGTATGTGTCTCCCTTCTCAGATTCATCTGTCACCAGACTCCCTGCTTGCCAGAATACCCAGGAAACAGTTCCATGTGGGCCAAATCAGCCACTGACCATAGAAGGATGGCTGACCAGTCAGCACTGAGTGCGGCCATGCAAGCAAAAGCCACGGACCTGCCTGCTGCATCTGCTTTGCAGACACCACAGATTTAGAACTCACCCTGTTTTACATGGTGCTAGGGAGGAAGAAAGTGAATGGTGCTGTTCCAGTGTGGGTGGGGGTATCGACAGAGCAGTCCAGGGATGGAATGTCTCCACAGCAACCAACCTCATGACTGTTGAAGCAGGAATTGGTTGGCACTCAGGAAAGAGAGTGTCTATGACCCTTGATGGCGCAGCAATGGCTGAACAATACTGCTCGGGGCAAATTGTTGCATTGGTAGTCCTTGATGCACCTGATCCAGAAGTGAGGCTCTGGCTGACCAAAACCACAAACCAACTAGAGGAAGGACCCCAGGGCCTACCTCACCCAGGTGCTGCCCCCTTCGTGCTGTGTGGCCCCCAGGAAAGCCATTACACATCCCTGAATCACGGACTCTGATGTGCAAACAGATCCTAGGCAATCAAGCCTGGGGGATGATGAGAACTGAGGGGTGGGGTGGGGAAAGGGCACATGCTTGGACTAGGGCTGGAAGTCTGACAGCAAGTCCCCATGTTAGTTCTTTAATGCCCATGTACTCCATCTTCCATCCAGCCTCACCCGCCCCTTCTTGCTTTCAGGGAGATAGCCAGGGCTGGGTAACCAAGGCCCCCTACGCATGCCACTAACCATCGGCAGAGCAGGCATCTCTAATTAATCAGGCTCCAACTCACCCAAGGCACAGAAAAAACTTCAGATCTTATCTTTCTCCTGTGAAGCCAATGGTGAGCAGCAGCCACAGGAACGGACAAGCTGACAATCCCTTGCTATCCTGGAATCCCCAGCCCACACCCCAGCCTCTGCCTATCCCTCTGTAGAACCCGCCTCTCCCCATGCCCACACTTCCTCCTGGCCAGATACTACACGACACACCACTGGCCTGGCTCGTGGCTGACTCCCCTTTGCTCTTAGCTTTAACTCATGTCCACCACGGGACCAAGGAATCTTCATTGAACACATCAAGAGGAGAATTGAGGTCAGGCTTTCAACATGATTATCAAGCTTGAGAGACACTAACTGGTCATTATTAGTTATTTTAGATGCCCTGGTAGATGGGAAGTGCAGCTGGCATTGTCATGGTTTAATTGGTATAGCCTCTTGGTTTAAGGACACTTACATACACCAGCCCCAACCCCGTGCTTCTGTATTGGCCAGTTTTATGTGAATTTAATACAAGCTAGAGACATTTTGGAAGAAGAGACTTCATTTGAGAAAATGTTTGCACCAGATTGGCTTGTGGTGCATTTTCTTGATTGATAATTGATGTGGGAGAGCCCAGCTCACTGAGGGTGGTACCACCCCCAGCCAGGTGGTCCTTGGTGCTATAAGAAACCAGGCTGAGCAAGCCCTGAGGGACAAGCCAGTAAGCAGCACTCTATCATCAGCCTCTGCTTCGGGTCACAGGGTTTTATCAGAGCAAGAGACCTAACTAAGATAGCCTCCTGCTATCTTTAACCCTTCTCCTAATATGTATGTGTTATGATGTCCCAAAGGCTGAAGTCCAATCAAGCATTCCCTCCAGCTCAGCCTGAGCTCTGCATGGACACACTGGACTCTAGCCAGTTCAGAAATAACAGTTTGGGCCACTAGGAGCCAGTGTACTGCCAGCTACTTGAACATAAGAATTGAGGAAAAAGGAGTGCTTGGCCATGACTTCCACATGCAGGAGACCTTGACCTGAACACTCTTTTCACAAGAAAGAGCTCCTGGCTATACACCAACAAGGCTTCCATGAACTCCTTCAACTCCCAGGGTCCTGCAGGCTCTGCTCTGAGCTGGTCTGCAGCCCATTTCCCTGGGATCTACCTTGGGTCTTCTTGGCTGGAGCTGGCTTTACATTCAAAGGCCATTAACTTCCTTCTAGCAACTTTTTTGGAGGACTTCGTCCAATCCTGAGGCCTCGGAAGACATATGGAGAAGCCACTTCTCCTGGTTTCCTTCACCTAGTGCTGACCGAACAGGTTCTCAAGATGTCACAATATACACAGCCTAAGTGTTGAGGCAGGGAGCAAGTGGTGCCAGTCTCCCTGTCCCTCAGTCTCTCCATGTCCTGACATCTGGTTTGGGAGAGGCCCTTAGCTCTCAGAGCATCTGGTTCCCAGAAGGCTGTACACAGGGACAGGATAGGTCCAGGTAAGAGGGGCAGGTAATAACAGAGCAGAGAAAGTGCAGTAGTGGATAAGAACCCAGCAGGTATCCCAAAGGCACGGTAGCCAAGTACCAGCTTCTGTCACATGCTGGTCATTTCAAGTGCTCAATTGTTTAATGCTCTGTGGCTCTCAGTTCCAGCTTGGAAGGAGGGACCACAGTGTCACCTGACAGGGGGTTGTGAAAGGATGAATCACTGTGTACAAGTCACTCGGATCTATGCCCACAGCAGAGTGGGTTGTCAATGAACACCAGCTACGAAAGCAAGTCGTTGAGAGTGTATGGCATTCCAGTGGGGGCTTGGCTCCGTGAATCGTCACTGTGAGCAACCCACACACCTGGACAGGGCCAGTGGCTCGCCTTAGTATGCTTGCAGGTGCATCTCTGGCCAGCGTTCGAAGCCTCTATGGTTAGGGTGCGGATAAATGTCAACCTAGGCTGCCTGAGCCCCAAAGCTCAGCTGTGTTCTGGCCACACCCGTCAGGGACACAGATGGAAGCACAGGGTTGGGCAGGAGCAACTGGATCCTTGCGAAGCACCTGTCCTTGCCTCCGCCTCGGTTGAGTTTCTGCAACCAGTTTGGCATTGCCATCATGTCCCCTTCTCCAAATGCCACCACCTGAATAGATGAATGATATTGAAATTCAAATCAGGGCCACTTCTGAAATGTATGCAGAATCACTCCCTGAACCAAAGTTCAGATTAGCATGGATCTGGAATAGAGCACACCTCCTCTTGCTCTGCCAGCGAGTCTCGGCATCTCTCAAATCCAGGTCACTCCTGGCATTTGATGAGGGTCCGTGCTGTTCAAACAAACAGACAAGGACGGGATGGTCTACCAATCGCAGACAACACGGCCTTGATCCTCACCATTGGAATGAAAAGAACTGAAGCAAAGAAAGGAGACGGACCGTGGACATTGCTACTAGCTGGGAGAATCAGGTTAGATCCAGTTGAGAGTGCAGAGCATTTGCTTTTAGTATTTCTATTTAGGAGACAGTTTGCAATGGATCTGGTTGTGTCACTTCCCACCAAAAGATCTGCACCTCACCTTCTTTGGGTCCATTTGATTTCCGAAAACAAAACAGAACAGAACAAAACAAAACAAAACAAAAAACCACCTCTCCGACCAGTCAACCTTTGCAACATGGATATAGTTACCCCGCATCCTCACATTTCAGAAAGGCAAAAATTTTCGTGAAAACAATCAGAATAGGTTCAACAATGAGATGCGCATTTATCAAGCACCTGCTGTATACCCAGTGCTGTGGGAAATTGGTTAAAGAGGCAGAGAGGGGGAAGAGGTATGGATGCCTGAAGGGTGTTGAGATGACGCTTACTCCCACCCATGGATGGTGGCTGGGGTGGGCTGAATGACAAATGCCCCCCACAGGTATTTGAACACTTGGTCCCCCATTGGTGATGCTGTTTGGGGAGGTTATGGGACCTGTTGGACATGGAGCCTTCCTATGTGAAACATATCTCTGGGGCAGGCTTGGAGAATTTATGGCCCCATTTTCAGTTTGCTCTCTCTGCTCCTTGTTTATGGCTGGAGATAGAGTACCTAAGCTACCTGCTCTTGGCACCTGTTGCCATAACTTCCTTTCCATCATGGGCCATAAGCCATAATAAGCCACTAGCTGAAATAAACTCTTTCTTTTGTAAGTTGCTTTTACTCATGGTATTTTATCACAGCAATAAAACATAACCAATACAAAGGCCTGACACATGGCCACCTGCAGCCAGTAGGGCTTTTGGTGTCATGTAGGAACGGGGAGTGGTGGCTTCTCAAGCTGGGCCTGCTCTTTGAGGAACCCACCCCACAATCTGAGCTCACTGAACCCCTCATTTGTGCTCTGAAGCTTGGAGTGCAGAGTAGGGCTAGCTCTTTCATTGCTGAATCAGACACCCTCAGCCAAGTACACACACGCCCCACCAGCTGACCACAGCCACAGATGGCTTCCTAGTGATCCAAGCATGTTGTGGTTATAGCTGTTATGGGTGCTTAATTTAAAACATGTACAGACTGGGGAAGAACCCAGAAAGCTCATGATGACTTAAACCCAGCAAGTCGTGTTCCAGGTCATGGCCTGTGTTGGTGGGAGCAGCATGGGAACTTTGAAGAACATGATGGCACAGAGTACTTTTAGCCATCTTCTTGGCCATTATCTGATTTGGCAATGAAAGTCAGATATCAAAATTCCAAACATTGCTAGGTCACAGAAGAGCTGTAAGGACTTTGTGAAAAGGCAGTCCCATTCTCATGCCTTCCAGCCTAGTCTACAAGCATTGAAGGCTCACTTCTCCCGCCTATCAGACATCAGAATGTTCAGGAAGGAAGAACACATATGCACATATGAGCATGTGCACACACACATACACAGATATGCACACATACACAGCCACACACACACCACGTATGTAAATATTCATGTATACATTCACATGTATACCACACATATGTACACACACATAAACATATACACACATATACTTTCCCATTCACACATACATACATGCCCTTAAACAGACATAAAGATACCAGAGGCATGGGCTAGGGGATCAGGCAGCCCTCTGAATGAGGGCTCTGATTTTGCCATTCTTTACTTTGCTAAAATGGCCAAAGAATGTAAGTCCACTACGTCATCGATTCTCCACAGTGAACTTGGAAACGAAATGGGGGATGCTCTGCCCTCTATCTCAGAACAGTAAGTTGCTATTTGAAGCACCCTCGAGAACCATAGAGGAAGACGAGGAAGCCTGAGCCCTCAGCTCTGAAACCACAGACCTAGGAGGCATCAAAGAGCAGGACTTTTAACCATGTCTCTAGGCAATGCTGATGTTCTGGACCCGGTTCTGACAACACCGGCTCAGAGGCTGTGGTGAAAATTAAATCACCTAACAACACTAATGTTCAACCATTCTGGAGCCTTCCAGGCTGCAGCCTGTGAGGCCTAGGCCTGACTGAGCTCCAGCACTGCACCCTTGTCTCCACACAACTGTCCCAGGGCTCCATGCTGGCCAAGCCCCTTGCCAAGCACACACACTTCCTTCCCTGCTTTTCATCCAGGCAGGTACTCCAGGCTCAACATTAAGTGAGCACTGTAGGCAAGGACTCCATCACTTCCCCTCAAAGGATGGGCTCACTTATGCAGGCCACAGCATCCCAGGGAATCGCCTGGCAGTTCTAATCCACAGGTCCAAACAGGCCCCTGAACAACCCGGGAACACCCTTGATCCTTGATGGGCACTTCACCACCATCACCACCCCCTGTGGAGGGTGACACGTGACATCTGCCAGAGAAGGAGATGGTCTCCAACCTGCCTTCCACCTGCCCTGGGAGATGAGGTCAGCTGCTAGGCTCAAGGCTCTCCCTGTGACTGCTTCTGCTTCAAGCTGCCTCTGCCTTTTCATTGGAAAATATAGATACCATCAGACATTTTGATCATTTCTATTTTTGTTTCTACACTTCAATTTTGGCAGTGCTCTCTTGGGAGCTGGAGGGGGGAACACATTTTTCTCTACCATTTTTAATCTTCTTTTATTTATCAAACTTAGCTCCTCTTTGGGTGGATTAAAACAGACTTGGACAGAGTCTGGAAAAACAAACCCTTCAAGCAAGACGAAGACTGAGTCTGGCCAACTGGCGACTTTCAATCCTTGTTGAATTGAATCGGGGCGGCCTGCAGGAGCAACCTACTGCCATCAGAGCCTGTATTTCATGGCAGATGGTGGGGCCTTTCTGCTCATGCAGTTGGAGTCAGAGATTTTCAGAACTTACTAGCAAGAAGAGGGCACCTAAGGCTCCTAAGCCTTCCTGGTGGACCTCAGGCTGTTGGTCATGTATGCTGGGTGTATGCATGAGGTTGACCACAGAATGAGGATTTAGGACTACCTGACCTACCCGATTCTTTAATAATTCTCTACATCAGTGTCTCACTCTATAATCAACCCTAACCTCCCTCTCTGGTACCATGAAGGTAGGTATGTTGGCAAATTCATGAGGACAAAGGACCTAATTCCCTCCTTCCTGGCTCCTAGAGGCAAAGCAGCATTCCCAAGATTTCCAACAGATCTCCAGATAACCCCATGTCTAGAATGTGTTTGTCAAAAACATGTATTTATGTGGGCAAGCCTGATTCAAGCCTGGTGACCCTCCGTGCCTAGACACAGAGAGTGGACAAGCTGCTCAGAGGAAGCCATGTGTGATCCTGCCAGGAGCAACAGGGAGGAAGCCACAGATGCTCAGCAAGGACTTCCTGTGAGGACTTCAGGAGGGTGGGACCAAGGAGTGAGCACTGCCCAGGTGAGGCTCACTGTAGGGGGAGGAGGGTCACCTTACACAGGGCAACTGAGGGTCTTCCACTCACTCTGGAGGAGTTTCCACCATCTACCTACAGAGACATCTAACTGCTGTCCCAAGCTACCTGCCTGGCCAATTTCACTCATGGTGGGAGGCCCAGCCCAGGCCAACCCAGGCTCCATTCCACTACCGTTTACCTGGCTTGGCCCAGACACCTCAGAAAAAACCCTACTGGACAGTTCTTACTGGTAATTCTAACCCTGAAGCATGATCACTCCAAGTGAAGAATTCAGGCAGCACACAGCATGAAGCATGTACCCACACACAACCCGCCCCCCAGCCCCATTCACTCACTCATACTTACTGGGTGCTTCTGTCTTACTGGACTTGGGGGTGTCTGCTAACAAGACACTTGTGGGAGAGATGGGCCCTGGAGTTGCTTTCCCCTTTACTCTTCTCTCAGGGTCTCATAAGGCTCCCAGTTCATCTTTTCCCACCCCCAATTATCCTCCTCCAGTCAGAACCCCACCAAGACCTGGCTCTGACCTGCCCTGCAGGCACATACAACCCTGGGGTGCGGGATCTAGGAACCCTAACCTCAGCTACCCTACCATCAACATGAGCTACTCTACTGTGTCCAACTTCATCCTACAGATATTGTCAAATAGTGGCCATACACCTACCCACTGCAACTTGCAGGCCCTGCCAAGACAGGGGCCATGAAGCCTTTGGACAAGTTGTCTATCAGGAAATTCATAGAAAAGAAGTCGAAGCCCCAGGTAAAATGGAAGCCACGGTTACTGTTGGGAAAGTGGTTTTAGTAGGCAGAGGGAAAGGCTGGTGAAGAAGGAGGCATGTGAGGGTAAAGTCTACAAATGCAATTTCCTTGGGGCTTGAAGCACAGCATCACTTGGAGGATTTGGAGATGGATTTGGAGGTGTCTGCATTCATTTCTTTGAAAATTCTTCCTTCTGTTGACTAGATGAGACTGATGCTTCCACTAAGAAGGTCCTGCATGCCCCTTGCCTTGTGTAAGAAGGTTCTGGAAGCTTCACTTCACTTCTGACCATGCGGTGCCTAGAGGCAGGAAAGGGACCTTCAGAACTACAGCCCTGGCTTGGTAGCCTCCTCCTCCTGGAGTCCCCATGTTCCTTCAACCAGATTGGGGCATAGAACCCTAAGCTTGCCTTCTTTGCAGACTGCTTAAGTTGAGGTGTGCCATACTGGCCCTTGAGGACAGTGAAAGTTGGTAAGTCAGAGAATTCTCAGGTAGGTCTCCCCGTGACCCAGATGGCTGTTTGAGGTGCAAACAGGTTCTCATTGGCAGGCAGCTCACGGGACCTGGTGAATCCGCAAAGTGACTGTTTAGTGTGCACCAGGACTTTCAGAAAGTGCGTACAGAATGCAAGCCACCTCACACAGCTGGTGCCTGCTCCTCCCCAGCCCCAGGAGAAAGCTGGCATGGCGCTAATGTAATTAACACTATTCCCACCCTCTAGGTGCCACTGCTCATTTGAATAAAGCCCAAATTAGCATTCTATGCAGAGGTCTGCATATTTCAATAATGCAAAGCCTTGTCAGATGTCTGCTCGACTGAGATCTGATGGAGGCCCCGACAAGCCTAGAATCGGTCTAGGCATGAAAAAAGGAACCTGGGATGGTCCCCGGTGGACACACCCATTCGGCCATCCTCACACTAAATGGACAAATAACTTGGAGTGAAAGATACTCCAGGCTTACAGCAGTGGAGAGACAAAACAAGGCACTGTTATCTCAGCTAGTATTGGGAGGCCTCAGAGTTCATTTTGACCTGGGGACGCTGCAATGCCCTGTGGTCATTCAGGTCAAATGAGCTGGGGAAGGCTGTTTGGTCTGGGGACTGTTGATCTCAGACTGTGGAGAGCATCGAGACATCATAGAGAGCTGTGTAGTCCACTGGGAGGATGATGCTCCTGGAGTCCCCAAACTGGAGGCCACTATAGGCTGGAATGATAGACCTGCTGGACTCTGTAGACCTGCCCCCGCCCCAAACACACACACACACACACACACACACACACACACACACACACACACGTCTTATGGAAAACCCAGGTGATGCCACTGTTGGCCACACAGCCACCAGCAGACACTCACTATTGTGACTGAGTCTGGGTGGCTGTACACAGCTTTACAGACCCCTTTTTTCCATTCCCTGTACCTCCAGACCTGCTCGCAGACTATAATTATGTGAATGGCTCTTCCTCTCTGCCAGCCTGGCCTGCATGCAGATAGAGAAGTTGGAGGTTCTTTCTTACTGGCTGGCCTACACTACTTTCCCTGGCTCTCCTCTTCCAGACCACGCTCAGCAAGGGCCTGCCCCAGGCACACAGGAGAGGCACTACTTAGCGCCTGACGTGGTTCTGTTGAAGGAGGGTGGCGGACAGCCCAGGAGGAAGCTGCCCAATGATGGAAGCTCCCGTGGCCCAATCTTCTGGGTGACATTTTCTCCAGAGAATGGCCTGAAAGGTCACCTCCCCTCCACTCCAGACAGTTTCATAGTCATGATTATATTTTATGATCTTTTTATGAAGGTTTTTGTCTTTACGTTCCACAAATGTTATTACAAAAATGGACTGGGGCCCAACCTCTGCCCCTGGAAAGGATGTGCTTGGCTGATGGGCTGGCAATTAACACTGGTGCTTTACAGATCCTGGTTTTCAGGGGAAGACCATGTAGGGAACAGGATCTGAGAGCCTCTCGGGTCAGGTTCTATAATGTAAACCCCAGTGGCAGAGAAAGATGAGTCAGGGATGGGTATAATGCCGTGCGTGTGATGCAGACCCCACAACTCTCCTCGCTGCATGCTCCTGGGTAGGTTAGCCTACTGCCATTCACTAGGGTCTACTTCTGAAGAACAGGCATAGACAGGTGGCTTATGAACCATGAGATGGGTGTCACTGTAGACACGACCCCAGTGGAACAGGGGTCATGGGTCCTGGGGTCACTGGGTTCCTGCAGACAGTTCCATAGTCACACAAGTGCTGGAGCGATAAGGGTTGTGGAGAGAGCTGAAGTTTGGGCTGAAACTCCCAGCGCCTCTTCTACGACAAGTATTTCTAGGTATGTCCCATGTCCCAGGTGTCTGCTTCCCTTTTGTGCACATCACTGCAGGTTCCCCGACTCTAGCACTGCACATAGGCATGCATAGCCTGCCTCAGGACAGGAGCTATCTGGCTGGCTTCTGGTAAACAGCTGCTTTGGGCACTCAGGTTGAAAACGGCCTGACAGGAAAACAAATATCTAACACGGAGCCCTACAGGCCATCTTGTGGACATCCAAGGCAAAGACCAAGGCCACCATGGTCCATCCATGACCAAGTTCTGAATTGCATCATGGGGAGAGACAGAACTGTTTGTAGTGAGCACTGGTTAATGTGTAGACTTGTAACTGGCCAAAGTGTAAAGAATAAGGGACTGCTGATGGCTCAGCCCTCAAAGAGACACCTCTATTGCACCCATCCAAAGGTCAGGGAATGTGGCAGACGAGGTGGTGGAAAAAAGGTAAGAGCAAGAAAATGGGAACAAATGCTGCAAAACATTACCTTTTAGATATGAGAGGAACTGTTGTACCCATGGACTCTGCACAAGATATGTTCATCCATGCTGAGGAGTGTCATTCATAAGGTCCTGCCCCTCCCAGAGGAGATAAGGTAGTTAGTATTTGCTGGGAGATGGGGAAATCATTTTCTCCAGTAGTGTAACTTATGGTAAGATGTCTCCCTCAAGTACACAACCGTCCTCCCAACCTCATGCAGGCAACCCTAGTTAGATGCAGTGAGACACACACACACACACAAATGACATGAGAGTAAGTCAGGGGCTTTTTGGAAAGGAAAGGTTCAGTAGGAGGTAGATGAGAGGTTAACAGGGGATTATGATTAAAGTACACTGCAAATAAGTAATAAATCATGGAAGATCAAATACATTTTTAAAAAGAAGAAGCAGTTGACTTATGAGAGGACTTTAGCATAGCAATTTTGAGGGGAAAGGCTAAAAGAGAATGGGAACCTAGCTGGGGTTCAGGACACTATGGAAGATATAGGCAAGCCCTGGAACAAGTCTACTGTGGTGCTCTTCACCGTGCTGGGACTCTCCTGGCTGGAGCTACAGGAGAACTGTAGGTCAAGAATGCGACAGGAGAGCTGACCCTGCCCCTTGCCCACTGCAGCACTGGGTGAGCAAGCCAGGGCAGTGCTTGAGGGTTTGCCCTGGGGGTGCACATGTGGGAGAGCTGGCAGGATTGCCAATTACCACCCAGGCCCAGATCCAGGGCTTTGAGTTGGCCCACCCCAATAGCTATGCCATCTATGAACAGCTGGAGCACGTGAAAGGGACAGTCCTGCAGATCTGCAGCTGCAGGATCTCCATGACACAGGGCAACAACAGGATAACCAAGAGGAGTCCTGGTGAGGATCCAGGATGGATGGTGTAGAAGCCAGAGACCTCGAACCAGACCAATGACTCATTACAACGGACATTTGCAAGTGAAGATGTGTGGACAAAGGGGTATACTGCGGGAACAGTACAATACTACAGCTTCCACAGTGAGATGTTTTAAAATGTGTTGTTTTATTTTGAGGGGAGGTTGCAAAGGCAGAGGGTGGGTATGAAGGGACAGGAGTGGGATTGGGGTGCATGACTTGAAACTCACAAAACTCACAAAAAATTAACAAAAAGTTTTTTTTTTTAAGAATGTAAGAGTCTCATTCAGACAAAGGGGGCATCAGGGCAGAGCGGCTGAGTGTTGGATGACTTTCTCTACAGAGTTAAATCTCTGAGCTCCAAGTGATCCTGAAACAAGCACCCTGTGCAGACAGACCCTGAAGCCTGACAGCTCTGCTCTAAGATCCCCAGGAAGCTGGTCAGGTTCTCTAGTTCAGAAATAACACTTCCTCATTCCCAACCTACTACAGCCATGGTGTGGGGTGCTGCCTGGACATGCTGTTTCTTGTCACAGGTACAAAGGGTCTACTTTAGGACACACACTGATCAAGCCAGAAGCACCCCAGTCTCTACAGTCAGGCCATGACTCAGGTCTGTCTCCAGTTCGGGGAGGGCATAGATAGCCTGGTAACTGGCAGTGAAAGGGCATAGAGAAGAGGCCATCCCAGGAGAAGCATGGCAGAACAGGCTGGGCCAGTAGCTGGCAGTCCACCTAGCTCTGGATGCTTCTCTCTGTGACAGAGCCAAGGGACCACTTCATTTTTACACTAGGTTGAGTCAAGCAGTCAAAAACAGAATCAGTCAGGTGCCATGAATTCCTGGTGCTCAGATCCTAGGAGAGTCAACATGCCAGAGAGGCCAGACTGGGCTGTAGAAGACCCAGGCACACTAGTCAACATATCCAAGGTCACCTAGGATTAACTGAGTCTGTTCCTTCTCTCTTCGAATCAGCTCAAATCAAAATTTGAGGTCCAGGTCCCAGGTACCACCCTGCCTCCATCCCCCAACTTACTCTGACCCAGGCCTGTCTGGTCATGGCTGCTGGGAAGTTTGGGCCTCGGAAGAGTCCCTGCTCCTCTCCTTTAGGCTCAACTAAGATGTCGCTTCTGAGGAGTTACATTTCTTGACTGACTGATCCCTGAAGTCAGCCTGTTGCACCAGCCCCTACTGTAATCCTGTGATGGCAGCTGGTCGCAGAGGCCTGTGGCCTGCTCATGAAGTTGGCCATCATTTCCTCTGCCATGAGCAGGTGCTCTCTGGGCAAGGAGATCATCAGGCTGCAACAACCCCAAGCTGCTGTTCTCCCCCCAAGTACTTTGGTACTCTTCCTAATAGCCACCTGACACACATAAGCTTCTCCTCAGCTCTGCCTGCTTTAGAATGCATCCAGATGGAAAAGAAAAAGCCAAGTTGATAAACTACACTCATGTAAAGGTAACTTCGTCTTAGGAAAAGTCAACACAGTAATTCTCTTCGTTTCATTCCAGGTGCCAAGAGGGAAATCAGAGAGCTTTTTCTGCCTGAGAATTGGTGAGAACCCAGACCATGCTCCCCCTCCAGAACTGAGGTCTACAAAGAAGCCCATGTCCTATTACAGAGTCTTCTTCGTCTCCGATTATCTGGCAAATAAACCAATTTGGGAGCCCACTGGGGTCTTTCTGGCCTCCTCTCCAGGGCCCTGGCTGAACTGACCTTATCTTCATTTCCATACAGCCAGCATCCTCCGTGAGATGAGAAATGTCATTATTTACCGAGAAAGCAAGGTCTGAAAATGGCAATTACTCAGCAGGTCAGCAGAAGGCCCTGGGGTATTTTTCTCAGTAGAATTCAGGCAGGCTGTATCAGAGCTGGGAAAGAAAGGAAGGCAATGTCTCCAGCCTAGAGGTCTTCAAACCCTCACACACTCATCTCCTTTCTCTCTGACAGTGTGTGTGTGTGTGTGTGTGTGTGTGTGTATGTACATATGTGTAAATAAATTTTGTGTATAATTTACTCACATTTAAAACATAAACTTGCACGAATATATTAATATATATATACACACAATACATATTACTATGTGTATTATAATATAACATACATATATATATGTATGTATGTATATATATATATATATATATATATATATATATATATATATATATATTACTCACACTTAAAATAAACCCACTGAAGATTTTACAGGACCTAAGACAGACATTAGAAAGGAGGAGGTATGAGGGACCATGTAGCTTTCCCCTCATCTACCGGTACCTATGTGAAAATTAGGCACTGTGTTCCCTTTCATATGCTAGGAGTGTGCTGTTGAATGCAAATCAAGCATCTTTGAAGTGCCCAGTTTTAACCAATTGTGTACACCTATCTTGAGAGCCCTCCACCCACTCCCCAAGGGGTATACAGCCTTTGTTCCCTAGAATTAAAGTTGAACTAGCTCCCTGAAGTGGTTTCCAGAGCATGTAATCCCTGTATAGTGCTTGCCGGCCATTCCAGGCATGCTTCTCATCCCGTGGCCCTCCTGACTTTCTGGGTTGATGGGAGACAGCACCCAGGCAGGACGAGAATCACAGGACCCTATCCTGACAGCTGATTTGTAGATAAATGCTGGTTTCTGTGCTCCAGGATGTAGATTTGGATATCTGCCTATCATCATCCCATCCCTCCCTACTGGTCTTCCTTGCACATGCCATGAGAAAACATTCTTTCTTAGCCCCTCTGATGCCAGCCAGCCCAGTGTCTTGCCCTCAGAAAGGACATGTGGTGCGTAAGCTTCTTTCAGACCCTCTAACTGAGCCTGAGGGTGGTTTCTGTTTGGCGTCTTTTGTGCCTAGAGCACACCATGACAAGACCGTGCCAGGAGCATATGAGTAAAGAGCTGCTGGAGACTCACAGAGAACACCTGAGCCCACTGTCCAGCAGCATGGAGCCCAGGTCTGCAAACCTTTAGATGTACAAGTGAGACCATCAACGTCACTGTCCTAAGCCACTGAAGAATGCTTGTTAGATAGCCTGTGTGGTGGTGGCTGACTGTCACGCTGGCTTAGGCCATGAGTCTAATACTCCACAATACTCTAGAAACATTGTTAGGTTTTTCAAAGAGTTCAAGGAAAGGAGATTCTAAAAATGGGGGACTAATTGTCCCAAATCACACATATCTGGAAGCGTGGCCCCTGAATTCTACCCTGAATGTCTGACCCAACACTCAGTTCATCAGTCCCTTGGCCAAGTGTGGTGGTTTGAATGAAAATGGCCTTCATAGACTATGGCACTATCAGGAGGTGTGGCCTTCTTGAAGTAGATGTGGTCTTGTTGGAGAAAGCGTGTCACTGGGGTTGTGCTTTGAGCTTTCAGAAGCTCAAGCCAGGACCAGTGTGACTCTCTCTTCCTGCTTTCTTCAGATCTGGATGTGGAACTCTGAGCTACTTCGCCAGCCACATCTGCCTGCATGCCACCATGCTTCCTACCATGATGGCAATGGACTAAACCTCTGAACTGTAAGCTGGCCCCCATTTAAATATTTTCCAATATAAGAGTTGCCCTGGTCATGATGTCTTTCATAGCAATAAAAACCCTAAGTAAGACACTAAGGTTGTTCTATTCTGAGGCCTGCTTATTTCTGGCTCCTGGCTCCCTGCTCTGTCTTCCTTTCTTTGGAAAGGCCTGAAAACCATGGTTCTGTCTTTCAAGGCCACATTCATGTTGTTGCCTGGCATGCCCTCCTTTGTTACAAGATTGCACAACACATTCTTCAAAACCTAGCAATCCAGAAACAGGGCCTACAGACTACCTGTGTATTTCTGGGACCCCGAAATCAGATGAGAGCAGTGCTGCCCTGCGGTTGGTGGGGCCCTGACTACTCAACTCTTAGATCACTGCACCCAGGCCTGCCAGAGACGCAGCATAGAAAGGAGGTCAACTGTATCAGCTATCCTTTCATCTGGTCCCTGACTCCATCAGCTCCTTCACAGTTTCTGGAGCACCCCCACCTGTCAATCTTCTCAGAGCTAAAGTCCTTCCCCTGCTCCAGGCTCTTTCTGCAACCTTCCCTCTTCAAGGCCCACGGTCAGTGTTAAAGCATTCTGCAGGCTGAAGCCTCGGGTCTGTCCCAGCAGTGGGCTACTGGCCACAGGGTAACCTAAAGGGGAGGGTGGTCCCTGTCTGCAGCACTAGGGTGTGGTGCCATCCCTCAGCAAGTAGGAGGCTGTGCGACTTATTTCATGTACACCAAGAGTTACAAACTGCCCAGTCCTCAGAGAAGCCCTGTGAGATCTTCTCAGACCAATGGCTGGCTTAGGGCCTGCTATGCATAAGTACTGGGCTGTGCCAGAGCCATTATCCTCCTCCTCCAACTAACTGCCATCTGGCTCCCACCCACCTGACACACCGTTGTTCCTTTCCACGCTTACCTAGAAGTGTTCTGAGGCTGAAGGGACCCTCAACTTTTCAGGTCCCTGGGGGACGGCTGGTAGCAACCCTTCCTTTACAACCCTAACATTGAACATGGGAAGAAACAGCCAGGGACGGATGGCAGACCCCAGCATCCCTACCTCAAGACACTTGGCTACAGCCTTCAGGACTCTTGGGTCCTGCCAGAATGGAGGCCAGCAGGGCTTCACTCTGTGGTAGCATCTTCCCTGGCCACCACCAGCACCAAGCTTCCTCAGAAGAGAAAAAACAGACCTAAGGGGTGCCCTGTCCAAAGTCCAGGCCTGGCACAGCCAGCATCCCTGCTCTGTTTCTCCATTTCTAGGACAACCCTGCACAGCCTCCTTTCAGGGGAAACTCCTCTGTGCACGGGACAAATCATCCCAGAGCCTGGAGAAAGAGGGATGGTGAGCATGTGCACGCTGCAGCGTGTGTCCCTCAGCTGCCAACACACAAAGACACTCTGTCCTCTCCATGGCGAAGGGACACCCAGGCCGGAAGCCAGACAGCAGATGAAGTCAGACACACAGTTGACATGGAAACCCAATAGTTAAAAAAAAAAAAAAAACACAACCCTCAGGCTATTTTGAAATGTCAGATTTTGATAAGCAGGCTGGAGTCCGTGTTCCTCCACAGTGCAGTATTTGGCAAAACAAGCTCTGCCATGAGTTCCTGACAGCATGTCAAGGGCAGCACACAGCCGTATGTCTGCCTTGCCGGGTGCTATTCGCTCGTTACCGGCACTGCTCCTGAGATGACACGCTGTTCAGTCAAACGACCACACTGCTGTGGGTGCATCTCTCTTACGAACATAGAACTTGTGGGTGAACAAAGGAAATCCACTTGTTTCCTGGCCTGGCAGAGGGAAAGCCCTCTGACAGACAATTCGCCCTCTGTGGTCGCACAGAACCCAGTGCTGCTGGCACTCACCCGGAGCCAGTGATGGTGGGTTTCCAAGCCCCGTCTAATTAACTGGAATGTGTATGTGCGTGTGGATCCATGGACATGCTCGTGAGTGTCTCTGTGTGGGGACCGAGGGAGGTGGGGTGGGGGGACACCAAGAAACAGTCGGACACCTACGTACGGACAGCTGCCTCTGCCAAGTTAGTTTCAGAAGAAAACGTACTTGATGTTGAGAAATACTGCTGGTGGTTGCTAAAATTTTCCTGCTGGGGGAGACATGAAGATCTCCCATTCTATCCCACGCCTTCTAAGGTCCTAACGGCAAACCAAAGTTTGACCCCACCAGAGGTCATCATGAGAAACCCAAGAGTTTAGTGGCCTTGCAGAATGTAGGTGAGAGATTATGGAAAAAAGTAATCCGTCTTCTGGGGTGACTCCAAAGCAGTCATTCTGGAGAGTTTTCACCCAGGATGGATGGAGGCGTCGCCATAGCCACCACTATCTCCCCCAGAATACACATTCTAGCACCAACCCCCCGAAAGCCCAAGGCAAAACTGCATACAAATGGCAGGGAGCAGTGAACAGAGCTCATGTAAAGAGTCCAGTGACCTTCCCAAGCCCCTCCTACTAACAGGGAGTGTTAACTGTTCACTGACCAGACTGTGATAGACTCAAGTAAGAAGACACTGGTGACCTCAAGAAGACAGTAGCTATTTGGCTTGCAAGGCAGTATTGTGAGACATTGCTAGCACCAGCACAGTCTGGATCACGGAGCAACAGACCATTCTAAGTGGGGGTTTTGCCAGGGTCTGGGGAAGACGGAGAGATAACCGTGCATAACTATGCAATTGTAAGTGTTCTTTGTGCATGCACAAGCATGAGTGTTTGTGTGCTGTGTGAAGTGAGTGTACACACACATGTATCAGCACAAGCTTGGTGTGTGTGTGTGTGTGTGTGTGTGTGTGTGTGTGTGTGTGTGTGTGCACTTATCATGTCCCACCCTGGGATAGGAATACCCAGGGAATAGAAAACTCTGACATCACTCCTGGATGACTGACAAAGGGCAATAGGTTCCTCTTCTCTGTTATGCACATGCTAGGTATAAGTCAGCATCTTACACAAATGTGTGTAATGCTCCACTGGACAGCAGTGTGCATGTATTTCTCTGTGTGGTGCGTGAGATATTTTCTGAGGCTTCACACACACATGGAGTGGCACAGTTATTTTATTTTATTTTTCCTCAAACCTTAAAAACATTCCTACTTCTGGGCCAGTTTTATAGAGAAAGTCAAAACATTCCCACAAGGAAGAGAGTCCAGCCGAGGTTTCCCTCTGGGCAACTTTGTATTGCTAAAACTGTGGGATCAGAGACCCACAGGGCACAGGGCCTCAGTCTCCAGAAAAGGACAGCACAGGGTGAAAAGAGGAAGTCAGAGCCGGGGACAAGACAGCACTTTGACAATATTCTAAAGGGGCCCTCTTGGTTCTGTCACATTGGCTGGGGTGATGGAGCAGGCATAGGGCTGGTGCCCAGCCTCTGGTGGCCAGCTAAGAAACTAGCCCATACTTACCGTTCCTTTGCTTCCTCCAAGGGTTCACCCAATGAGGTCATTCAATTTCATCTCCCTGACTTCTGTCAAGCCCAGCCAATCTATGGCCACCTTGGCAGAGAGTCTCTGGGGAACTCATTTCCAAAATGTGAGCTTTGTGCAAAGGACTGGAGGTGGGGGTGGCAGGCACCCTCCAGCAGCTGTTAGGGCTGCTGAAAAAGTACAGAGTAAATAAATGGAAGTAAATAGTGCAAAGATTAGACTCCTGTCCCTGTAATCTCTATAGAGAGAGCTCTTAGCAGGCAGCCCCAAGACTTCACAGACATTTGCATAATCTCTGTAGAGAAATCCTGCAAGGGGAGTATTCATCTGCTAAGAAGACAAGGAAACTCCCTCTTGCAGCTACCAGAAGGCTAGGGAATTCTTGGGAGGAAGGGAGGGGAAATCAAGAGGGAGTTACCTTCTGCTGTCCTAGCCTAGTAGTGCTGCACCCTGAAGACAAGAAGCTGGGCCTATAGCCTCAAACAAAAAAGCACATTCAACCAGGACAGGGATGGTCCCACATCCATCCATCCATCCTTCCATCCATCTATCCCTACAAGCATCCATCCATCTACTCATCCATCCATCTATCCATCCCTTCAAGCAGCCAGCCAGCGAGCCAACCAGCCAGCCACCCCACCACACACCCACTGATCCACTGGGACATGAGCTCTCTGTGCTGCCACCCACTTGAGAGTCACCTCTCCAACACTACCTTCTAGGGGCATGGCATAGATGTAGCAAATAGCTTTATCTTCTCTACCTCTCCCTTCCCCACAGTGCCTATGATTTGTGGGCTCCAGGCCCCCAGGGGACACTGTTCACCTCACTCACAGGTGTGAGGAGGTAAGAGTCTGGGCTGGCGTCCAGCACAGGGCTCAACTAAGTGATATATATCAGCCACTTCCACTTTGTCCTGCACATCCGGCCAAGAGAGTCTGCTGCCTGCATTCCTGGTGTATGGTCATCACAGGGACCATAAGCACTCAGGTACCATGCCAGTGGGGGTTGGCTGTGGAGACTGAAGATAAAAAAAAAAAAGTGCTTTTCAATGTGAACTCCAGGGACAGAGAGCAAGTGCCCTTATCTTTCCTGTCCCGGGCTCCTCTTCACAGCCTGTGTGGAGCCACCAATGAATGCACCTAACCACCATGCTGACATGCCTGTGTGTGGTCTCAAGGCTCCTAGAACTACAGATATGACCTCTAGGAAAGCTGCAAGGATCACAAGAGGCAGACGACTCACAGGAAACCATATTACTGAGCTGCAAACACTGCATCATCCTTACATACTATAGCTACTCAAGTCTCACTTTGGCTGACTTCCCTGAAATCCCAGACACTGGGCACACTCAGGGTATCATGACCTCTGAACCATTTTCACTAGGAACCCTGGTGGACCTGTCTCCATGGCTTCTGTATTCTTATATCCAGGGGCATAGAAATGGATTATCCCCACATGGCCAAGCCAATTTCCTGTGGCATTGTTCTGCTAGGACCACAGAAGTTTGGCCTATGGCAGGCTGAATAGGACAACCCTGATACCTAGCCTAGACAGTGGATCTCAGTGATAAAAAAGCAACTGGATGGGAAGGATGGAGACCCCCTGCCAGAGGCCTTGGGAAGAATTCAGGACAGTGGCAACTCTGGGGCAGCCTTAGATTCCCTGCTCCACTTCAAGCAGGGGAGAAAATGGACAGTAGCCTGCTTTCTCCAAGACTGGCCTCAGTTTCTCCCTGTGTATAAAACAGAAGCAGGATACGCTGGCTGTACTTTGGTTCCCCTAACTCCTCTGGTTAGTAAAGAACTGAGAACAATCTCTTACAGAATGTCCTTCCTACTAGGAGGGTGCTACAATGCTCAGCTAGGGGTCTCTTTCTGGGGTTCTACTTTGTGCCCGGCTATGCTGTCCGGGCCCAGCTGGCTGCGCAGGCTTGCTCAGCCCTGCATTTCCTCAGGAAGACTGCAGCACCAGGCAGAGGCACAAAGCCGCTTGATTGCCCCATTTGTCAGAGGATGTGTGTACATGTCACAGGAGCAAGGAGACTTAGGCTAAATTTGTTCTGCAGGCAAAAATGTAGATGGAACCCCGCCTCTTACCTCCTCCTCCTGTCACCATGGTGACCAAGCTGGCTGTGCAGGTCATCAGCCCAGGAGGGAAGGCTGCAGAAGTAAAACTACTCCTGCCCACCTGACAGGGTCCAGGAAGTCTAGGACCCACGACCATAATGGGGATCATATGTTGTCTTTAGCCTTGGTCTGAGAGGAGCCAGTTCCCAGG
This sequence comes from Psammomys obesus, assembly GCF_907164565.1. NCBI lineage: Eukaryota > Metazoa > Chordata > Mammalia > Rodentia > Muridae > Psammomys > Psammomys obesus. The sequence continues at coordinate 12,618,635 of NW_026596085.1, forward strand.
GAAGAGCGCTGGCCTGACTGCTACAGCACTCACCTGGACAGTTTATCCCTCAAGAGCCCTCTTCTGTATTACTCTGCCAAGCTCACAGTGACAGAATGGCTGCAACTCCCCCATCCTCCACACACCAGAACAGGGCAAGGTGTGGGAGACAACATAGACAATTCCTGGCCCACACTCAACAGAGTCCCACAGGGACACTGACACTGACACCTGCCACAGACCATCATGGGGAAAAAAAGTTTTCCATCTCTTGCGTTGCTGTGTCACCTGCATGATGGTTAATAAGATTGTCAATTTGACAGTATCTAGAGTCATCCATGAGACAAGCCAGCAGGCGTGTCTGTGCGAGCATTTCTAGATTAGGTTAACTGAGGTAGGAAGAGGTTAACTGGCCTTACTGTGGGGGTCAGCATGCTGTGAGTGGCGGCCCAGGACTGAATTAGAAGAACCGAAGCTGAGCGCTAACATTCGTCTCCCTCTGCTTCCTGACTCTGCATGTGATATGACAAGCTGCCGCATGACTCCTGCTGCCTCAAACTGTGAGCCAAAGAGTCCTTTCTCCCTTCGGTTACTCCTTGCCAGATATTTTGTTACAGCAGAGACAAGTAACTAGTATAGCCTCCTTCTTCGATGTCTCATTCTTACATGGATGGACACAACTTTCCAGATCCCTCACTTGATGGCTTACCTCCTCTTATAGCTGCATAACTTGTCTCCTGCCTGTATACTTTATGTCCCACGTGGTCACTCTATTCTCTTGGCTGTGTACTTCATCTCCTGAACACGATCACCTCACCTCCTAATCCCTGAGCATCTTCTGAGCACAGAAGTACAGATACCCTCCAGGTGTGTGTGTGTGACGGGTCTGCTGGTGAGCTCTCAGACTGCTGCTGAGGTCCAGTCTGAGCACAGAGATCTCCCACAGAGTCCGACTCTCTGGCAGGTGCCAGCTGTCAGAAGGGCTAGCTTCTCATAAGGCCCAGAATGCCCTGGTGTTGACCTAAAACATCGCAAGTTAACTGCCAGTTACGCAACCACCTCAGGCACCACCTGCCATGGTCACACCTCAGGGGCACTGACACAGCCTCAGCTCTAAACTGTCCCAGCACCATGACGGAACCAGCAGTGGCGTAGACAGGACCCCTCAGGAGAATGAATGTACAGTCAAGGACTGGCCACAGTTTTGCAGGCAACACAGAACTGAGACTCACTGTCTGCAGTGTTCCTAACATCTGCCCTAGGCTCTATAAGCTAACCAGGGTGGGGAAGGGGCTACACTAGCTTGCCCAGAGAGCTGAGGAAAGGTCTCCCTGGGATAGCTCAGCTACTTACAGCAAGATGGATACCTGGCCATGGGAGAAGGAAGATACTCTAAGTATAGATTCCCTTCTTCTGCCCTGTGGACTCACCTCAACATTAGTAGAGTCCTAATGAAGTCATCAGCCAAAGAGGAAACAAGTTCGCTGCCTTGCCGGTTCTAAGCATTTTCGACTTTAGAGTTCTCATCAGTCCACTGTCACCACAGCATCCTTAGAGCCCACTCAAGGTCATAGCAAGGAGGGAGAGACTTACAGTTAGATAGATTGTATGGGTCTGCACTCATCACCTTTACTCTGTTATGCTCTCCTATACCTTGAGGAGATAGCTGATTTTCAGTCTTGCCTCAGCCCTACACTACGGAGCAATCAGAGGCCCAGAGCCTGTGGTGCAAAAAGAGTATGGCTGTCAGTCAGAAAATGCAGGCAGTGCCAGCAGATGCCAGGGCAGATCAGAGAAGGTTATTCCCACGGGAACCAACCACACCTGTACTCAGCACTGCACATATTCCAGGGGGGAAAAAAAGATTTAAGGGTTGAGTTGAGGAGTAGAAGAGGCAAACTCCCCCAAGCTGCTATCCCAATTCAGGGAGAGCAACACAACCCCAGCTTGCACAGTTGGCTTCTAATCTGCTCCTGAAGCCACATGGTCATTCATGATGGTGAAAACCAAAATCGAATGAACCCAGACTGGCCAAGCTGAGCCTCCTCCACAATCTTCAGAGCTGACAATGTGGAGCAGAAATGGAGGATAAGTGGCTGTGGAGGGGCAGCATTGGGCATCAGGAGGTGGGGGAGGGGATGAACTAGAGGACAGAAAGGGGAAACAGTGGAGGGCAGGAAGGATGTGGAAAAACTGCTTCTTCTCAAATCTCATCCTTCCTGTGGGCAATTTTCATAGGGAAAACCAGTTGCTTTCCCCCACGTTCTTGCTCTCTGTATGTCTTTTCTTATCAGAGGCAGCAGCACGTCTTTAGCCTGCAAGGGCCAATAGGCCGAGGCTGAAGGCCACTACCTAGGGCAAGCAAGTGCAGGTATGAGTCTCGACAGGATGGAGCCAAACAAGCTGGTGCTATGTTCAAACCCTCTCTATACTCACACTCAGCACACACGGGAGTACAAGTGGACCCATGCACAAACGTGCACATGCTCACACATATACACACCACACCTACACAGACACACAAATGTGCTTGTGAATGCATGTGCCTCTGTGTGCCTGTGACTGTCAGGTGATGATGTGCATACACACCATGTGTGTGTATGGGCTGCTGTGACTTTATGCCAATGTGTGCCTCTGAGTATAGGTTAGTATATACAGTGTGTTCATGTAACCATGCATGTACTAACCTTGACTGTGTGAGCTTGTGCGAAAGTGTGTCTATGCTAGTGTGCACTTGTGCGTGCCCATATGTAAGTGTTGTCATGTACACACATGTACACATATACACATTCTCACATTCCCAGGCACACACCCTTAATGCTACAACCAGAATCCCCTGACTACCACCACCGATGTAAAGGCAAGCCTCACCTAGAGACCCAGGAGGCGGCAAAAAGGCTTCAAGATGGCCAACCAATCCCCCCAAGCAGGTACCCCACCTAGCACAGGCCTGTAGTGTCACTTAAGAAGGCATTAGCAGCCATGTGCTCTCCTCCAGGTAGCAGACCACCGGTCCCTGAACTGGGTCTTCAAGGTCCAGATCAAGAGGTTGAAAGGATCACCAGTCAACTATTTTCAGGACCTCATGAGATGCCACCAGGAAAGGGCCTGGTGCCCAGCAGGACATCAGGGCCTTCTTTAGAGGGTCACCAGGACAGCCACTGAGGGTAAGACAGAGACTCCTAGTTGGGCATACAGAGACATAAGTCCTGCACTTCCTGTGCTGACCCACACTTTCCCAGAATCCTCAGAGGGCAGGAGCCACTGAGTCCCAAGTACAGCAAACTCCAGAAGAGGGATTCCCTAGAAGGAGCACTGCCTGCTCTTGTAGCTGAGATCTGTCCCCACCCACAGCTGAAAAAGTTTATATGGGGGAATGAGGAGGCCAGAAACCATGCTGAAGGGCTCTGGGACTGGGCTACCACACTGTAAGCCTGATCCCAGATTTCTTCAATGCCTGTATCTGACTGTCACAGAATAGAACCAACCAAAGTTAAGATGGGCCTCATAACGAGAGATAGAGAGAATACTTGAAGTCAAATAAATCAATCTTTTTTAAAGATCACAAGGACAACTTCACATCTTCCCCCTTTCAGAGGACTGCAGTCCCCATCTCACAGTCGATGTCATTGTTAATTTTTTCTAATGACACATTCAAGAAACAAAGCAAAACAAAAGAACCATCAACTCAGCATTTAGAACAACATATTTTGACAGCATATTTTTAAACTAATTCCCCTCTTCCAATGAAAGTGCTATCTTGCAATCTTTTTAAGTCTATTCAGTATATACCAACATGATTATCTCATTCTTCTCACGATAAAAACTCCCAGATACATAATGACAGCGTGATCAACATGCAGATGTATTCAGGGGACATTGTCTCTCCTGTAAGGACCAGGAAGGAAGGAACAATGAGGATGCTGCTGCAGGAGCTCCTGGCAGTGATGGTCCATTTGATGCATTGTATAAGGTGAGAGGTGAGTAGAGGCCCTTACGTTTGGCATGTCCTGGTCTGCAAGGGGACAGGCCTTGGAACTGAGCACAGGGTTTGAAGGTAACACCTGATTCTTCTCTGTCATCCCCACAAAAATAAAATGTTAGCATCAGCTGATGACACAGGATGTGGGTCCCCTGGCAACGGCTCCAGGGAAACAACCAAAGGCATAGACAACACCAGCTCTGGAGTGGGACACAGTGGGTTGCAGTGGGAGGAAAGCAATGTGGAAAAAGAAGACAGGGCTGAATCCAATCAGATAAAGCCACTGTCCTCTTGCCAAGAGGACCTCAGTGAGACCACAGGAAGTACCCCTGACTATAAAACACACCAAAATGAGGCCGGGGGTGGGAGGGACAGGAACTGTCACTGGATAACCCAAGGACACAGAGGAAGCAGAAGGCCATCAAATCTGCATTTCTGGAACTAGAGTGTGTGTCCTCTACAGCTGTAGCTGTGCCTTCTGGTGCCCTTTTCCTCCCAACCATTACAAGGAATGAGGATCCTACTTTGCCCACCAGGGCAGAGCAGAGAAAATAAAAATCAGAATAGCCTTAGAGACTGAGATGTGATGAAAGGAGGGGAGAGTGGAAAAAAGAAGCCATTCTGTTGACTTTGGAGATAAGGAAGGAGCCAGGAGCAGAGGAGGCCACACTCTAGTAAAGTCACTTCCTAATCCAGAGAGAAGAGTCCTTGACCTCAGCTCAGAAAGAAACAGCACATCTCTTCTGGGAGTGCCAGGCAGTCCATGTGCTGGTGTTGGAATAGAGTATGAGCTCCTTGCTACAACAGGCTCACACAGCACCACTGTCCTGGCCCCACCAGCTGCGTTTCATCATTTGGCACTCTAGGGAAGTGAACACAAACATTTGTCAGTTGCAGGGTTGGGCCCCAACATGTCCCAGCGTCTCGCTGACCATGGTCAACACTCCCACAATGACAGATGCTGAGGACTGGCTTGGTCCCGGGCTGTGCTCACATGCTGTGGAGTTTCACTTCCCAAATGAGGCCGAAGCCTCCAGAACAAACTTCTGAATGAGAGCTAAGGCTCCAGGCCACTGCCTACTCTGCAGAAAGAATTCTGTAAGTGCCATGTACCACTAGCCAGGAAGAAGTGAAACTGAAGTTTCAAGTACAGTCCGTACTGAACGTGTGTCACTTTCATTCCACCGTAAGGTCAGATCATTACAAAGTATGTGACCATATGTGTTCTTGAATAAGGTCACAGTGCGAGGCTGTGACAACCCCTCTTGGCAGCACAGTTCACTGCCTGTTTTACCATCTGTGGTCATATTCCCACTACACTGCAGGGGTGAGTAGTTGCCAAAGAGAACATGGACCCACAATGCTCATGGATGCATCCTGTCTCTCAACAAAACAACTTAGCTGACCCCCTGATGGAGGACATTGGCAGATACATTCCACAGAGGCGGAGTGGCAGGCAGTTGTCAGTGTCAGACTCTTGGAAAGGAGGCAGCAATATGTGGCAGGGTTGCTGGTCCCAAAGGCTGAAGGGAAGGGAGGAAGAAAAGAGGCAGGGAGGAGGCTGAGCTTGTGTTGGGACAGGAACTCATGGGAACCAAGAACACAGCCAGAGATGCAGGGCCTGAGTACTTTAGCTCCTTGCTCTGGTCTGGTTGCTTCCCCAAGACTGAATAATACTGCAAAGGTCAGATGTCAAGAGTTCTAGTTCTTCTGATCAGGAAGATGCTAGAGAAGTGTCTCTATGGCAGATATCTAAACTGACATCACAGGAGACCCTAACTCTGCCCAGGGTTACCTCTGAGATGTCCAGTGTATATCTGTTTATTTTAGAACAATTTCAGAATCTGACTAGCCACCCCATAAAAAATGAAGTCTGTCCTTCCCTGAAGATAGGCACTATAGCGCTCAAACTATAGAAACAGCTTGGAGTGAGGAATACTTTGAAGCAAGAACAGGCTGATGTTCAGCCAAGTATGCTATCCTGTCCTCCTCATACCTCCAGGAGTATGAGGCTCTCCTAAACACTATGGGATGGCCTGGGTCATCACAGGAGAAATTTATGAGTTCTTATCTAAATATATTCATTAGTGTGAGTGTGTATGCAGAGTCCAATAAGCAAAAACCTGGATTTACCAATTCTGCTACCACCAGCGGTAGCAGCCTCATCCCTGAGGACCTGGTGCTCTGGGAGGTTCGCCAACTACCCTGGGAATTATAGTTACACCTTCCACATTTTCCACACAGGTACATATGAAAATTTTCAGCAGGAGACTGATTCCCAACCACCCTCAGAGCTGGTGACTTCACAGATATGTATATATCCGTAAATATACACACACACACACACACACACACACACACACACACATCCCTGGAGAAATGGAAGCTTAATACTCTCACAAAAACACATACACAAGTGTTTACAGCAGCTTTACTCATAATCACCCCAAACTAGAAGCAGTGCAAATGTCCTCTGATAGAGGAATAGATAAAAATCTGCACCAGCCCGAGAAAGGAAGAGGCAAGGGTTCAGGCAACATCCGGTAAACCTCAGATATGCCAGGCTGAGTGACAGAAGCAGAATCAAAGATCTAGAAATCAAAGACCTAGGGCCCCTTAGATACTATGTCTACCCAGACAAACTAGTGGGTATCAGGGCCTGGGGCATGGGGTTTGACTATAGGACAATGTGGGGGGTGGGAAGATGGATGTTGGGGAAATCTGTGTCTTGCTCACAGGAGTCTCAGAATTTGAGGAATTTCTATTATAATTATTATTATTACTGTTATTTCTATTAAAAAAGACCCTTTCTACAGAACTGCATCGGCAGTAGCAAAGGGTCATGGCTCTCAGCTTGAAAAGAGTTGGATAAAGTGAATATTAAGACAAGATTTTAAGAGTTTTAGAGAAGTGAGGTGACAGATCTAGACACATACACACACACACACCCCATCCTCTGTTCCTTGGATGTTGTAAGTGAATACTCCAGGTGCTCAGATGATAGTGAAGATGAAGATGATATTGATGATGGCTATGAAGATGTTGGTCTTGACCGGGGTAATTATGGTCATGAAGAGAATTAAGCAGATGATGATGATGATGATGAAGGTGATTTGTGATGTCAGTGAAGCAAAAGTAGTGAAGATGGTGGTTGTGATGAAAATGATGATAGTGATAACAAGGAAAATGAGGGTGCAGATGAAGATGATGGAAGTGATGATAGTGAAGGTAATGATGACAGTGAAGCACGTGATATTAGTGACAATCATAGTCATGATGAAAGTAATGACAGTGATGGCAAAGAAGATAATGGTGATGATATGACGGTGATGGCTATGAAGAGGATGAAGATAATGATAACAAAGGCAATGGTGAAGGCAATAAAGAAAAAGCTGGCAGTGAAAATGATGATTTTGATGAAAATTATGACTGATGGCAAGGAAGATGATGATGATGACATGAAGATGATGGTAAAAAAGCGATGGTGAGAGTATGATGATGAAGATGGTGGTAAGGATGATGATGATAGTGATGACAATAAAGATTATGCCAAGTGTGATGAGGATCATAATGGTGAAGAAGACAGTGATGGTGATGTTAAAGGTGACAAAGTTGAAGAGTTTGAGATGACAGAAGATGATGGCTATGAAGGTGTCAGTGATGAAGTAGAAAATGGTGATAAGGGTAATGATAATAATGCAATGACCATGAAGATGGCACTGATAACAATTAGTGTGATGAAGATACTGGCTGAGAAGACAGGGAATTTGAAAGGGCACTTACCTATGGAAAGACCTGTTTCCCTGGCTCTCAGATGGGTCCTGGGGAGGAAAAAACACTGCCAAGGCTTCTTCTGGTGGCCATATGGGGAACACAAGCCCACAATCTGATACCCAGGGTCTGAGTCTCTTACTTAGAACACACACTCCTCCTTTGGGCCAAAAAAGAGGACAAAAGGCCTCAGACAGCTCTGCTCCCTATGAAGTCAAGTCCATCCTGACCCCACAGGGCTCTCAGTGGCCCGGTGCCACTCTGCACTCTGACACTAACCTGTTTAAACAAATGATCCATGCTCCATTCTGACAATGACTGCCATGGAGGTCTCACATTTGAGTCCATGGGAATGTTACTTCCCATACGTACCTCCAACTGTAACAACTGGACATGGGACCCAAACCCATGAATGGGAAGCAAATGTGGACTTGCTCCCAAGCCAAGGAGGCACAGGAGAGTGCAGCATATCTAGCCATCTCCAAGAAAAGTAGGCTGTGTCCACAAATCTCTCTAAGAGCAAGCAAGTGTCAACTCAGAGGTAGGTGACAGCTCAGGCCAGCACAAACCTGGACTAGCTAAGCCCCCTTCCATGCTACCAATTAAAGGAGCATAAAAATCCTGGGTGAAGCAGGCACACCTACCCCACTTCCCACAGTGTTGGGGGAAGAATCAAGTCAAGAGAATATTCCCTTGAGTTGGGAAGCTCTGAAGGCCAGTGTGGATAGAAGTTGGGCAGGCTCCTCTTCAGCTGCAGGAAACAGGGTGAACGAGAAGCTCTGTAGACACCTATATGGGAAGGTAGAGCAGAGCCCATTTTCAGCTGCAACACTCCAGGAAACAGGCTTCTGGTCCCTGCCAGAAGGGCTTGTCTCTTTGCCTCTATTCTTTCTAAATTCCAATCTTGTCCAGACGAGGTACAACAAGCCTAGAAGGCCTCTGGGATGAATGAACTCCAGCCTCTACCTGATGACATGAACACATCACTTCTCTTCCTTCTCCTCCTCTTTCTTTGCCTCCTCCCCTTTCTTCCAAATTGTTGTTTACAATGACAAGGAAATGCAGAGTCCTCAAGGAACAGGCACACAGGGGCCTGGCCCCTGGCATGGTACATAGGTGTGCATCCCACTTATCCTCCTGGGTAAGGGTGCTGGAATCACCATAGCAGAGCCACGTTTCAAGACCCACAGGGCACACCGAGCCTGGGAATGGGGCAAAGACTCATCTTGTTTGGGTGGGTTGTGGGCCAGAACGTCATCCCCTTGTAGCATTAGCCACCGGCCACCAAGTGCTGCTTTTCTGACCCTGGGGTGACCGAGTGCAAGAACATGTGATGTGGGCAGGAAGGAATGGCTTCCAGCTATCCTCTGGAGTTGGTAAGATGAAGTCTCACGAGCTGCAAGGATGCAGAGGACATCCTGTTTCAATCCTCAGATGTCCAGAGGGCATGCAGGCTTCCAGATGGCAGAGGTGCTGGGATAGCTTCGTCATGGTCCAGGGACATGGGGTAGGGACATCTTTATCAACTCCCTGTGGGCACACAGAGCTCCAGGGAACTGTGTTCACAGCTGAGCTTCCTCTCCACACAGAATGACAGAGGCCCCACCCAGCAGGGCCCCCATCACCCCAAGATGCGGTATGCACACAAGCCTTTGAGCTAATACTGTGCGGAGATTAATGTCCACACGTCAGTGCCAGAACTAGCCAGTCTATCTGCTGGGAGAGGGAAGCAGGCAACACAGAGGGGCATAGTGAGATTCCAGGAAAAGCAGCCAGTGTGGACTAAAATAACACAGTGACAATGAAAACGGCTCACACGGTATCGCTTCATCTTCCCATTCACTCACCCCAACACACATCAAAGGCTGCCTGGCTGAGAGGAGCAGGTGGGGAATACGCGTGGGCTGGGGAGCTGTGGGCCCAGTGCCCAGTCGTCAGGGCTACCATCAAAGGCAGCACCAAGCCCTAGCACATCGGTCTTCCCAATTGTGGACCTGCATCCGTGCCCTGCCTGGCCTTGCCTATAACCCTGGCTTTTCAACTACTGGGGACAGGTCCCTCTAAATCACCTTGATAGTAGGATAGGATTAGCTAAAATCGGGGACAGGAAGCAATCTGTCTCTTGGGCCCTCAGGAAGTGGGCAAAGCCAGGGGTGGCTTAGTCAAGGCTTAAGGTGTGTTTCCGGATGGAGCTTAGATAATCAGCCAGAACCTGATTCCAAGAGCTTCAGAAATGTGAGAAGTTGAGGCAGCTGGCTTCCTATGCCAGGCTTCCCTCCTGCTCCAGGAGCAGTAGGTAACCAGGACTAACTGAAGAGCTCAAGCCAGAGCCTTGAGCTGGCACAAAGAAGGTCTAACAGAGTGCCAATCCTGGCCAAGGGTCCTCCAGGAAGAGCTTCAAGGGGGCTCTCTGCCTTTATGGAGTCCACCAATCTTCCAAAAATGAATATGATGTTTTAACAACAAAACCAACAAAGTCTGAGCCACTACACGTGGTAACTGAACCCCACATGTCACGTTGGGCTCCTAATAGATAAGCCTGTTCCTAGCACGCCTCCTTCGTCTGGGTGCCGCTGGCCGTGATGGATACCTCGAACCCACATTTGTAATAAACACCATTCATTGCAGACACAACGCCCATCCTAGAAAAACACGCTTAAGTTTTTTTTCTGTTTTGTTTTGTTTTTATCACCAGCTTAATGATGACTAATGCCTGGGTGATTATCTTGTGCTTTTTTTTCGTGTGGCACTGGGAACAAACAATATCATCAGCATTGCTGAAAGCAGAAGAGAAAGACAGAGGGGGCAGGCATGAAGAAGAGCTAAAAGCCAGAGAAGAAGCAAGTTCTCTGCCTGGCAAGAGTGTGTCTACATACAGAACCCCAAGGGGCTCTGAGCTGTGATCCGGAACCTTCCATTCCTCACTGTTTGATGCTGTGAAATAAAACAAGCCCGAAATCAAAGGGAAGGACTCCCTGCGGGTGTTGGCTTTGTTTTGTAAAAGTGCCCAGATGTGCATTTAAGAGCAACACCCTGCTGGTACAGTAAAACCAGAGGCAGGAGCAGGGAGAAGCAGCAACACAGAGGAAACTCTGAAGCTAGCTCCTCAGATGGCTGGATCCCGCATTCTCAGGACTAGGCTGGGAAGATGCGCCCAGCAATTGATTTCAAAAGAAAATTTCACCCGTGCACTCACGCATGCAGCTCCACATAGACAGACATTTCTGGGAAATAGCACTTCTTGGCTCCACCCCAGCCCCAGTTCTAGGTCCTTCCCAATCCTAGCCAGGGGATTGTGCTAGTGACCACAATCTGAGAGCAATGCTGGGTCTATTTGGAGGAATAGCTCCAGACCTAAGACCCTGGAGCCACAGGAAACCTAGGCTGGCACATTCTGGGACTAGGACGAAAATCTACCTGCATCCCTTGACCTCTCCAAGGCTCTCTGCTTGTGCTCTGGTTCTTAGGTGCCCTCCCTATCTTCCACCTACTGCCAGCTTGCCCATCCCTCCCTGGCCAAATAAAACAGGTCCCCCCTTGGTCCTTGAAGACTCCCTCTTATACAGCATCCTCTCACAAATGCAGCTTCTCAACTCTCCAAGGCTAGATGTTGACACCTGTCCCTCTGCTCTGGGCCGGCACATGAGCCCTTCCCAAATGTCCTCTCATAGCCCCTGTCATAGCAGGACACAAGGCACCAAACCCTCAGTCTTCTTCTGTTTCGTTTTGTTTTAATTGATGTTTCCTTTTTAAATTTGTTGTGTGTCTGCGTTAAGTGTACTATGTGGGTACACATGCCATGGCACACATAAAGAATTCGAAGGATAACACATGGAAGTCAGTTCTATCCTTCTGCCTTGTGGAACTGAACTTGGGGTGCCAGGATTAAAGGCAAACACCCTTTTCCACTGAGACGTTCCAAAAGCTCCAGTCCCCCTGTTCACCTGGAATGACACGTGCATTGCCATCACCATTGAGGAGATGGGCTTGCCAGCAGAAGAGGGGCCTCCAGCACCAGGGTCACCCAAGCGACAAGGCGTGTGGACTCAGCTCCCAAAGAGCAAGCCCCTCTTCATGATTTCGTAATAAATAGATTAGGGTATTAGGCACCGGAGTTATTAAAAGTGAAAGATGCTCAAAGAGAAGGCGAGAGATTCTTGGAGCCCTATCTCTTACAAATATGTAATGAAATTTAAATTGAATCTGGTTTAAAATCATTTACCTTTTGACATCATGTATCAGTACACTAAGCATCGGTTGAGAAAGCAAATAACCTCTCAAGCAGAATGAAAAATTACTCTGTCTCTTTTGATTCCATGTTAATTTTCAAATTTAAACTTCCCTATGGCTCCCTGCTTGGGGTCAGCCACTGGAGGCTGCTGCCTGCACAGGGCACAGGAGAATTGGGTACAGGGTTGGCCTGCCTTGCGGAACACAGGCCCTCCCTCTGCAGGCATAGGTGTTAGTGGGAACCAGACACCTTGTCACACTGAGAAAAGTCTGCTGTCCTATCCATCCTGTTTGTGGGTATGCCCAGCTTCCTGGAGGGTGAAAACTGGGAGATGAAGACAATCTGTCTGTCTGAGCATGGCTGCTCCTTTCATAGCATGGGAAAACAGACCAGAGGCCCTCTCAATGTGACAATGTTTCTGGGGTGTCCCTTTTTCATGGGAGGACCCGCTTTTCCATCAGGAGCATCACTAAGCCAGAGTCCAGCTTGAGGAGAGACAGCTATGCCCTGTGATAAAGTTCTCCAGCCACAGCGGAGTATATGAGAGCTGCTGTGAGTCATTGCTTCTTCTCAGGGCTTGATATACCCAATCTCATTCCCTGGGGAATGACTCACCAGGTGGGGAGGGGGCAGGTTGTGGATAAACATCCAGGTGGAGCCAAGAGAACCAGGCTGAGCCACAGCCCAGGAGGGACACAGGCCTGTCTTGGGTGACAAACTTACTGATGGCCCCCAATATTATTATTTCACCCACTGAGCTCCAGGAGTCAAAAGGTCTTACATACCTACTCAGGATGCACTAAACATCAATGGGATGGGGACTGGAGCTGGGGTCTTCCATGAAGTCCACTCCTGGCTGTGCTGCTAGCTCTAGGCCCAGGGCTGGCATCCAGAACTCAGGGCCCAGCCCCCTTGAGGCCTGCTGCTATTTCTTAATTAGTGAGAAGAGACAAAGGGGCTTTTCATGGGACTGCCCAGTACTGTCACATGCCAGCATCACTGGACTGGAAAACAGGGTAGGCCTTTGCCAGCATTCACCCCCATCTTGCTTGCCTAGGAGGACAGCAGGGGGAGGAACACACAGAAGGAAGGGATGTAGGGGGAGACAGTAGGCATCTTGGGCAACCAAGCAGAGAGCCTGGCCCTGGAAATCACACCATCTGGCTTTATCATAGCCACTGGACAGAGGGACAGGGAGTCAGCCACAGGACAAGGCAGCACAAACTGGACTGAGTTCTGCAGCTCCCTGAGTACAGGCCTGACTTCCTCCTGGGACGCAGTTCAAGGCCTGTGGTGGCTTGAAGACAAACCAGTGGTCAGCAGCCCCAGATGTGTGTGAGTGCTGGACAGAGCAGACACATACTTCCTAGTCAGCATTGAGAATGCTCTGGACCTCAGCCTAGCCAGAGTTGGCTTCTGGATCCTCTCAGATCCAGACTCAAACTACAGGTCTCAGGAGGCTCAGAAGTGTGGGAGGGGGATGGGCAGAGGGCTTAGAACCATTAGCACCTACCACCAGCACACCATACCTGCCCTGCAGCCTGAGATCTAAGGCTCCTGCCTCCACTGGGTGCCTACTGGTGCAAACAACATGGATACAGATGCCCATTGCCTATGACAGGAGAACCCTACCCACCACACACACACACACACACACACACACACACAGAGAGAGAGAGAGAGAGAGAGAGAGAGAGAGAGAGAGAGAGAGAGAGAGA